>NW_028258368.1:9354431-9658953 GCF_053883595.1 Heterocephalus glaber
AACATGTTTCAAAACAAAATAAATGAGTGTGAACAACAGAAGAGCAAAAACAAAACATTATGTATGGGGCCAGGGATTTAGCTCAGTGGTTTTGCCACCTGCTGTGCAAGCACAAGGACCCGAGTTCGAGCCCCAGTACCAAAAGCAAAACAAAAAACACGTTATGTAGCCTCTCCCAAGTCTCTTCTGAGCTGGACAGGACAGCCCCAAGGGCACTGGGAACACTGTGTCTCAAGGGGACTGGGGCTGGGGCAACTGAGCAAAGGAACTTGCATCTGTTTATATCTATTAGCCACAGATTAACAATGTAACAAAAGCAAACAGTACGTACTATTTGAAAAGCAAGTTCGACAAAAGTTAACCCATTTTAGAACTATCAACTACTATATTACACTGTTGTTCCCTATTTTCAGTCAACTACTATATTACACTGTTGTTCCCTATTTTCAGTTCTTTGATAAATGAAAACTGGCTACCAATCAAAAAAGTATATTTCCTACCATCACTAGCAAAAATGAAAATCCTAATGCTTTGAAAATAAAACAAATTTCAATCACCATCAAGAAGAGATTATTTCACATTCTGGGACTGACCAAGGGCTTCCTGAGGACTGTCTGAAGTCAATGCTAAGTTGTCTAGTATAAATACGGGGGCTCCACCCAGGCCCTTAAAACAGAGCAAAACCTGCACAGAGCAAGAGGGGAGATCCTAAGACCAAAAGGGCAACAGAAACCAAACTCTGAACAGAAAGCAGACCATTGCAGAGACCAGCCTGGGCAGGTGAGGAAGGTGGGGGCACCCTGGAGTCGGAGCAGGTAGGTGAGGGGATTCACTGGGAAAGAAGCAAGGGTTATGTGGAGCCTGCTTTTCAAGTAAACATTTGCATGAACGAACTTCAGAGTTCTGTGTTACTTATGACCAACACTAAACTTTCAGTCAATTCTGATCACCTTCTTGTGCCTCTGAGGAGTCTCTCGGCAGGTAAGAAGGAAGAGGGATGCTTCTTTCGATGTAACACCTCCTTGGACAGGACAGGAACAAATCTTGAAGAGCTGGGCAGCAGAACGCTTGGATGTGCTGTGTGCCCGCAGATACTTTGGTCACTTTGGGGCCGTGTTCCATAGGGGCAGCACAGTCCTGAAGGGGAGCCTTCACCCAGATCCCCAGAGCTCTAACTAGGGCCTAGGGCTGGGAAAACTGGGGGCATGAAAATTCAAGCCAAAACTATACCTTTTTCCTTAAAATTCCCCAGTCACACATAGTAACACAAGACTGCCACAGCAAGTTACCCATTCTGTGAAACTGAATCACCCAGCTCACAATCCAAAGACAACACAGGACAAATTCGACAGTGAACTCTGATATTTCCTTTCAGCTCCTGTGAGGATAAATAGATTTCAACCATCAACACAGGAGCAAGACCTAGCCCCAAGCTACCCCAGCAGAGGATGTGTAGGCAGCAACTTTCCCCCAGATGGGATCACTAGTGCACTGTAGCCGTTTGGACTTGAGGAAAAATCCCTGCAGTGTGGGTTTGTCACTCAGTGTTTACTGTCAGTATTTTAAAATTCAAAGGTAACAAATCTGTTTCCTTGGCAAATTATTATCATCAGGCAATAATTATCAATAAGAATATCTATTAATGGCATCCTGGACTAATTTTTTAAAGCATTTTAAGTAGAATTTCAGAAATTCCACCTTGCTCCTCATCATTCTGATCCCACCACTACCACCACCACAAAGGGCTCCTTTAGGATGTGATCCTGCCCAGTCGAAGGCAAAGAACCGGTCAGGTATGAGGGCAGAACCACTCCACCGAGGTAGAAGGAGGGAACTAATAAATCTAAATTTTATATTATTGTATGAATATGTTTTAAAATAGTGTTTAATCTAGCCATAGGGCTGAGAGGTAAATCCCTGCCAGGCTGTGCTCTTCTGGCTCTGATGACAGGGAAGTTGCCCCTGGGTACCACCATGCTGGTATCTCCTACCCATGCACCTTATGATGTGGGACCACAGTAAAGATGCCAACCACTATTCCACATGGCTCTGTCAGAACCTCGAGCTCTGTAACAGTACTCTCCAGGTGCTGATGTATTCTCATTAGTTCCTGCCAGCCCTTGTTGTCACAGCAAAGTCCCACCAGTGTCCTTAGATGGCTAAGATCCACCAGCCTGGTTTCACCCCTCTCTGAGTGCTGTGTCTGGGGTGAGAAGCTCCTCTCTTGCATGGGTCCCGTGCAGATCTGAACAGGACTGAGGCTGCTGTAGCTCTACTGCTCTTCCAGAAGTACAGTCCAGAAGAGCCCTTGCATGCCTGGCAGCTGAGGCTGACACAAAGCTGGGGGCCATTATCCAAAATGTAAGTCATGGGCAAATAGGCATCTTGTTCCCAAAGAGGTCTGGACCCAACCCTGAGGGAAGCACGGGCTCCTCCCAGCTTCTCGCGTCATGGTGAGATACTTGGGGAAATAGGGGGACCCTTCGCACATATGTAAGTCTGCATATACCTGAAAGTACATCAAGCCAGACCCAGAGTCATGGAAAAGGCTCGGAAGGGGAGGGAAGCTACACTGAGCACCTGACAGGAGACAGCTTTCAATAAGGGGGAGGGCAGGACTAGATGGGAGAAAGTAGGTGAGACCCAGCAGCTATCCCACTCACAGAGGGCAGGTGCCACCCCTGCAGACAGGGCCTTCCCCCTGCACCTGGGAACCAGCACATGGAGAGAGAAGCCTGGTGGCAAGGACACTGCCACTAGAGACATAGCCCATCCCTCACACTTCTCTGGAAGTTGCCCAGAGGGCTGGATAGTAACACGGTGATGATGTCAGTGCTACCATGTATACCTCTACTTGAAGCTGGTCATGGCTCAGCAGAGTGTTGCCGCTGCTGGGAGCCCTGATATTCTCCAGCGCTACCCCCACCACCACCACCTATCCTGCATGTCTTGCTTTCTGAACCCAAGTCAGCTTCAGTTAGTGCTGTAGTCTCTTGATATAGTTTGCAGTATACTCTGATCAATTCCTTTCAAAAATGATCATCCTCAGATATAACAAAACGTGTTGTTTGCATCTCCAAGTCACTCAGAAACATGATGATCTGAAAAGAGCCAGGGCAGAGCCTAGAAGACATCCCTGGATGCTGCTGTAGGAACCCCTCACCCTGACAAGTGTGCCGAGTGAACAAGCAGGGTGTGCACCTCCCCAAGCTGGAAACCAGCTCCTGTTACTCTTTGAAAACTCGTGAGTGACTTTAACCAATCACCTGGAAGCCTCTCAAGGTGTGCTCTGGGCTCCCACAGAGGCCGAGCCAGCAAGCCTGTCTCCATGCTCGCCATGCAGGGACAGGTGAGACCAGGAGACCTGCGCTCATTTCAGCACTCTTGGGATCTTCCACAATCAGTTGTTCTGCAGTGGACTTGCCCCATTCTAGGTAGCTTCATTTTGCCCACCCCCACCCAGTACAATGAATACTACAGCTTATAGGCAACTTTTACCTAACTTCTGTCTTTCATCACTAGATTCTCAATCCAGAAAGGTACTGCTACTTTGAAGATTAAATAAATGACCAAAAGTTTTTAAAAAGTGCCCAGGACACAGTAAGTACCCAATAATTGTCTTCTGTTAATATTTTCAGTACTGAACCATATGAGAAAATGTGCTTAAAGTGAGAATTATTTTCAGGCATGTCTATCACCAAAAGAAGGGCCACTTCCTCAAGGGATTAAAGAGCCCCTCGGGAATGCAGGCTTCCTGTGCATTTGGCCACTGGAGCTAGAGAGACTGGCTAAAGTACAACCACAGGAGCCACACTTCCCAGAACAAGGCCCTTCAAAGCAACCATCAACTGTGGCCCCCTTGTGCTGGTAAACTGGGATTTAGCTTTACCTTTCCTGGGACTGTGGATCCCATACCTTCCAAGAAAGTGAGAGAGAGAGACCCTTGGACTCTTGCTTGGACTCCACGGGGAGCAAAGGAGCTGACAAGCTGCAGGGGAGGTTAGGTCTCCACACCTTGGAAGGCTCCGCACATCCCTGCCAAAAAGAGCTCTGGGTTCCTGGCTCTTGACACCTCAATACTCTCCCACTACTGTTCCTCACTCCTGACTCCTGTCAGCCTGACCCACTGGTCATCTCACAGATGCTAATGTGGTCCCAATCTATGTCTTGCATGGCTTCAGTGTGGCCCTGAGCCACAGGCGCCTTTCAACACCAACACCATGGTGACCCTCTCCTTTTCCATGGCAATTTCCCAACCTATTAGCCAGGGTAGCTGATGGATTCTAGGGAAGGAGGACATGCAGTCCCAGGTGACAGTCTCTCCACTCAGCTCTGGCTTCTGCTGCCCTCTGAGCTGAGGCCACCCCACCTCAGGCTTCCCTCCTGTCCTCCCACCCCCTTGTACTCCCATGAGGGTCTCTGCAATTTTGGTTCAGTTGTCACTGAGGTGTGACTTCATGCCACCGCAGGTCTGTCCTGATGCTATCTGCTGAACTGCAGAGAGAACGGTGATGCACTGGCTGGATGGGGTGCTCACCACCAGTGTTGTGGAGCTCTCTGCTCGCCTGCTTCTCCAGGTGGTAGCACACGTCCATTTGTTTGGAGATGGAGGACCTCTGATTGACATGCTGAAAGGATAATTTCACCCAAAGTTACACACAGCAATGCCACAAGAAAGGAGATCCAGGTAACCTGGCAGATCGAACTGCTTCTCCGAGCATGGGAGATGTTACAGGAGATGCTGAACTCCCCAAGTGGTCAGCAGGGTAGGCTGTGGGCCACTTGAGGCTACAGGTGTCCTGTGTACACAGGGATGAATAGTGGTGGAGCACAGTGAGGAGCTCGGGCTCCACAATCACCTTATGGCAGAAAGGTACCCAGCCCTGCTCCCTGCTCTGTGGGTATCTGAGGAACCAGAGAAACTGGGTCTGACTTCTGGTTCTGTCCACGGTTAATCGTGACCTGCAGCCTCCACTTCCTTCCCCATCCAGCAAAGACCTAGCCAGAATGTGAGGATGACTGGAGATTGTCCTCTAAGCACTGAGCCAACATGTAGCCACAGCTGAGCCTGGATGCCCTGGTGCCCAGACAGGTTTCTGTGCAGGTGGCCTGGCCAAAAGCTTGAAGTCCCATGCAGGCTACTCCAAGAGATGTGTTGTGGCTATGGGAGAAGTGACAGCCAGGAGGGCCACTCAAGCATCTCCTGGGGCTGTACTGTGTGCCATCAGCTATGGGACATAGCCTTGCCAGGGTTTCCAGGAGCTGAGATTGGCCAGCACAATTCGATGCTCATGGTCCTCAAACTGAGCACCCTTAAAGAGCTTGTCTCCCTGCAGAAAAGAAATGGGCCCAGAGAGAGGACAGGTATAAGAAGGAGATTTCCTGACTTTGAGTGTAGCCTTTGTGTGGAGCCCTCCAAGTCTGCCACTCAGCTGATTACTAGCATTCCTTGGTCCCTGGCACTGGCTGTTCTACCACCTGTCCTGCCAGTTACAGTGCTTAAGCATCAGCCATGTCTGAGACTCATCTCTGATAAGGATCAACTGAAGAGAAGGCCCCCTGGGGAGGCTGATCAGCCAGGACATTCCATGGCACCCGAATGGGACAGTCATCATGAATGAACACCGGGAGATATCTTTTTCCTGGCCATATTTCCTAGAGTCAGTGTGGCCAGTGACCCTCAAATGGTAGCCAGGGCAGCAGAAGTGTCACACAGGCCAGCATATCCTTAGGGAAAGCTGTGGCTGTTCTCTTCCCTCCTCCCTGTGACACTGCCGTACAATGGTGGGATTATGCAAAGTGGGAGATCACACACACATATGCACACCATGCACAATGCACGCACCACCCATACCACACACACCATGGATACCACACATACAATACACATCACACATGCATGCACACTGAACACATGCATACCACCTTCATGTATACACTACACCATACACATTAACACTCCCCCCACATGCCTTCCACACACTACACACAGCACACATACATATGTGTGTATACACTTACACATGCACACACCTACAAACACAGCAGTTATACCCCGAGATACTGTGGGAAGTCACTGAACTGCATGCACTGTGGAGGCCACCGAGGGAGCCCAGGTCACTAAGGTTATCTAGTGTAATCTAAGGTAATCTAATGTAAACATCTTTTGGCCTGACAGACAGCAATAGAAGTCTTACAAGACTTGATACACTAATCTGAGAAAACATAAGATGATGACTTCCCACATACCTGGCTTGTGACCTGTCTCAGGTGTGGATTCACATGACATAGCTACAGTGAGTGTAGTCTACACACATCCAGCACTACTGGGGGAAGAATCTATGTCATAGCATTAAAGGACTACTGTGGTGCAAGTACAGTGGTTTGAGATGACAAAGCCATTGTAGCCAAAGAGCAGTCTATCTTTGTGGGATTCTAGGACAGGAAGAAAGAAAGGAGGCAGGGGGACAGAACATCTTGGCCCTGTTTGGGGACAACTGGGCACAGAAGGTGGCAGTTTGGCCCTGAATGGCAAGGTCAAGAACGTGTTTGTCAGGTGCTCAGGAGAAAAGGGAGACCCTGAGGCAAGATGGGGTGCAAAGGAGGAGGGCAGAGGCCACCAGGAAACAGTTGGCACTGAATCCCTGCTGTGAGTGGCATAGGATATATTCTTGATACTGTACCAGGCATCAGCAAGGGGTCCAAAGAAATGACTTAAGCTCTAAGCAGCCATTTGCAAGATTTCTCCCAAGCATCCCCACTAGCTCGCATCCAGGTAAAGCTGTCTCACCTTGCAGACTTTCAGAGCCAAGCTGCGCTCTTTGCATGGCAGCTGCCATATCAGAAAGATGCTCCTGGTACTGGGCCTACCATCTGCTCCACAGGCCCAGAAATGCAGAACGAAAGTCCTTGACATCTTGTTTAAGTTTCTAAGGAGTGAGAACATCTATACTTAATGCAATTGACTATATTACTATCAGCTATCACAGTATAAACTGTACAATGATCAATCATACAAACTGCTATGAAACAGAACATAGCCCAACCATCAGCAACCATGAGTTACTTATGAACAAAATCCATCTGAACAGAAGCTCTTCATCAGAGCCACATGGAAATGCCACCAGGGGTCACAAACACAAGCCCAGGGTCATGTCCAGAAACACCGATTCAGTAGTTCTGGGACTGGAGCTTTAGGAGCTGCTCAGGCAATTTTATAGATTTCCTATCTTTAAAGTACTTAGGAAACAGAAAATCAAGTATGCCTGCAATTTCCGTAGGAGTACACAGCTCATTGTGTGGATGTGGGACATTCTTTTGTCCCTGTTGTTTATGTCCTTGTAATATTGGCAGAGTCGTCATCTCTGTGTTGCCACATCCAATGGGAACAAAGCTCTGATCGACTCTCCAGATCCACCTTCTGGGAGCTCTACTGTCATGAACTCGTGGCAGTGAAAACCATTTACCATATCCATGTACATACCAGAGCCCCAGGGACAATAAGCATGGGAGGTTTTAGGGAACTGTGGGAACAATGTAGCTGGTATCTTGTGCATAATATGTCTTTCTCCCATAAAATTACTGCGGATGATTTTTCAGTATGAAGACATGATGGACCATAGGGTAGAAGAATTTAGGTGGCATGGTTTCATACTTATCAAAAACTCTGAAATAACAACTTCTTAACTGAGCTTAAATGTTCTTTGATTTTTAGATAATTTTTTTGTATAAAAACATGGAGATTTTTCCATATATTTGAAAAATATTTTAATAAAATATCAAAACTACATTGAGTGAAAGTATTTTTATTATCTAGAATACAGATAAACTCAGATTAATTTTACTCAGGTAGGAGGGGAAAATGAATTCTATATAAAGCCACTTTAAATGGACAAAAACAGCTTAAAGCCTCTAAATCTAACAAAGAGGAGATTAATCCTGTTTGCAGATGGTGTTTGTATTGTTGTAGTGTTTTTTTTTCTTCCCAATTTTTTGCCTTAGTCACATTGTTTATAACAAAAGGTAAAACAATGTTGTTAATCATAGGTATAAAAATATCCTATCATGATTTCACCTTAGAGAATTGCCAAACATCATATGGAATAACAATTTTTCTAATGTTTCTTTCTAGAAACCATTAATGGTTCAAAAGGGAGGGCTCACCTTTGATGACATGATGCACTAAATCTATTTAATCTGACATCTGGTACTATATAACATTACAATAAGAGCAACTCTGACTTACAAAATCAAACGTTCTAATGCAGCTATTTCAAACTATCAATCTCGTGGCCAACATATATTTTTGCTCCTATTTTTGCTCAAGGTCCCAATAGGTGTGTTGGAGGTTTTCTTCTGTTTAGTAAATATTGGCAAGCAGAACTGCCAAGGAACACTATCTGCTACTGATGTGAGAACAGGAGAATGCTATGCTCTCTTGAAGGGCACCAGTCTGCAGACTGCGAGCTGACCGCCTGTCTGATGCCTTAAGGAGCCCGTTTCCATAAGCCTGGGCTTCTCTTCACTTCAGGAGTGGGTCTCCTCTGACAGACAGAAAATAAACACTTTGCATTCTTTATTTTTGCCCTTGTACTAAAGATTGAACCCAGGGACTTTACACAGGGCTATATCCCAATCCTTTTTTAGACAGAGTCTTGCTAAGTTACCCAGGCTGTGCTCAAACTTGTGATCCTCTTGCCCCTGCCTCGCAGAGTACAGGGATCGCAGGTGTGTGCCAACATGCCTGGCTAGCTGCACATTGTTGAACCAAGCACTCATTAGTGAAAAACAATCTGGTGTGCAGCATGGTTGTGTCTACCTGAATCAGGTGGCAGAGCTGGGCCAGGGCTGGGTGAGTGCTGCTAGGCCAATGCTGCTGTTTGCAGAGCAGAGAAGAAAACTACGTGGCCTCACAGTGACTCCTTCCAACCCTTTCCTGGTACTGCTATATAGAAAGAAAAGAAATTTTTAAAGTTTTAAACCTGTGAAAATGCAGCAGGGGCCTTTTTGCTAAGGAGAATGTGGTTGCTAAAGGTCCATGACACTCTATAGAAGAGAAGGCACTGTGGAACTTAAACTACAGTGGGGGAAAGTCAGGTAAGTAATCCTAGGCAGAATGAGCACCGTGCAGGGGAGGCTGGGCCTGGGGTGCACAGGGCTGGGTCTGCAGGCACTAGCAAGGTGGGAAGAGGAGCAAGGACCCAAGGAGAGGGGCTGCCTGGGGCAAAGCCAAAGCCCAGCCACAGAAGGGAAAGGACAGAGGATGGGAGGGCACAGGGGCATGGCACAGAGGTCTCAGGCCTGGGAACAGGGTGAAGAACTGGGGTCCTCATGGGACAAGGTCAAGCCCTATAGGATCTTCAGCAGCAGGACTTTGAAGACAGACATATGTCTGAAAGCTTCCTCTGGACTTCCATGGAGAATGAGAAGGTGAATAGAAAGAAACTGTTCAGGAGGGGGTGACTGTCCAAGACTCAGAGCAGCAGAGAAAGGGTACAGGTCCCAAAAGCACTGAGGAGATGGCTGGGATGGGGCAGCAGGTGCAAGCAGGGGGTGACAGAGCCCAGCACAATCCTGGGATCTAGCCTGAGTGGCCACCACTGCTAAAAATGTCATCACTCAAGCAGCAAATGAGAAGCAGGAGCACTACAGTAAGAGTCTTACGGGATTTTCTCCCTGCAGCACTTGTTTGGGCATTTGTACTCTCCCATTGTCTTTACAAGCAGATCCATGAAACTCAGCGAGTATGACCTAGGCATGGAGCTCAGGGTCAGTGCTGCAGAGCCTGAGACGCCTATGGTGAAGCCATTCAGTAAACACAGAACTCTGGGATGTCTATGCCCAACAGAGACTTCTGAGCCACTGGTGCAAAGACAGCACTTCATCTGTGTGAGCATACAAGTTCCTTCAAAGAGAGCAAGGTGGAGGAGCCCAGTAGGGGAAAGGCTGTCTGCAATCTATCTCAAAATAAATGTGGTGCAAAGATGGCAGGTCAGAAGAGCCACTGGAGAGGCAGGACACCAGTGAAATGGGGGTGAAATGTCAGAAGGGTACAGCAGTCAACAGAAAACAGGAAGGGAGGCTCTGAAGGAAGCCAGGCACAGCTGGCCTGCACAGTCTACTGTATCCTCAGACACCGCCAATGCAGCATCATGAGCTCCGTGCAACTTGGAGATTTAGGAGCTATTGGAGATTAACCATACCTCCTAATTTGACTAAAGAAACTGAAGCAAAACCAAGTCCCTAAACTATCAGGGCTCAGACTCTTCTAAGGGTGAAAAGGAGTAATAGATGTGTAAGCCTTAAGAATTATATTCTAAAATGGGCATGGGTATTTGCCTGTAATCTCAGCTCTTTGAGAGGCTGAGGCAGCAGGATCAGGAGTTTTAACCCGGCCTGAGTAATTTAATGATTTAGCAAGACTCTGTCTCAAATAAAACATTTAAAAAGAGCTGGGTTTCTAGTTCAGTGCGAAGGTCTTGAGTTCAATCCCCAGTACTAGACATACACACACACACACACACACACACACACACACACACACACACACCCCAGAGTTTTATTCTAAAGTCTCCAACATTGATTGTAAGTGACATATTACTCCTTCTTCCCCCTCAGAGAAAGCCTCAGCCTTGTTAGTTCAGGAACTTTGTTTTGCTTCAGATGTTTTCATAAATGAGGAAGAAGAGTAGTTAATCTTGCCAAGTTTCCAAATATCTAATGTGTTAGTTAGGTGGTAAGACATGGAAAACAGGAGAGTTCTTCCTGGTGGAAGGTCTCTCTTGCTGAGAGTAGAAAAAGAGGGAGAACAAACCAGCTGCAGCTACCAACAGCTTCATCTTCATCTGTGTAATACCCAATGAAGCAGCATGAAGAGGTGGGGCTGGTGGGGAGCTGATGGCCTCACCTCTACGCTCTGAAGTCTGTGGATGTCTGCACTGTAGAGGCTGTGACTGTCCAGTACACTGAATAAGTAAATAGTCCACTTGCACTGAGTTCTGAGGGGCTAGGTGGGCCAGGCTGTTGAGTAATGTTGAGACCCTGGTGCTTCAGGTCATGAGGATGCAGGATTTGACTTTCTGGGATTTTTTGTGTGTGACTTTCAGTTTTGTAATGATCAAAAAGACTACCAGGAACTTACAATACAAATGCCAGGAAACCAAGTCCCAGCTGTCAGAGAGGGACTGTTTATGTGTATGGTGAACAGATATGAAATGAATGGAGTCACTCAGGAGCCCAAGGGTTGATCCCAGAAGGGCATCAGTCAGCTTCCCAAAAAACTGGCCTAGGGGACACGGGGCGATGAAGGGGATGACTGCAAACGGACATGAAGTATTCTTGGGGAAATGCAGCTGGACAGGGTGAGGGTGCCCACCATGATTTGAATGGCCCCTCCAGAATTCATGCCTGCTGTGAATTAAAAAGTGGAGCTTGTGGGTAGATGATGAAGTCACCTCGAACTCATTCCTATCACGAACATGGCTGAAGGGAGCCAGCTTTGACCTTTTGTGCTCTTCTGCTCTCTCACCATGCAAGGACATCAGGATGGTGCCATGCGGAGGAATGAGCCCCACCAGACACCAGACCTGCAGCGTCTGGATGATGGACTCCTAGCCTTCAGAACAAGAGATACATGTTCTTTACACAGTAATCAGTCTCAGGTAACAGCAACACAAAAGACCAAGATATCTGTAAGACTACAAATTTAGTAACATAGAACTGTACAATTTGTACACAGCAACACAAAAAGACCAAGATATCTGTGCAACTACAAATTTAGTAACATAGAACTGTACAATTTTAAATGGATGAATTTGTGGTACATAGGTTACACTTCAATAAAACTGCTACAAAAAGAAACAGCTTTGGGGTCCCTACTTAATTTGTTTCTCATTAAAGGCTTGGGAGAACAGAGATGAAACATGAAACAGGTCTTATTTCAGTAAGAGAAGACACTCTAAGAGTCAGCTGAAGAGTTTTTATCACCTCATAGCTGGAAAAAAGAAAAGATCAAAGGAGAGTCACCCTTGATTTACTTCTTTTACAAAGGGTAAAAACTGACTTCAATACTAAATCATTGGGTAAAATTCAACCAAATCTGTAAAAAAATTTAAAAATATTACCTCTGGGGGCCAGGGATTTAGCTCAGTGGTTTTGCCACCTGGCCCAAGCAAGCACAAGGACCCGAGTTTGATCCCCAGTACCAAAAAAAAAAAAAAGGGGCTAAGCTCAGGGTGACAGAGGAGAAAGGATGTGAGGGATATCAGCGAATCAAGGATTGCACTTTAAAGGCTGATGAAAGACCTCTAAAGACTGAATGGATCTTTGACTGACAAGACAACGTTCAGTGAGACCATGGAGAGCTACAGATGGGACTTTAATGCAGAGAATTCCTAGCTTAAAAAGCTTCACAAATTGGAGGTCCCGAGTCGCACAGAAGATGCTGAATCACCCCGCTGCAGACAGGCAGGTCTGCCCACACCCTACCCAGGTCCTGAGTCCTGTGGAAGATGCCGAATCACCCCACTGAAGACAGGCAGCCACCTGGTTCCACACTACAAAGACGCAGAGGACACCAGACCACCAGACCAAGGTACTGAGTCCCACTGCTCCCAGCCCAGAGGTAGGGGCTTCTGAGCTGCCATCCCACTGCTCCTGGTCCAGAGGAAGGGGCTTCCCAGTCACCATCCCTTCCCCTGCTCCCAGCCCAGAGGAAAGGTCTTTTGGGCCACCTTCTGTCCCACTGCTCCTGGCCCAGAGGAAGGGGCTTCCGGGCCACCAACCCTCCCACTGCTCCCGGCCCAGAGGTAGGGGCTTCTGAGCCACCATCCTACTGCTCCTGGTCCAGAGGAAGGGGCTTCCCAGTCACCATCCCTCCCACTGCTCCCAACCCACAGGAAAGGGCTTTTGGGTCATCATCCCTACCGCTGTTCACGGCCCCTGTCCCACCTCTCCCAGCTCAGAGGAGGTAATCCGTGCAGGCTCTAACAGGCCCCCGCCCCAGTCGAAATGAGAAAACACATAAATAAGTCTCAAAACCAGACTTCCAGATCACCTACAGCAACCCCAAAGGGAAATGAGATGGAACCCTCTGATACTCAACCACCTGGACCCTCTCAACTGGGAACAAAAGGGGATCTGGAAAAAATGAAATCAGAAATAATTTCTTAGATAACAGGAGAAATTGTGCCCCTAGTGCAAGACATGATTAATAAATCTAGACAGGAGCTCAGGAATATGATGGAATCCCAACATAAGAAACAAATGGAATCTATAAAACAGATGCAAATAGATTTCCAGGACAAGAAAAACTCCATTGAAAGTCTACACAGCAGAATGAGCCAATGTGAGGACAGAATTTCAGATATAAAAGATAAGATTGCAATTAGTGACCAGGAAAAGAAAAATTGCTTCAAAATTAGAAGGGAACATGAGAAATCAATCCAGCAGCTGCTAGATGATGCAAAGAAGAATAACATAAGACTGATTGGGCTCAATGAAGAAACAGGAGAGAGTGCAGATGATATAAAAAATCTCTTCACAGAAATAATGGCAGAAAACTTGCCAAGTAGGGGAAAATAGTTTGACATACAGATAAGTGAGGCATATAGAACTCCAAATAGCCTTGATCAAAAAGAATCTACACATAGGCATATAATTGTTAAGATTCCAGAAACACAACAGAAGAACAAAGTTCTAGAAGCAGTCAGAGAAAAGAAACAAATCACATACAAAGGAAAGCCCATCAGAATCACAGCAGACTTCTCAACACAAACCATCAAGGCAAGAAGAGCTTGGAGGGACATATTCCAAGCCCTAAAAGAAAACAGCCTCCAACCCAGATTGATGTACCCTGCAAAACTATCTTTCAAAATGGATGGAGAAATAAGATACTTTCATGACAAAGAGCACCTTAGGAACTTCGTGAATACCAAACCAGCACTCCAAAGAATTTTACACAATATCCTAGGAACAGACATGGAGGATCACAACCCCTGGAAACAAAGCAGAATGAACCCATCTGGCATGGCAAGAAATTAAATGTAAAAGGAGAGAACCCAACAGAAAAAAAAGTCATGGCAATGACAAGGCAATACGTTTCAGTTATAACCATCAATGTTAATGGTCTCAATTCCCCAATCAAAAGAAATAGACTGGCAGAATGGGTCAAGAAGCAAAATCCAACAATATGCTGCATACAAGAAACACACTGAATTCAAAAGGAAACTCATAGACTGAAAGTTGAAGGGTGGAAAACAATACTCCATGTGACAGAAACCTGAAAAAAAGCAGGAGTAGCTATCCTCTTTGCAGATCAAGTACATTTCAAACCAACACTGATTAAGAGAGATGAAGAAGGACACTACATCCTTGTAAAGGGAAGAATCTAAGAGGAAGAGATGACAATCATAAATATCTATGCACCAAACACTACTGCAACCAACTATATAAAACAAATACTAACGGACATGAAAAGTCATATATGCACTAATACAATTGTAGTGGGGGACCTCAACACCCCACTGTCACAAATAGATAGATCAACTAGACTAAAAATAAGTAATGAAATACTAGAACTCAATCCAACTCTTGAACAAATGAACTGAACAGATGTTTACAGAGTCTTCCACCACACAAAATCAGAATACACATTCTTCTCAACTGCACATGGGTCATTCTCCAAAATAGACCACATACTCACACATAGAACATGTTTAAGTAAGTGCAAAGGAATTGAAGTTATCCCCTGTATATTATCAGACCATAGTGTGATGAAATTGGAGATCCATAACAAAAGAAACTCAAAAAATTTCATAAACATGTGGAAATTGAACAACACACTTCTGAATAACCAATGGGTCACAGAGGAAATTAAAGAAGAAATCAGACAGTTCCTTCAATTAAATGACAATGACCATACAATATATCAGAATCTATGGGACACAATGAAAGCAGTCTTACGAGGGAAATTCATAGCAGTGAATACACATATTAGGAAAACAGAACGAGCCCAATTAAACAACCTGATGCTGAACCTCAAGCTTCTAGCAAAAGAAGAGCAGGACAACCCCAAAGCTCATACAAGGGAGGAAATTATAAAGATCAGAGGAGAAATCAATGCAATGGAGACTAAGAGAATGATACAAAAAATCAATGAAGCCAAGAGTTGGTTCTTTGAAAGAATCAACAAAATTGACAAACCTTTAGCCAACCTTGTCAGAAAAAGGAAAGAAAAGGCCCAAATCCATGCAATTAGGAATGAAAAGGGTGAAATGACAACAGACCCAGCAGAAATCCAGAGGATCATCAATACCTACTTCCAGAACCTATACGCCAATAAGACGGACAACACAGAAGAAATGGACAGATTCCTAGATACATATGAATTACCAAAGTTGAATGAAGATGACCTAAAAATTCTGAACAACCCAATATCAACCAATGAAATTGAAAATGTAATTAAAAACTTCTCAACTAAGAAAATCCCGGGCCCTGATGGCTTCACTGCTGAATTCTACAAGACATTTAGAGAGGAACTGCTACCACTACTGTTTAAACTCTTCAATGAAATTGAAAGGGAAGCAATACTCCCAAATTCATTCCTGGAAGAAACCATCACCTTGATTCCCCAAAGCAGAGAAAGACCCAACTGAAAAAGAGAACTATAGGCCAATCTCACTAATGAACATAGATGCAAAAATCCTTAATAAGATACTGGCAAACAGAATGCAGAAGATCATCAAGAAGATCATACACCCTGATCAAGTGGGATTCATCCCAGGGATGCAGGGATGGTTCAATATATGAAAGTCAATCAATGTAATACACTACATCAATAGAGCCAAGGACAAAAACCATATGATTATCTCCATAGATGCAGAAAAAGCATTTGACAAAATCCAACATGCATTTATGATAAAAACCCTACAAAAAATTGGAATAGATGGCCTCTACCTCAAACTGATAGAAGCCATCTATGAAAAACCAACAGCCAAAATCATACTAAATGGTCAAAAACTGAAATCCTTCACACTCAAATCAGGAACAAGACAAGGATGTCCACTATCACCACTCTTGTTCAATATAGTTCTGGAAACATTAGCCACAGCAATTAGACAAGAGAAAGAAATAAAAGGAATAAAGATAGGAAATGAAGAAGTCAAATTGTCATTATTTGCAGATGACATGATACTTTACATAGAAGACCCCAAGAACTCCACCAAAAGTCTTCTAGACTTAATAACCAAATTCAGTCAAGTAGCTGGTTACAAGGTCAACACACAAAAATCAATAGCTTTCCTCTACACCAATGACAGACTCACTGAGAGAGAAATAGGGCAAAAAATTCCTTTCACAAATCCAAAACACTGAAATACCTAGGAATCATCCTAATGAAAGAAATCAAAGACCTCTTCTCTGAAAACTATGACACTCTGAAAAGAGAGATTGAAGATGATATCAGAAAATGGACAGACATCCCCTGCTCCTGGGTAGGAAGGATTAATATAGTGAAAATGGCTATACTTCCAAAACTACTATATAGATTTAATGCAATTCCAATTGAGATCCCAGCAGCATACTTCATAGACCTCGAGAAAACAATCCAAAAATTCATTTGGAACAAGAAGAGACTCAGAATAGCAAAAGCAATTCTAGGTAATAGAGACATGGCAGGGGGTATCACAATTCCCAACCTGCAACTCTACTACAAAGCTACTGTGATAAAAACAGCATGCTACTGGCAAAGAAACAGACTTCAGGACCAGCGGAACAGATTAGAAGATGCAGAAACAACGCCAGACACACTCAGCCACCTCATCTTCAACAAAGGAGCCAAACACCCTCACTAGAGGAAAGATAGCCTCTTTAATAAATGCTGCTGGAAAAATTGGGCTTCAACTTGCCAAAGATTAAAACTAGACCTGTATCTCTCACCATGCACTAAACTAAAATCGAAATGGAATAAAGATCTAAATATTAAAATAGAAACTCTGAACCAGTTGGAACAGAGGTTAGGTAGAACCCTTGAAGACATTGGTGTAGGAAAAGATTTTATGAACAAAACCTCAGTTGCCCATGAACTAGCACAAACAATCAACATATGGGATCTCTTCTTATTAAAAGGCTTCTGCACAGCAAGAGAAACCACCAGCAGTGTGAAGAGACAACCCACAACGTGGGAAAAAATCTTCACCTGCTCTTCCTCAGACAAAGGTCTACTATCTCGAATCTGTAAAGAACTTAAAAAGATCAGACCTCCCAAATTTAAAGACCCAATCCAAAAATGGGCATCTGAAATGAACAGACATTTCTCACACAAAGAAGTAGAAATAGCAAATAAATACATGAAAAAATGTTCAACATCACTGGTCATTCGAGAGATGCAAATGAAAACAATGCTGAGATTCTACTTCACTCCAGAAAGAATGGCTACTATCATGAAATCAACTAATAACTAATGCCGGCGGGGCTGTGAGGAAAGAGGAACCCTGCTCCACTGCTGGTGGGAGTGTAGACTGGTGCAACCACTGTGGAAATCAGTATGGAGATACCTCAAAGAACTAGGACCGGAAGTCCCATTTGACCCTGCTATTCCACTGCTGGGTATCTTCCCCAAAGAATTAAAAGAATCATATCACAGTGATATATGTGTACCCATGTTCATAGCAGCACAGTTTGTAATAGCTAAAACTTGGAAACAGCCCAAATGCCCATCAACTGGAGACTGGATAAAGAAAACGTGGTTTTTTTATAAAATGAAGTACTACTCAGCCATAAAAAATGAGAAATTAGAGACATTTATAGCTAAGGGGATGCACATTGAGGCAATACTCTTAAGTGAAATAAATAGGACACACATGAATAAATACCAAATAGTTTCTCTAGTGTGAGAAACTGAAAGTGTAAATAAGGACTAAATGTATAATAGGTAATGTGAAATAGGAAGATAAGGGGCAAAGGGGAAGGAAGTGGGAGGGCTAGGGGAAAGGATAGAAGGGAATGGGATTAATATGAGAAAATGGAAAAATAGGAACAAAATCTTTGTAAATAGGGAGGACTGGTGGGGTTGAAGGGAGGGCTGGGCAAGGTTGAAAAATAAGAACCAAGAGAGACTATGTAAAGGTGCAAATTTCCAATGATGAATGTCATTATATTGTATACCTAAAATGTACCAATGATTAGAATGAATAATCGATAATGTAAAATAGGAAGAAAAGGTCCAAAGGGGTAGAGGTAGTGGGAGGGGCAGGGGAAAGGAAAGAAGGGAAAGGAAAAATGCTGAGAAATGGAAAAAATGGAAATAAAGTCTTTGTAAATAGGGAAGGGTGGAGGGCGTGAAGGGAGGGCTAGGAATGGGGAAAAAATAAGAACCAAGATGCATTATGTAAAGGTACAATTCCCAATGAGAAATGTAATTGTGTTGTATACCTACAATGTACCAATAAAAGAATTTAATACAAAAAGAAAACCACATGATCATCTCAATAGACACAGAAAAAGCCTTTGACAAATTCCACAATCTGTTAATGATTTTTTAAAAAGCTGAAGTGAATAGGTACAGAAAAAAAAAATTACCTCTGTCAATTTCAGATAAAGAAGAGCATTTTCTGTTTCCAGTTCAACTGTTCTTTCTTCTTTGACCTACAACCAAGAATCCAAAAAGGCAAACAATCACCACAGCACTTACTTTGGTGTACTGAAACAATGGGGATTAACAGAGTACATGTGAGGATGGAAACACACACCAGCAAAGAACACAGGGAATGCCACAATTGGGTTCTAGCACTCACTGTGTGGCTTCATGGGAGAGGAAGGACTGTCCCAGCTGGCAGATCTGCCTGGTTTCCCCACACCTGCACCCACTGTCTATGGCCCTCCCTACCCAAGGGCACTCCAGACCAGCAGGAGCAACACTCACTCTGGGCCGGTGAGAAATGCAGAACCCAGGCCCCTCCTACTCTCTGGTGGGAAATTGCTGAGAGAGGCTTGCTGGGAGGGATGGTTGTTGATGCAACCAGGCTCAGAAACATAGAGAGGATTGGGAGGGGGAGCTCAGGAATGACCCAGAGCTGGTGTGGTGGGGACTGCAAGCCAAGCAGAAGAGGAAGTGTGTGTTCAGGCCACATGAACAGGAGAGCACACAGGGTCGTAAACCTGTAAACAGGTTGTAAATGCTGAACAACTAAACCACTGGAGAACACAGGAAACAGGGAACTACCAGCTTCGTAGGAAGACAGATTTGGGGTCAGTCTCTCCTGCTGGGAATCCCTTCTCTTCCAAGGCTACTGGCAGGCAGGTCATCATAAAGAATCCATGATCATTTTAGGACAAACTTTCTTTCAATTCCAAATTCTTTCTGATTCATTATACAAACCCGATACCCGGCAGCCATCTACACTGTATCTTGCTATGTTCATTCAGTTTTGCCCACTATAAAAATATCTGGAGTATTTATACTCTCAATATTTAATTCCAAGATCCCTACACTTCTTACAGTGCCATGGAAGCTAAAGTTGTAAGTCTGGCATGTCTCTGTTGAGATGTATTCTAATATATTTTGATTATTTTTTGATGGTATTATACATCTTTGTTTCTTGCATTGGTACAGTACAGAAATACAACTCATTTCTGAATATGGCTCTTGCATCCTTCAATCTTGCTGAACTCATTTTTTTAGTGCAAAACTTCTTTTTTTGGTAGATTTCTTAGGATTTTCTGTTTACAATCTTATGTCATCTGCAAATAGAGATTAGCTTCTTACTTTCTGACATAGATGCCCTACCCTATTAATTTGCTTTCCTAAAATCCCTGATTTTCCTAGCTTCTCTAGGAAAATACTGGATAGTAGCACTGAGAATGGGTGTTTGTTATTCCTGATCTCAGGGAGAAGTTTCACTGATAAGTGTGATGCTAGCTGTGCATTTCTCACAAATGTCCTTCCTTAATTGGGGAATTTCTCTTCTATCCCTACTAGGTTGAGTGTTTTTATTATGAAATGGTATTGAGTTTCATCAAATTTTTTTTCTGCACCTATTGAGATAATTAGGAAGGGGCCGGGGATTTAGCTCAGTGGTGCTGCCGCCTGCCTCGCAAGTGCAATGTCTGGTACTGAAAAAAAAAAAAGAAAAAAGATAATCAGGGAGTGGTTTGTCCTTTATTCTATTGATAAGGTATGTTACATTAACTGATTCAGTATTAAGCCAATCTTGCATTCCTGGGGTAAATCTCATTTGGTCACAGTATAAAACCTTTTTTATACATTGTTAAAATTAGTTTACTGGTATTTTGTTGAAGATTTTTGCATCTATATTAGAGACACTGCTCTGAAGGCCCCTCCCCATTTATGGTGTCTTTGTGTGGTTTTGGCATCAAGACAATACAGTACTAGCTTCATGAAACGGAGAATGTTCTCTCCTTTTCTTCAGAAGAGGTTGAAGGAGACCAGTGGTAATTATTCTTTAATGTATTGAATCCAGTGAAGGGTTCTGGGCCTGGGCTTTTCCATGTGAGTCTTTTGACTACTAACTGAACCTCTTATTACAGTTCTTTTCACATTTTTGTATTTCTTCTTGAATCAGTTTTGGTACTGCATGTCTTTATAGACAATTGACATTTCATTTAATTTATTGGCAATGCTTATAGTATTTTCTTTTAATCCTTTTTCTGTCAGGCTGGTAGTAACAACCCCTTTTTTTTTGTCTTGATTGTAGCAATGTGAGTCTTCTCTTTTTAGTCAGCTATTCTAAAACTTTGTCATTTTTGTTATCTTTTCAAAGAGCCAATTTTTGGGTTGATTTTTCTCTATAGCTTTTCTGTCCTTTATTCCATTTTTTTCTGCCCTAATCATCTCCCTTTTTTGGTCTAAATTACTGTTTTATTCTGTCATAAGGTAGAAGGTCAGGTTGTTGATATGAGCCCTATATTTTTAGGTATGTGTTTAAAGTTGTAAATTTCCCTCCAGGCACTGTTTTAGCTGCATACCATAAAGTTTTTATACTATATCCTCCTCACTCACCTCAAATTATCTCATTTCCTTTGTGATTTCTTTGACTCACTGGTTATTTAAGAGTGTCTTGTTCAATTCCTATTTTTGTTTCTCAAATTTCTTTTTGTTGTTAACTTCTAACTTCATTTTTGTGGTCAGAACGCATAACTTATGATTTCTGTCCTTTCAAATGCATCCCAGCTTGTTTAGGGTCTGGTCTGACAGTCTTCAGTGAGCACCTGAGCAGATGTATGTTCTGCTTTGTTGGGTAGAATGTTTATAGATGTCTGCCAGATTTAGTTGGTTTCTAGTCATTTTCTACTGTTCACTTTTTATCTACTTGGTCTATTTGTTATTGAAAGTGGAATACAGAAGTCTGCCACCATTATTTTTCGAGTGTCTATTCCTCTATTCAATTCTGCCAATTTGGCTTCATTAATTTTAGGGCACTGTTGCACGGTACATCCATAAAGTCCCCAACTTAAAAACAAGTTCTGTTCCAGGAGAATGGTATAAGTCAGATTCATTTGTAAGTCCAACAAAGTGCGTCTTACACACCTTTGACACAAATCTACAATGCATATTGCTTTGTGCTTCCTAGCAGTCTCCTCCACATCACCACTGCATTTCTGCTGGTTTCCAGACAACCTGGCCTCTGACTAAGCACTGCTCTACTGTACACTATCACACTGCACAGTAAGCACACAGCAGCACCACTGTGACGAGTCTAGGAGACACATGAGCTACTTCTGTGGTTTGTTCATATCTAAGAATGTTTGTAATGCGAGGTCCATTCGTTATCTATGAAAGTCACAACTCGAATTCCACAATTTGGGGACTTACTGTATTTATAAGTCTTATGTCATTCTGGTGGACTGAACCTCTTATTCTAAGAAAATATTACTCTATCTCTAGCAACACTTCTGGTTGTAAAGTCTATTTTTGTCCAATATCAGAATAGTCAGTTTTTTTGAGACTGTTGGTGGCATAACTTGTCTTTCTCCATCCTTCTGCTTTCAGTCATTTTATATCTTTAAATTGAAAAGGTGATTCCTGCAGATAGCATATAACTGGATCTTGCTTTTTATAGTCTGACAACCTCTGCCTTTTGACTGGTTTGGTTTATGTTTGATATTCCAGATGTAATTAGAATTATGTGGGTGCCATGGTTTGGATATGATTTCAGTGCCTCCCCCAAGAGATTACTGTGTTTGAGACTTGGTCCTCAGTGTGGGATGTTAAAAAGCTGTGGGACCTTTAATAGTGGGCCTAATGGGAGGCTCTTAGGTTACTGAAGCCATTGCCCTTGGACGAGATTAAGTTATTTCTTGAAGAAGCCAAGGGCAACATCCTATAGGTAGCCTGGGTGTATATAAAAGGACAGGAAGAAGGCAGGCTGTTGCTGTTTTGCTACTTTCCTGCTCTGCTGCTTTCTGCTAGCCATGAACTGTCTCTGCTCTGAAATGGCCCTCTGCCATGCCACCCTGCCTTGGAGCCAGCCAGTTGTGAATTGAAATCTCTACACACTGTGTGCTACAATAAACCTTTCTTCCTTTAACTTTAGGTGTTAGGTATTTTGTCTCAGTGAGAAAGGTAACTAAGCCCTGGACTAACAAAAAGTATGCTACTTTACTTTTTTGTTTTCTGTATGTCTTGTGTCTTTTCTATTTCTCTTTCATCACTATGTATTGAATGGGTATTTTCTAGTATTATATTTTCACCTTTTTGATGATCCTTTCACTACGTTTTAAGTCATTCTTTTAGTGTTTGTTCTAGGGTTGACTGTATAGAGAAACTACTTCATATTCATAGGAGTAACTCCAGTGAGCTGAAGGAACATTATTTCTAAATAGCTGTATTCTTTCTTCCTCCTTTTGTGTTACTATTGTTGTATATAATAACCTATATTACAATGGCAACAATATACTGTTATAATTATCACTTTACACAATTTACCAAGGAAAATGAGAAAAGAAAGTACAGGAAGTATATATTTATAGAATTTATTTATCTTTACATTTATTATTTTCATTTTCCTTCATTAGTCCTGTGGATTCAAGTTACCACATGGTTTCATCTCCCGACCTCATGAAACTCTGGTCCCATCATTTCCTCTGTGCTCTTCTTTTAGTCAAAGATATTACATTTCTGTTTCTTATAGGTCCAACAATATAATTATATGCACATTGTGGTATACAATTGCTTTTAAAATCAGTTAAGAGAGGAAAGATGAAGAAATATATATATATATAATATATATTATATGTATTATTTATATATACTATATATTACATATATTATATTATTATATATTATTATATATATTATAAATGCATATATATATATATATATATATATATACTTTTTTTCTTTTGGCGGTACTGGGGTTTATACTGTCTTTTACACATGGATAATTACATTCACTGGTGCTCTTACTATTTATTTTCTTGGAAGGGCTAACCGGTAGCAACAAATTTTGTATTTCTGAGAATGCTTTCATTTTGGTTAAATTTTGAGTTTTGCTAGATGTAAGATTCTCAGTTGAGGTTTTTTCATTCAGTACTGAGTATGTCTCTACGGTCCCCAATCATCGTTTCTGATGAAAAGTTAGCCACCACACCTTTTGGAGGTTCTGCATGTTGGTGACAACCTATTTTTTTCTGCTTGCTGTCAAGATTTTCCCTTTGTCTTTGTCTGCAAATATTTTTACTGTAATGTGTGTGGGTATGAGTCTCCATATTTATTCCACTTAAGGAGTTCCTTGAGGGAGTGATTTCATAAGGGACAGGAAGCCCAAGAGAGGGGAGGTCAGTCTTGCTTTTAATGCAACCCTCTCTAAAGACCTATTGTACATCAATTTCTTCCAAAGGCAGTGCCCCAGTGACATCCCATGAGGCTCCACTTTGCAAGGTTCTGGGGAACAAGCTTCCCAATAGGTAGGTATGTACTTTGGGGACACACTCAATCACACTCCAACCACAGCAGTTGTTAGTGATGTTTTCTATTTGATGAGACATGTTGAAATCTCTGTTGATTCCATCAGGACAGCATTCTTTAGTACTGCATGCATATTAATAAGTGTTTTGAAGGCTTGGCCAGTATCTGGCTTCTCACGGCCAATTTCTGCTGTCTGTGTTCTTCTCATGTCTCATTTCCCTGTTTGCATATCCCGTAGATGTTTGGTACTGGAAAATTTAGGGAATTTCAGGTTCTGACTGTTCTATCCACTCTTTGCAGTTGGTCCTCTGCATTGTCTTCCAGCTAATGTGCTCATCGGGTCTAGCTGGACTATCTCAGTGAAACACATCTGTCCTGTGGTGTGAAACCTTCACTGTGGCCCCTTGGTGGATGCAGATTTGAATGTGCACACAGCTGACTTGGGCTGTGGTGGCTTTAGTCAGGCTTTTGCCTGCTTTGTTTTCTGATCCTTCTGTTAGCTTTCTGTTCATATGCTATCATATTCACCTATTACACTCTCCTCATTATTGACTGCTCTATTGTTTTGACAGTGATGTGCGGCCTAAATTTCTCCAATGTATGGTCTAATTTAAACTGGGCAGGGGCAGTTCTTGAGGTCAGTCTCTGAGCTGTGTTGTAACCCTGAAAGAGCTCTTCTCCTGCATGGCTTGTGGTCCAGCCTGTGCTGTCCTATAATTACAATGCTCAAGTCCTGACTCCAGTATCTCAGGAGTTGAGTATATCTGAAGACAGGCCCTTAATAAGATGATAAATTTCAGAGAAGACCATGACAGTGGATCCTACTGAATTTGCCTCGTTTCCTTTTAAGAAGAAGATATTTAGACATAGACGATGAAGAGGAGCATGTACATGTCAGAAGAGCCTGTAAGCATACAGTGCAAAGGTGGCTATCTATAAGCCAAGGACAACCCAACAAAAAGAAAAAGTCATGGCAATGACAAGTCAATACGTTTCAGTTATAACCATCAATGTTAATGGTCTCAATTCCCCAATCAAAAGAAACAGACTGGCAGAATGGGTCAAGAAGCAAAATCCAACAATACGCTGCATACAAGAAACACACTTAATTCAAAAGGAAACTCATAGACTGAAAGTTAAAGGGTGGAAAACAATACTCTATGCGACAGGAACCCGAAAAAAAGCAGGAGTAGCTATCCTCTTTGCAGATCAAGTACATTTCAAACCAACACTGATTAAGAGAGATTAAGGACATTACATCCTTGTAAAGGGAAGAATCTAAGAGGAAGAGATGACAATCATAAATATCTATGCACCAAACACTACTGCACCCAACTATATAAAACAAAGACTAATGGACATGAAAAGTCATATATGCACTAATACAACTGTAGTGGGGGACCTCAACACCCCACTGTCACAAATAGATAGATCAACCAGACTAAAAATAAGTAATGAAATACTAGAACTCAATCGAACTCTTGAACAAATGAACTTAACAGATATTGACAGGGTCTTCCACCCCACAAAATCAGAATACACATTCTTCTCAGCTGCACATGGGTCATTCTCCAAAATAGACCACATACTCACACATAAAACATGTTTAAGTAAGTGCAAAGGAATTGAAGTTATCCCCTGTATATTATCAGACCGTAGTGTGATGAAATTGGATATCCACAGCAAAAGAAACTCAAAAAATTTCATAAACATGTGGAAATTGAACAACACACTTCTGAATAACCAATGGGCCACAGAGGAAATTAAAGAAATCAGACAGTTCCTTCAATTAAATGACAATACAACATATCGGAATCTATGGGGCACAATGAAAGGAGTCTTATGAGGGAAATTCATAGCAGTGAATATGCATATCAGGAAAACAGAACGAGCCCAATTAAACAACCTGATATTGCACCTCAAGCGTCTAGAAAAAAAAGCCAAGGACAGGTGACTTGGAAGCTAACCTGGCCATTGCCTCTACCTCAGGCTTCCAGCCTACAGAGTTGTGAAAAATAAACTCCACTGATGCAGCATCCCCATCTGTGCTGCTCTGCTACAGCAGCCCTAGCAGACTAGTTCATGACTCTTAGTGTCTTTAGACTGATATTCTCGACTGTTCTGAATCCAGCCAGCTCTGCAAGAGAGCACCAGCTTATCCCAAGGACCTCCGGTCTTCCTGGGAAGGCTTTGAGGAAACAGGGCCCAGACTCTGGCCTTTTTGCTTGCCATTGTTATTGTGAAGCTTGTGCCCTACAACTGAGCTGGGGTGAGCAACTGGACTCCAGTATTCTTGGGGTAGAACCCTACCCCCCTACTAATAGGGACTGGGTGGAAGAGAGCCCCAGACTCACCTCTTTGACTCTGATGGAAGGATGTGAAAGGCTGAGTCTGTTCCCAGATGACAGAGTTGCTCTAAGTTGGGAACCAGGAAGAGGACGCCCTATGCTCTTGACCACACCTCTGTGAAGCTGAGGTGGAGTGGAGACAGAGACTTCCTGCTTTTTGCTTAGGAGTTTTCTAGAATGTTTCTTCCTTCAATGAATGCCCTTAGGCCAACTGCCAGAGGCCTTACGTAGTTGCTTGCTATGATTTTCACCAGTTTTGCTTGCTTTGCTGGGGAGCAGGTCCACACAGCTCCTCACATTCCACCCTGGATGTTCTCTCTGGCAAAGGCCTTCTCACACAGCCCTCCATGGGTCTGTCCTGCCCCGCCCCCCGCCCCAACACCACCTCCAACAAAACGGCACATCTGAAATTCGGATCTGATTACATCTTTTGCTTCTCCTCAGACCTTTTCAAAAGTATCTCCTCGGCCTCATGAACAAAGTCCTGAAGCGTCCTGGTTGGCCCTGTTGAGTTCTCAACCTCTATGATGCCCAGGCCATACCTGTCAACATCTCTCCAGAAGAAGCCTCTCCCCAAGCCTTAATCCCACTGCCTGACAGTAACCTCTTTACCACCAGAAAGTTCAGCCGTTATGACCCAGGAAATACTCCTGGGCTTCTCACAGGCTGGATTATAGACACTTGTAAGACTGAGGACCTTTCCACAGCCTCACATTATCGTATTTACATTTATTTTATTTTAGTGTTTGTATCCAACTGAATATTCCAAGAGGGCAATGACTAGGATTTTAACTGTCGTTTCTCAAACATGTGTTCCTAGCTACTGTGTTGAGCATAGTAGGTACTCAACAAAGCTGAGCAGGATGCCCCAGGTGGGAGAACAAGGGAAGTGGGAAGGGAAGTGGGTGGGAAGTCAAATAGCTGACCACCTCTCCCTTGGGTCCTGCCCCCAAGCGGCATGGGGTGCTGTTGACAATCCCGTGTAACTTCCAAACCCACCTAAATTCTCCCACATGCCCAAGTTCCCAGGGTTAGGTAGGTCCCGACCCCATAGCTCTGGACTCACCCGGGTTTGATGCTATAGCTGGAGAGCTCGAGGACGCTTGGAGAAGCCCTGCCCTACAGGGCCACTGGCATCACCACTGTTGAAGTCACCTCTGCTAGGGGGCCTCATCTTATAACAGGTCAAGGCAACTGGGGGCGGAGCCAGGTGTTAAATATGGGGGTGGGGCAAGGTGGTGGGTGAAATGAGGTAGAAACATGGGGTTGGGGTGATGGAGCAGTGGAGCAATGGAGCAACAGAGGCCTGGAGTAGAGAAGGGGTGAGGAATGCTATTTAAGACTTCTGCAGAAGGCTCCTGCTGGCTCCCATCCTTCCTCAGAAGTGCCTTCAGAAAAATCTGGGCAGCCCATAAGCCTTTCAAAACTAGGGGGGCAGGGAGGCTGGCACGATGTATACAAACTGTCCTCTTATATGCCTATAAAGGCCCTTCCACTGGGCCTGCAACAGCACTCTAGGAGGCTGCATGGAGTTCTAGCCTATTCAAGGCAGTTTAGCAACCTAGGAACACCTTTTAAAATAATCTCACACACACACAATGCATGTGCACACCAGGCTGTTTTCCCACCTGGCAACTGCCCTAATTCCTGAGGCTCTGGCCCTCAGGCCCACTGTCATTTTTTCCAGCTAGTTTACCATCTCCACAGTATATGTCCTTCTATTAACTCCTATAATGCCCTGAATCTCTTCCTTCCACAATGAAGTTACTACATACTTATACAAGAAGCACCTTTTTGTGTGTTCCTACTGCAGAATTAACTCCAGGACTGCTTTGGGATACTGAGTAACCACGTGCCCACTGCAGAGTAGGCACCTTAAACTTGTTAAATGAGTAATAAATTCACTTCCATATTTCAATCTTAAGTGTAGTCTGTATCCTTTGGGGTCATATGTGAAGTACTGGAATAAAAAAAAACTCTGTCACTTTTGGGGTCTATTTTCCTTCTGTAAGTCATTCAACTTCAATTTTGTTTACTGATACCCTAAACGTACAACTAAATCTTTGGCATCAGTTTTTCATCCAGCAAAGCACAGGGGAAATTTCTGTCCAATGGGACACCAGAAAATCACCAAGGGTTCTGCTGCTATTTTATGTGGTCCAGACAGCAGGGAACCACTAGGTCAGAATCATTATTTCTGTAACAGCCACAGAAACATAGGCTGCGAGATGGAGCTGCATCAGTATGAATTCTCTCTTTAAATTTTTCCCTCCTCAAACTCTTAAGTACATTTTTACACACTAAAATATAGTAAATGTAAATACCTTAATTCCAATAAACATCTACTTTTACCAGAAAAAACTCCATAAGTTCCTCCAGCTCTCAGATACTATTTCCTTCATGAAAATTCCTTCATTTACTTTACAGTACTTATTGACTATCGTCACCTTGTTGTACAACAGACCTCAAAATTTATTCCTATCTGAAACTGTATCCTTTGACCAACTCCTCATTCCTCTCTGCCCTAGAAAAGTCCTCTAAGTCCCACAACATTGTCCCATCCTGGTACTCCTAGGATGCTCACATGCTATGAAGAAAAGTTAACTAGAGACAGGCAGAGCTCAGGTGAAGCACCCCTCAGATGTTGCACTGACCGGAGGGTGGGGCTGTCCCTTCTGGTCCATCTCTACAGGCCTGGCCCTGGTGCTTGCTCGTGGTCAACAGGAGCTCCTGTTTCCTCAACACTGCATTTGTACTTTTACAATCAAACACATCCCATCACACCAGGTATCCTGATTGGGTACTGCTGAAAATACACTTCACCAGGATACCTAATTAATACCATTTATTTATTACTATGTACATTTAGGAATTTCAAAGTAGCCATGACAGGCAGTGTAACTGAAAAATATTCCCAGTGGCCACCTGGATACTAAGGTGCAAAGAAGAAATCCCAAAGGTCTAGATAGCTGAGCTCTTGTATGGCACCAGCGTAAAAATCACTCCTGACCTTCAGTTAGCTGTCGTCAAGCAAACAATATGTCCCCACAAATGGAAAACACTGCCCAACATGGAGTGATACTCAGCATTGTTTAATGAATGGGTGGACAGATGGAAACAAGGGAGAGGAAGGCTGATATTACAAATATAAACTTTGTCAGCACTTTTAAAACAATAGCAAATACACTTAAATACATACAAAGTTTATTAAAAATAGGTTGCAACCAAAATACAGTAGAAATGGAAAACTACAGCAGTTTGGAAGTTTTTCCCATAGTAATTAATGCACATTATAAAAAGCACTTTTACACATATTCACATTTGACCTCATTGTCCAGGGATAGCCAAATTCACTTCCTCATAGGTTTTATAATCAGAGAATCTCCATGTATGTATGTGGTCTGCCTTTCCACATCTGAACACAATGATCATCTGTGTCTTCTTCTCTAGGGAAAGTGTAAACTCGCCACCCTAAGGCCACCAGTGCTCTTGAAAAACCAGGAGGAACTTGCTTTTCCTGGGGCAAGTGTGCAAATCCTTCATCAACTCTCAGGACCATTTGACTCTTACAGAGGAAAGAGTAAAAGCACACTTTCAAATAAGAACCATGACAGACATAAAAAATATTTACACTTGCATGTGCAATGATTTATCATACAACTCATATTAAAAGTGGTTTCTAGGGCAGCGAATGTCTCTATTCTTCATTTGAAAGTGTGCGGATTTTCCTGATATACACATTTGTAAGAGAACAAAAGGTACAGAAAGATCATCTGGATGCTATCAAGGCTTTGTCAAACAGGAGATGGGCTTGAAATCACAAAGTAATTTACCATTTTAACATCATACAATATAAGCAAACTGAGGTTTTTCTCCCCAACATCAGCCACATACCCACAGAAATGACAGTGGTAACTCATAATTCACAAATTAAAATTAAAATTAAATAACTAGTATATTGTAAAAAAATAGCTTACACTGTCATGAGTTATTCTTGCAATATTTAAGTTACAGATGGCATAATAATCGAATTCCTTTCTCTCCTGAGGGAATATTGATGCAAATTGCTTTTGTAAATTTAAAATTTCTGAGTGACAGTTGTGCTTGAATGTCACCTATGAATCTCCCATTCTTCTCTGATATTTCTGATGCTGGTCACATGAACACTGTTCAGCTAAAGAGATCTCCTTATTGATCCCTTGGAGTATCTGAAATATTAGTAAACTTTCTAACATGAATGTCATCTTCAATTTTACCAATGATTTATTAGACTAACAATAACCCAGTATATATAAAAAATAAAATCCCCTAAGATTAAATTCTCTAGATTTTCTTCTTTGAGAACTTATAAAATTGAGTATTTAATGTAATCACACATTTAGAGCTGATCAGGGGGCTCACTGTCAGGGGAGAGATGGGCTGTGGACCACCATGGCCAGCACCCTGGAGCAGAAACCCTCATGGTCCAAGAGCAGCTTCCACGCTCTCTCTCCTGAAAATAGGGCTGTGGCTACAAGTGAGCACAGTGGTCCAGGTGGTTCAACTACTTTGTCTGGTAGCCAAAGTGAAGCTTTTGAGAAAGAATAGAAACAGAACTACTCAGTCTGTAGTCCTTTGTCAGGATTACAGGAGGAAACAGGGGAGGGACACTATTAGCTCTACTGCCCTCCATTCTGCCCCTCTGTGCCTAAGATTCCAAAAAGAAACTAAAAAAACGATATCCTCAAAAGAGTCAGGTCATTAACAATCAGATTTCTTATTATACAAATGCCAATTTCTTGGTAAAGTAAAATAAAAATTCTTGGAACCATAACATCTCTAAATGGCAATAATTTTAGAAACAGGAATTAGAAATCACTTAGAAATATAACCTCCCTTCTCCTCTTCAGGCTAACACCTGCACACCCACTGCTGAGGGAACCTGGGCAAACACGAAGTGGCCTTGGACTGTCCTCACTTTGTGTTTAGTTCATTCTCCAGTTCTGTTAATTTACGAGAAGCTTTCACTTTATCGGAAACATCTTGACCTTGTGAAAAGAGGCGCTGGCGCTCTTTGAATGTCAGGTTTTCAGGGGCTCCAGAATTTCCAGGCATGTCTCCATCTTGGCTGGGCAAGAGGGAAATGCAAAAAATCACTCATCAAAATAGAATAAACTTCCCCAAAGTAGGCAGGTTTGCATGATGGGCAAGTAATTAAAATTTTCAGTGAGAAAGATTATTCTTTGTTAAATGTTGCTAGCATCTTTCCTATAATTAAATTTACTGGAACTGTAAAAATAGGCAAAATGTTCTCCGTACTAAAATGTTAACTTTTCTCAATCATATCCAATTTTCAAAAAACTAACAAGTCAAATTTCAGTAACTAAGTATTTCTTACCAGTTAAACAAGTTTAAAGGAAGAGGTACATTTTAAAAATATGACATTTTTATGCATCTTTTAAGTATGTGAGAAGCATCTATAAATATACCTATTAGTTATAGAATGGTACTGCTTAGTTCAACTTCTGTTTTAACAGTTGGTACAATACCATTTCTCTTTATTTTTTGTGTACCATCAAGGTTGGCCTTATATTGCCACTGGTTGACCAAGGACCCTTGGCCCTGCCCTTGAATTTTCAATCTTCTCTGTTGGAAATAAACAGCAATATGGTGGCTACTACTACTGATGTCCTGGCCAGTAAGTCTAGTACCTTTATCACTGTCTAAGACAGAACTATATTAGCAAAACAGACTTTTAAAAGCCTATATGCTCACATGACTTTGTATAATGGGAAACATCTGAGCTGAGAATGAAGTCTTTGAAATTTCAACCAGCTTCACATGATTTAAAAATGCCTCAGGGGGGCCGGGGATTTAGCTCAGTGGTTTCGCTGCCTGTTGCACAAGCATAAGGACCTGAGTTCGATCCCCGGTAACAAAAAAAACAAAAATTAAAAAAAAATGCCTCAGGAGTGAGAATAGGCATCAATCACAGGGCCCAGCACAACCCTAAGTACCTTCTAGCATGCTTCTCTCTCAGATCCCGAGCAGCATCATGGGTGCCAGTAACTGTCCCAGCAGACCCGGAGTAAGAGTGTGGTCCTTTTCCAAAAGAGAAAAAGTACAAGTTAAAGTACTTGATTACCTGTGCTCACTGATAAAGATGTAGGGTCAAAGGAAACAAGACACCTTCAATTACTGAGTGAACAAGAAAGCGAAAGGCACTTCAGATGAGATGAAAGATCCACCAATTTGAAAATTCACATCTCTTAGTGGCCAGAGTAACTTACTAAATTCCACAGGTGCTGAGTCACTGAGCATTTGCCCTTTATTAAAGTGGCAATGGTAATGGACATATATGAGACAGTCAAAGTCAGATAAATTAGGCAAACCCATAGAAGACTTACTGAAATGGGGTGAGCAAATTTTTCTGACACTAAGAATTTTCTTAGAAAATCACTCAAGAGCAAATGAAGCCTCAAAGATTATGGAATAAGCACATGAATAAAGTTACTCTTTTCAGGATAACTAAATTTCTTTTTCAAGATAAATGGCTATAATTATTAACAATAAAAATAAATCCTTTTAAACAAGTGAGTTAGCAAAAACCAAACCAAACCACCCCCCCACCCCGCCCCCAGATTCCACACTAGTGCTGCAGACATACAATAGTTGACAAATGAGAACAAGGCTTTCTTAGCAGCAAGGAGCGAGGAAGAGCCTGGCAACATTTGCCCCAGAAATGGTGGTTGTCGAAGATCAAAAGAGATGATGCAGATAAAAAGTTTCAATGTATCCAAGTACTCAATAATACTGTACTGTCATTAATTATTACAAGTTTAAGACATTGTCAGAATTCATGTATTGCTATTATTGTAACATTTTAAAAAAAGTAAATTCATACTTGAAAAACCTTGTGCTTGTAATATAGGCTGGAGTACTAGATGCCCCCAAATCAGCAAATACTAACAGCATTTAATATTGGATTAAATAGGCCACAAAATCATTATCTTTTCACACTAAAAACTATCTTTTTTAGACAAGTTGTATGAAAATGAATTTCCAAGAAAATGGATTTTCTTCCAAATGAAAAAGCCTGTCCCGCAGAACTCCTGGGACTTGTGCAGACACAGCACACCGCCTTTGCAGAGCACAGGAATCCAGGTTGCCACAGGGGGCGCCACCTTCAGCAAAGACTCAAAAGATACAGCAGAAACACTGTTAAGGCAATCCACGTGGAGCCTCTATGGAGTTCTTCGCATGGTAGGTTCTTTCCCATTTGAATTCCAAACCTTTTCTTCATTTTGTCTGTTTTTTAAAAACACTGTGTTGTATCTTTTGAGCTTTGTTGAGAATGATACTTGTTTCTTCCACTGTAAATATCAATTTTTCAAAATTTTCAGAACTTTTACTGTTAGAACATCAAATACTCTCAGTTGACCATATATGAATACTTCCAATTACAAATAATTTCCAAATAACTTTAGTGATATTATGTTGCTATGCTGAAAACTGTATTCATTCAGAGGGATATCTGAGTTCTGTTCCTCACAGCCAGTGGAAGAGACCAAGTACCATCTGTAGCAGCTGCCAGAAAGGGCTGGAACAGAGGTGCGGCAGAGGGGTGAGATGAGAGAACAAGGTGAAATGCACTGTGCATGTGCCATAGACTTTTAGGAGATCTTCAAAGAGGCTGGGCAGAAGACATAGGATATAACCTGCTCCTAAGTGGTACTTTAGGTGTGAAAGTAAGGAAGGATTGATTAGTGGTATGACTGTGACACATATATATAATTCAGCTTGTGAAATCTGATACAAGATGGATAGCATCTTATTTCAAAACTGTTATTTCATAATATCTTTAAAATGAACCAAATTCTAGATAGTTGTAATAGTTTGGCTTCAAGAATGATTCAACCTAAACATTGTATATAGTTTTCAAGGTATATTAAAGATGTGATTCAGATGAGAAAAGGACAGAATCTTGGAAATCTCATTTTCCTATAAGAGGCTGTTCTGAACCTCAGAGCGCCTACATGTTTTCTGGATGGAATCAATATCACACAGAATTTAGAAGATGCTTATACTCATTTAAATACTACTGTATATGGGGATGCTTGGTGCCAGATTTCCAACTTCATTATAGCAAGGTTAAGGAGAAATATGGATCTGGACATAAATTAGCTGTATCCTCAGAGCACTACATTCAGTGCTGTCCAAAGCCTGCATGATGAATTTATGTGGCAGCATCTCTATTCTGGGAACAGGTAGGAGGGCTCTTAGCACTGGGGAGTCTGTGGAGAGGGATTTGCTTGACAGTGCAGCAGCCCTCTAAGATGTGGCTGCAGAGATATGTGGCACTCAGTGTGAGATAACAGGAAGCAATGAAACCAGTTAGAGGGGAGAAGGGAGAGGGAGTGGAGGTGCTTCAGAATCACAACGGTCTCTGTCTCTGAAGCCAAGATGTGCTGTTAGCCAATTCAGCAGACACTTAACTGCCCTACCATGGCACCATAAAAGGTCACCAATCACCGCAAAGCCCACCTGATGCAGAACCCAAAGTTCTACTCACATTAATGGAAACATAAAATGCAGCTTTAACACTGTGTATTTAGAGACATTAAAATGTATGAAAAGGCACTTAACCAAAAGTAAGAATTATTTGAAAAGGTAGAAAATGAAAGCCAAGACCAACAGTACTTCCAGTGATTCGAGGAATAATGGAGAAGAGCTGATTATTGTCAGCTAATCAACAAAATGGAACTTCTTAAAGTATCAAAGAAATCAAAGCACATTTTATCAATAGAGCATTAGCACAGACATCACAATTGGAGGTAGAGGAAGATCACCATGCTGAAAGTGATCAAGTGAGATCTAAACTTCAAAGCAGGTAGGATCTCTTTGGACCATAACAGTGGCAAGGGCACAGATTCCAAAGTTCCAATCATCAAGACAAGATAGGATTTGATTTGAATTCTATCTTTTACCTCTACCTTTATAGTGGCCAGGACGGTAGAAGCTTGGTTTTTTGGGAGGGGGCAGGGGCTGGCCCGTTTTGTGAGCTGTACTGTTGGCTTTGGTGGTGGGTGGCTGGAATGAGTTGGAGAGAAAGATGCCATCGGAGGCCGGGCGTGGCTGGTAGGGGGGCTGCTGTGGCTTAAGGGTGGCAGGAAGAAGGTCCCCTTGAGACTTTCTTGTGCTAGCGTACTTATCCTGACCTGCTAGGCTGCAGTCCTCCTCCTCCTCCTCCTCACTGTATGCAACAAACTTGGCCGTGAACAGCGAGTCTGGGGAGAGGACCTGAGTTTTGAGGTAGGAGGCGTTTCGCTGAGGTGGGGGAGGAGGGGCGCTGGACACAGGGCATGGGTTTGGGGGCTCGTAGTCCCGAGGAAGTGGAGGTCGGCATAGCCCAGGCTCCTCAGGTTCCAGCAACCTGCGTGCAGCCTCGTCATGTTGTCTGCGCCTCTCAGCTTCCAGGCGGCTGTAATACTCTTCTTCCTGTCGCCTCTGCAGACAGGAATAGACAAAAGTGCAAAGGTCAGGGGTTAGAAGGGGATAGGTGGGCCCACTGGGCCTTTACAGGGAATGACAAGTGCACTGATCATCAGTTCCCATCATCACACAACAACAGGTCCACAGTATGCCACATTTAACTGTCCAAATTAACTGCAACAGAAGAGGTAAGTGAACTCAGAAATATTCTTTTCCTGAGAGTTTTAAGTACTTCATACTATTCGGGGTTGTTTGATATGAAACTGCTCAGAAGTATGGAAGAAATCAGTTCTTAAATCCCCTTTGAATTATGAAACTAGATTTGCATTAAGAATCCTCTGAACTCTTTTCTGTCTTCCTCTTCTTTCTCTCCTCTTCTGTTTTGGTACTATATTAACTTACCTGTTACTGCCGTGTTTTAATAGGAAACCATATATTGTATGTAACATCACTCATTTTTCCAAAGGGACAATCTAACAATGTGCTTTCCATAATCATTAATTTATATTTCAAATCTTAATAAACTCCCTGATGAACAGAAAATTAGAGAGCCAAGCATTAATAGCAACAGCAACAAGATACTATATTCAAATATATTTTGACACATACTGTACATTTTTTTCTGACATACATCTGCACGAACTACAGTTGACAGTGTTAAAATTCTTTTAACATTAAAAAAGGTAACAGCACAGTTTTGTTAAAGATTGACAAGAGTTTCAGAGCACAAGAAAAAGCAAATATGAAAGGGGATGAAAGATCACACAGAATAAACTGCCTTGAGTAAACTGTTTAACGCTGTGAAATGAGGCACGGTGAATTTTCAATTCATCCAACCAAAGGGAACGAATGTTAGGACCTTGCTGGCACTAAGATCAGTTTTCAGGCCCTATTTTAAACTTATATGCTTCATTCTTTTCCTATGCCCTCTACAACCATACACATGCACACAGTGAATGCACAATGGTCCCTCTTCACCTTCTGAGAGAGAAAATGAGAAGAGTAAGCGCCAGCCCGATCTTTACCCCAGACCCAATTTCTTGCTTTATCTTCTTGCTCTATGTTGGGAAATCCTGAAGGAAAGACATTTTTTTTTTTATCTTCTTTGCACAAAATATTCTCTTGATTTAAGCAATCAAACTAGAATGATTTCTGTGGCTTTAAATGGCATAGTCAAGAGTTTTGCAATTACATGAGGAACAGTTGCTTGATAACACTGTAGGGAGACCAAAGCCCTCTCCACTAAGCCAAAAGCAGATACAATTACATGACCAAGGAGACTTTACTCTACCCAGAAAATGAACACAAATTTTTCTGTAGCAATGCAAATCCATGAATTTTGGACATTTTGTATTAAAAATAGATTTTCAGCTTCTTTTTACAGTGATCATTTAATTATAGAAGCAGTTATTAAAACACAAGTGTATTCGACATAATCATGAGTTCTAAGAATTCATGTTGGAAAATTAACCCAAGTTTCTCACACAGAAAAGGCAGCCTACTCTTTCTTTGCACATGCATGGCTCTGAGATGATGCCCCAACTGTCCCACCAAGGCTCGAGCAAGACCAAGAGTGGCCCTAACTATAGCCATGAGCACCAGGCAGGATGGGGGCAGCCAGGCACGCACTGACCTGGAGAAGGCATCCCTTCCACAGCCAGAGGGCTTTCAGGGAACAGCAAAACACCAGCACCAATACCACCATAAACTTTAAAACCAAGTGGCTGAAATCCTGGAAACTGATTTCCTGGAAAGATCATCACTTCTTTCTTTCATTACACAAGTAAAAGACTCACGGTAAGCTACCCTGAAAACATAAATTCATCGGGTGCCCTTCTTAAAACTGCTCAGCTATAGCAGGAGCAGCAGGACACACTTGCAGGAGGACTAAGGTGCACAGCACACCCAAATCAGCTTCTGGTGCTGGTGTGGGTCTGCAAAGTATCCATTCTGCTTTCCCGTAAGGAGCCATATCACATCTACCAACCTTACTCTGAGATTGTTCTGAAGCCTAATCAATTTATCACTACAAAGTTTCCTAAGGTTTGGGTTTTTGTTTTTTGGAGACCGGGTTCTATTAACATAGTTCACTGGACTATAAATGAAAGAATTAGTAATAACAACTAAACTTTTCCCTGTCAGACATTTTGACAGTCAAAGCTTCTACCTTCATAGAAGGGAAGTAACCAAGAACAGCTTCTCTCACGCCGAATCACAAGCACCCTCTGGGGACAGGTGGAGCCTGCCCAGGCTCACAGCACAGCTTCCTATCCAGGGAGAAGCCTCAGCTAGAACACACGGACTCAGAGGGTTTCTAACTCTCAGAATGTCAAAATCAGCTGGCATTTTAAAATTCAACTGAAGAATCCTTGAATTAAATGAAATATACATGGAAATAAATAACTGAGAATATTTATCAGTCCTTGTATATTGTTTTTATAAGCCACCTGTACTCTTTACCACTGATCAGAATTGAGTAATTTTTAGTGAATCACCTACTTGAAACATTATAAAGTTAACAGACTGTCTTACTATGTTCCTATTACCTCCCACAGTTCATACTCAATCCAAGTAATGACTGAACAAGTGTTACCTTCACAAAAAATGATCTGGACCCTGTCCAGTAAGGATCAGAGTCCCACGCAAATGGACCTTTTGTATGGAGGCTCATGCTATGCAGACCTAGGAGTTCAGGAGTTTGAGGGAGGCCAGCTCAGAAGGCAAGGGAGTCTGGAGACAGTCCAGAAGAGAGGTAGGCGGGCCAGACGGGGCTAGAGTTTTTGGTCCAATAACAAAAGCTGGGGTTCCGGCCCTGTTCTGTCTTGTGCCATCTTAGATACACACAATTTCTAGCCCCCTTTGCCCCAGCCAATCAATTATGTTCAGGCTAATTTGGTAAAATTCTAGTTGCCCTTAGAGGACCATAACCTTTTCTTCAGCATCTCGCTTCACTCTCTCGTCCTCCTGACGCCGACGCTCATCCTCTTGTCTTGCTCGATCTTCCGCTTCCCGCTTTCGCATTTCTTCCAACTGCTGCTGGCGCCTGCGTTCCTCATCCTGCAACTAACAATAAGTGGACTTTAACTTTCACTCAGCAAGCCCACCAGCATGAGACATCAAAAGCATCTACAGAGACAACTAGACAAAGACACACACACACACACACACACACACACAATACACACAGAGAAAAGTTAAATAGAAAATGCCAGGTTAAGTCACTGTTAGAAAATGCTAAAATTACATATTTTATAGTTCTATAACTTCAAAATCACCTAAAAGCTCATCTCCACAGTCCCAGGTTTATCTTCCATTAATCAAAGAAGCAAGGTGTCACATAATCTCACGCATTATCACGATTCTTTCATTAGAATAAATGTTAGCCAGCTCCTATAAATCCAGACTTGCACAGCAGATAGCCCTCACTTTATCACTATGGAAGGCTTCAGCCACCATGGAGATCAGGAAGGTCCTCCCTCTTGTGGGATATGGGTAGGACCCAATTTCTGCTGAGAGTCACTCTGAGCGCCCCATTTTTTCCTGGAGAATGAGGGTTTAGGGCTCATCTTCCTTTGATCTTTTGCCATTAATTTCCTCCAGATCTCATCATGGACTTCAAGAATTCCTTTCCACCTCTGGGACAGCCCTAAACTCAAGTCATAGAATCTGAACCTGAGGTTTGGAAGCAAGTCATTCTGGCTCATTCTGTCTGCTACTTCAAGCACATGGCAACTACTTCAATACCCTCTCCATCCTTAGAGTACACTCTGCTTTAGGTGATGACTACTTAAAAAGTTATGCTGGTTCAAAATTCATTTGATTGTTTTTCTATGTCTGGTCAAATTCTGCCTTTTTGAAACAACACAAAATATACCTTTCCTTCATACTATCCAAATACTTTAGGATATCTTCAAATATTCAGATGTAACAGATGAACCTTCTTCTTGTTTTTTAACTCCTTTATCTTCCTGGTCACATTTCTTTAGGCATTACAGGTTAAAAATACCTTCTCTAAAAAAGAGTCCTGGATTATCAAACAGGACGAAAGTTAAGACTCTCTCCCTTTTTATTTCTGTGTTGTAGCCTGAAGCAGCAGTAACTCTGATATCTCTGCATCCTTAAATATTTCTTATCAGGTATCTACCTGGACTACAGAATGTCCACAGCTACACTATGACACCATCCAGAGGAAATGACTTGGAATCTCTAAAATTAAAATGGAAATCAAAGCCACTCTCTGGTTAGTTTACTCTCTAACAGCACTTTAGAAATCCCTTGCATAAAACTGCTATGAGATGCATTTCAATTTTGGTAAAACCAACTTCTGGATTTGAATCGTGTGGGCTTTTTTTTTTGAAACAACTCTCTTCCTTGATTGTTGTGGAACAAAACACTCTCTAGTGGGAAAGAATAAATTAACTTGTGCTATTCTAAACTGATTAGGATTTTTCACATCAGTAAACAATAATGAAACATGTAATAAAAAATTAAAGCTGCTTTTTCAAAAAGACAAATTAACTTTTTCTTTAATGTAATCTAGGTATAAGTCCAGGAGGGGTGTTATTAGGATAACTGGTTTTTAGTGGGTGGGTTTTGGAGCAGGAATAGCTGCTAAAAACCACCGGTCAAGATGCAAAGAAAAAGAGCCTACAGTACCTACAGAGAGGGCCAAGTGCCTGTGTGGAGGGGGCTCACCCCCTCAGCAAGTTGTAAGGTCACTAGTACAAAGGATGAGAAACAGCGCTTATGCAACAATCACAGCATAAAGCAGCACAAAGAAAGTAAAAGATTCTATAGAAAAGCAAAGTAAGGAATAATGTTAAAACCACACTAAGGCAACAGGAACTCTCCCTCTTCAAATGAAGTACAAACTGATTTATGTGTAATTTCTAGATCTAAGGAAAAGCAAGTTCTGAGCAAGAAAATAGTGCACACTGATACAGCTGATTCATTTCTTAAATAGGTGTATAGCTCTAGGAAATCAGAATAATTACAATTCTCCTGAGTATAAATGCTCTCTTACAAACCTATAAATAGGTGTTTTCTCTTAAAGAAAAAAGCTTTGTTCTTCTGAATTTGCATGATGTATAGTAAACAAAAGAGATTTCTTGTGTTCAGTTCATTAATTGCTAGTTTTTTTTGGTACCAGGGATCGAACTCAGGACTTGTGCTCTCAAGGCAGGGATGGTGCCACTGAGCTAAATCCCTGGCCCCATTAATTACTATTTTAAGTAAGCCAAATTAACATTTCCTTCCACTATCTGGCTATTTTACAGATTTTTATTTTAAACAGTTTTGTTCTTTAAAAATAACTGTTTCATTCCAAGTGTTAATGAGAAAAAAAGAAAATCTCCTAAATCAAAATGGTACTATAGGGCCAGGGATTTAGTTTAGTGGTTTTGCTGCCTGCTGCACAAGCGCAAAGACGCGAGTTTGATCCCAGGTACCAAAAAAATAAAAAACAAAACAACAAAAACCAAAATGGTACTATAAGGCTAAGGGTACTAAGCTGTACGACTGACTTATGTTCAGGAACAGGTAAAGGGAATCTTAATAGAAATTACAAATCTAATCACGCTGCAATAGTGACAAACTGCCTGTAACAGTGACACTCTGAACCTTAGCCAGAAGGAGAGATCTTTGCTTTACGCTAAAAGGATCAAAGATATACAAATTAAGATGGTCTGGACTAAAGCTAGATTTCAAAAACAGCAGGTAAGCTTAGACCAAGGTTCTGCTAACTGGCAGTCCTCCTTTCTAAAAAAAGCTATTTCTAGATTTTAAAAGGTACAGCTTGAGAACTGTGTATAATTTCATACCACAAAACACATTAACTTATATCTCAGAAAGATAGAAATCTCAGTAAGGTAGGTAACTGTTCAGATAGCTAAATACAAAATGGGGTCAGGGTCAGGATTATCTTTTACTTTTTGACATTTTCATTGAACACATAACTCAGTCTATTAAATCTCTTTAAAATCCTTTTCCTCTATAGATGTTTTTGCTCATGCTCCTTCCCATGAAAGATGCACTACATCATTTATCACTATAGGCCTTTGGTACCCTAAGACCTGGGCTTAAGAGCCCAGCCTGCAAGGGACCAGCTATTTATCCAACAGAAAGGTACCCACATTTAGGGTTAGATTTCCTCATTAGAAAGCATCTTCTCTCACAGACAAAGGTGTACTGAGTGACATGGGGAGCACAAACAAGCAGCACCTAGTATTTCTTTCCCTTAGCATAGCATAGCCCACCTTCTTCTTCTTTTTTTTTTTTTTTAACTTAAGGAAAATGAGTTTTCTCAGAACTTGTAAGATGCTGATCTTAGCTGCTGAAATAGCCCAGTGGCAGATGAAACAGAGTAAGCCTCAGATAGGGTAGAAGGCTTGAGGAAGTCCAGGATACACCCAAAGCTCCTTTAGGGCAACTCTCATCCTGCACCAGTGGGATAATTTCGTACTCTACTCCACAATTACACTCCTTCAGTGATACTGCCCTCTGAGGAGAGATGTGTCCATCTGGGGCAGATTCATCTCGTATCAGAGGTGCTTTGGCACCAAAAGGCCACAGAGTGCACTTCCTACCAGTGTTCTCTGGAGGTTAGTTCTCCAATTAGGCTTCCTTTCAATCCTTGCTTGAAACAGCTTTTGATCCAAACCCTCCTTTCTCTATCTGGAACACTCAGAGGGTTGTGCCTGATGCCTAACACCCCACCCAAAATCTAGGCAAAAGCATGGCGTGTGAGGGGAGCCCCAGTTTGAGTTTTCAAATAAGGAGAATGAAGACTGCAATCTGAAAACATCTTATTACTGGCATCACCCTAAGATGGAAGAACATCTTTTTGAATTTTTGTGTTATCCTGGTCAGCAGATGACCCACTGAAATGTGGAACAAAGCAAAGCTGAGAGAGCCACTGAGATGGCCAGGCCCCGTGAATATCTATTTGACAGATGGCTTCCAGCAATACTACTTTATGAAAAGGAGGTTCTTTTGTGTAGCAGCAAAAGTACATGATGAAGGTAGCTGGTTGGAAAACTGACTTATACTCGGTCCAATCTTTGTGGTAAAGAGTGATTCATGCATTGGGTTTGGCCTGTATATGACAAGTTTTGTTATGGAGAAATGAGAGTAATATAAACAATTATTTGGCAACCTAGAGTAATAAAGTGACCCAGAGTGTCAACCTAGAATGACATCTTGTCATTAGGTGGAAAGACAGGAGAGCTGCCCTTGAAACCTCAAGCCAAGAAAAAATTTAGTTTGGGTCAACATCCATGTGCCCCAGGGCTTAACTGAAAGGGCTATAAAAGCTAGAGACGGAGGCTGGGTGATTTAGCTCAGTGGCACCATGCCTGCCTTGCAAGTGAAAGGTCCTGAGTTTGATCCCTGGTACCAAAGAAAAAAAAAAAAGCTAGAGACAAGGGCTCCATGTGTAGCTCATTAGTAGAACACTTGCCCAGCATGTGTCTGGCCCTGGGTTTGATTCCCTGCATGGGGGGAAAAAGTTAAGAGACAGGCTATAAGGACAAGACAGAGGATCATGACCATAGGACACATGGGTCCACACATACGACAGCTATCTCCTGGATCTGCTCATGAGATATAAGAGAAAGTATAATTAAAGGCCAGACTGTTGTGCTGTAACATAGCCCTGTGGGTGCTTCCCCCAGCAAGGCATACTTGGATTTGAATGGGTTCATGTACCATCTTAGCAATTAAAAGCAGAAGAATCTAATGACAGTTTTATTCTCGAACAAACAAGAGGTCTACACATTTTCAAGAGCTTTGGGATCTAGTCCCAGAACCACATTTCACTCCCTCAGTATTACTGACTGCCAAGATACCAGAACTGCTCCAGAAACACAGATGAAGGTCACTGCTCCCATGGAGGTATATGCTACCCAGAAGAGACAAACACACATCATTGTAAGTCATGTACAGCAGATGTAAGTAAATGCTCAGCAAACAAGCAAAGTGTGAGATGGACAATCAGGAGCTGAGCGGGGAGGGACATAAGTTATACCATAAAGGATGCCCCTCACTCAGATGGTGGCATCCGAGCAAGACTGAGTGGCATGAGGGAGGAAATGATGGCAATTCCAGGGAAGGGCAAGGATCCTTGGGTAGGAACTGGCCTGGCATGCTGAGGGATACCACAGAGGAATGGGCAGGCTAGAGAATAGCACAGACAAGGCCCATGTATGCCAATGGTACCTGTAGGCCCTGGGAAAACTTGGATTGTCTGCCTAGCAGAAGTCTCACTCAGGAGGACTATAAGGAGCTTCCTCCTGAGATTACCATAGCTGCTATGTCAAGAATGCCTGTAACAAACCAGGGTCAGAACTGAGGGATCTAGCCACACTCTCCTGCAGTGACCAGGCAGGAAAGGACAGCAGTAGGCTAAGGGGAGTACAGAGGTATCAGGTTCTAAGAAAGAGAAGGCAGTGGTTTCTGAACAGAGAGAAAAGGTGTTGTGGAAGACTGTCAGGTTTTTTGATGAAGTAACAGAAGTGTACACTGGCATGGGAAGGTGGGGGCAGAGCACTGCAGTCTGAGGGCATGGGGAAGAGAAGGGACTCGGTTCTGCATAGGGTGAATTTGAAAAGTTGCATCTGACCCCACAAGAAGATGGTACAAAGGCCAGTGGGTCTTCTGAATATTTAGGGTGCAAAGGGTTAGACTACAGATGTGAATGGGTCTCTTTAGCACCACTCTAATTCTGAAGTCACAAGTTTGGGATAAGCAGGAAAAGAGAGAGGAGGCCCTGGACTGACTGGGGCAGCAGGCCATGCAGAGGGAAGAGCAGAAATCACCCTAGGCAGCCCCCCAATCTTATGGATCTTGGCTACTCCCAATGGGAACGTGACTTGCTTCACTGACCCTATGAGTCACCCTAAGTCAGTGATGGTGAACCTTTTAGTTTTCAATGATACAAACAGTCCACTGCAGCACGTGTGCCGTAGCTTCACCACCACTGCCCTAAATCCTGTGATGTGCAAAGAATGCATCTTCAGGTTGCAGGGCAGCACTGTTCCCCACAGGGTCACAGACTTTACCACTAACCCTTCAAGAAGAGGCTCCCGGGGCAAAATACTCATCCTCTGAAAGAAAGAAAAACTCAGAGCTCTTTCTTTAAAATAAAAATCTCAAGGTGACTGCTATTCTTAAATATTATTGTTCCCCTGTTATACATACCTTCATGGAATAAAATACTCTGGGACAAAAGTCAGTTCATATTTTAGTGCCTTGGGTCAGAGTGCCTGCCAGTACGGATGCTGGCAAGCATTTGTTAAATGAGTATTTTACACTAGAAGTGATTATAACTGATCAGTGATTTCCACTTACATCTTTTGACTTACATCTTTATCTTTCCTTCATGAAAAACACAACAAAGAAATGTGGAGTTAAGGAAATATGCCTTCTGATCACCAAGGAGTGAAGATGTCTATAAGAAAGGGTTCTTTTTGGATAACACTGTCCCCATGCTATTTAAATAAGAAGTATTACCCAGCAAAAGACCATTAAAGTAAACCTTGATTCTGAGATTGTCTGATACTGGCTTCTTAAGAAGCTGACCCAGAATAGATACTGACTTAATGTTAATATTTAAATATATTAGAATACAATTGTCCAGTGGGCGACACAGACATGGAACTTAAACATAAGAGTACTAAGTGAGCAACCAAAAATTTCCCCCAAATTGTCAATAAACACATTAAACTCATAACAGAATGTGACCTCAAGTATTTTCTGGTAGACTACAAATTGGAATGGCTAATAAACTACACAAAAATCTAACATGATAATATTATTAGAAACACAGAACACATGTTCACTGGAAAGCTTACTTTACCAATAGACAATGACATCTAATTATAGCTTTAAAACTGGCAACAATGTCAATACCATTTCACCCGGGTTTATAACCATTGAATAGTTAAGATCTATTTCTAGTGAAATAGAATGAAACAGATTACTTATGCCAAGTTATTTCATTTGCTCATGTACTTATGACTACATAAGAATACACAGAATTAGATTATGACTAAAACTGAGAAAAGGTCAAAACCATAAACAAACAGTAACACTTAAAATTAACATAGAAAAGCAAAGAGTAACTAAATCTAGTAACATTCAAGGCATGCTTCTAGATAGTGACAGGGCTAGTCTCCTGATCTAGGAGATCCTAGGAGAACTGATCTACTGAGAACATAAAACAGCCACCACCAAAAGAGAAAAGAAAATCAAGACAGGAAAAAAGTACCAAAGGGAAAGAAACAAGAACATACCAAATCTAGAACAGAGATTGCTGGCATAGCAGTCTGCTGCAGGTAATAGAGAAAGAAAAAAAAAAAAGAAAGAAAGAAAGATGAAGCGTGAAAAAAAAAGTTAGGTTTAGACCTGTATTCTGCCATCTTTGTTGCTACAATGCTTCCTTTGTTTTTGGACAACTCTCTGAAAAACCTAAAGAACTACAGACTAACTTCTAGTATTCAGAAATAGAAAAATGTTCACATGGTATTAAATATTTGGATTTCATCCTTAAGATTCACTGAAACTAAAAAACTAAGTTTAGATAAGGTTAATTAATATCTTTAGTCCAAGATGTTAAGGTTAATATAAATATTAAAAAAAATATAAATATAAAAAATACTTTTAATTAAATTATTTTTTAAATTTCCCAAATAACATAGGCCATACTAAAAGGCTTTGAAATCTTCAGTGTTTTAATTGTTTGGAAAAATTGATAGCCCTTCAATGAAAATTTCATCTTGAAGGTATAATTACAGAAATGTGTACAACACAGTTGCTAATTTCTTCCTATTACTGGAATAGAGCTGTAACAGTAAGAACTGCTAATATTGTTTACTCATTTGCTATAAACACTAGTTGGATATTCAGAGTAATATAGTATGTAATATTCAGAGTTAATATAGTATGATCTATAGTAAACATAAAGTCATACTTCTCTTCTATCTTGGGGTGTGGACAATACAAGGTCATGAATATACTTTGCTGTAGGATGAATCCAAATCACTGTATCCATTAGCGACTCTGGCCAGAGCAGAGCACAAGGCATCAGCACCAGCAAAGCCAGACAGCCATATATATAACTGAGTGCCACAGAGTTCTGGACGTTCAGTAAATGAAACCTGTCCAAAGGATCCTTATAATAACACTCCCTGTTTTATCAAATAGCTCCTCTTTAAAAAAAAAGAGCCAAAAACAACCCAACCTCTCCCCTCAAAACCAAAAAAAACCCAAAACAAAACACTTCTTATGGTAAATGGTCATTATTAAATAAATCTATTACCAATGGCTTACTAATAAAATAATGCAATAGTTAAAATTACACATTAGATTTTGGTCTCACTTAAGGAAATTAATCATTTTATCAGGAGGATATCAAGCTGAATTTTGGGCAAAATCACGAACATAAACCAGGCACAAATACTTAAAAGAAGTAGGTGTGGAGAGAACTTCTCAGGAAAAATTCACAGAGCAAAATGAAAAGGGATCACACTATTGGGCTCTGTGTCCTCACTAATAATTACCTAACACTGAATTTCATCATGAGGAAGGAGGATTAAAATATCTGACCTAACAGCTATTGTTTTAGTCCTTTAAAACATGGTATTAGAAGCAAAATTCAAATGACAAAAAGAACATACACTTGGCTATCTTTTCTTGGAATACTGCATTGTACAGATTAAGAAAAGAAGTGATAACTACAGTGCATTAACACAACATGGTCAACAGGCTCTCTACAAATGCCCAAATTAATAATAAAAACGCCTTTCTGGTAACAACTCTCTTGATAAGGTAACAAAGAATCTGATGTTCACCTAAAATCTGGCATTTTAGGGCCGGAGATCTAGCTCAGTGGTGTTGCTTCCTCGCTCGCAAGTGCAAGGTCCTGAATTCGATTCCCGGTACCAAAAAAAAATTTTGGCATTTTAATAATTTACTGCATTAAATTAAATTTTACTTTCAATATCTTATTTGAAACATTATTTTTATAACATGGAGAAATATGAATGAGATAAAGCATTCATTTGAAATTTTTTACTATGTAAATACCTGATTCATCAACAATGTAATTACTATTTCTGGTAATGACATTAGCACTTTAAATCTGATGTCCTGAGTGCCTTCATTTGCTCACAATCAAGATCATGGCCACGAGCCACCTGTCATGTGTTTTGGTGCAGCCTTGTGGGCACCAGCCACAGTTGCTCTTTGTATGGCATCTGCAAGTTCTTTGTGTCCTTATGGCAGATCTGAGTGGCCATCAGTCTACACAGCCTACACATAACTAAACCTCAGGTATTTACCACTTGGCCCTTTTAAGAAAAGATTTGCCAATTCCTGATGGAGATTAATGGTCATTAACAAATACCTGTTTTCTCAACTAAAGTGTTAATAAGAGGGATACTTGTGAGGTTGCTAATTAAAACAATAAAGCTCCACTTGAATTGTATTTAATTCTAGTCAAAGGAAGCATCTCGAAAAATTCTAGCCCCATAACCCTGGCTCATTTCTATAGGACATCAGCCAACAGTAGTATCTATAGTAAATATGCCTAGGGGCCTTTTAATCGTTCCTCAAGATCACAGGTTTAGCTGTCTCCATAACAAACACACAAGTTAAAATAGGGAGGACAGATACGCACAACCAAGTCATTTTTCCCCTTTACCCTGGCTCTTCGCTCAGCCTCGAGACGCTGCATGATTAGCATGGTATCCACATCATCATCCTCCTCTTCCTCCTCATCATCATCCTTTTGCTTGGACTCCTGGAGTCTCTTCTGGAACTGCCACTCCAGCATGAGCTTCCGCAGGCGATCGTTCTCCTCTGCGGTGCGGTCGGCCTTGCTTTGCAGCTCATGGATCTCCTTGCTCAGCATGTCTACAATGTGCATCTGCTGCTGCTTCTCCAGCTTTTCCCTGGCATCTCGCTTCCAGGGGTCTGGAGATAGGCTGTCACCAGAGGAGAGCTCCTCTTTGCTAATTGTGATGTACTGCAAATCTCTGCGCTCAATAGTGCGAGGCTGCTGCTGGGGCTGTAGCTCCCGAATAACCGTTTCCTGGGGCCTCTGGAGTGTAGACGGCTTTTCGGGCTTCACTTGCTGTGAGGCCAGGGGAGAGAAGGGAGCTGGGTTCAGGGACTGAGTGCGCATCTGCCCCAGCTTCCTCTCCTGCTCCCTGCGCTTCCTCTCCCGCTCCTCCTCTAGACGGGCCTTCTCCTTCTCATACCACCGCTGATGTTCCTCTCTCTTCTTCCGTTCTGCAGCAGCCACCTGAGCAGACTGGGGTCCCACCTGGTTGGTAGGTGGGGGTGGGAGAGGCAAATCCATGGGAATCCCATCAAAATCATTGGCATAGTGGACAGGAGGTGGAGGTGGTGGTGGAGGCAGGTCTGTTCGAATAGGCTGGGAGATGGCCACTGGTGTGGGTGGCACCACAGCGGGGGTTTTCCAGCGGCCAGGTCCACTTTTGGTAAGTGTAGAAGCAGGGGTGACCGACTTGGAGGAATGGTTCAGGTGCTCTTGGCTAGAGGTGCTAGATTCTACTGAGGAACTCTGATTTATCCACATATCACTATCAGACTTCCGATCCATGACTGCCTCCACTTGATGCCGGTCAAGTTGGTAAGCTTTGTCTTCCCGGAGCTCTTCTTGGGAACGGGTTACACGCTGGGTAGAAAAAGAGACCTGTTAAAACTTCAGTCATTCACAAAAAAAAAAACCCCACAAAAAAATCAGATATTTCGTCTTCACAGAGTGAACAGATGAAGACAACTGTTGGATGTGTACAGACTAGAAGCTCAGACTACCCTATGGCTCACTGGCAAATGTGACTATAGTGAATCCATCTGTAAAAAAAAGAAGGAAAAGCCACGCTTTCTCTCTGCAGCACTGGAAAAAACAGACCACAAGGACGCTCAGGCACCTCACTGCCGCCCCCTCCCGTTTCCAAGGGTGGGCATGAGAGCACCTGCACCACCTCCAGGTGAGACCAGCCACGGAGCTGACTGCCAAGAATGAATGTGTGTAGTCTAAGTACATGGAGGGCAACCACAGGTACTTCCCTGTAATGAAATTCTATTTATTACTAAGAGTAACTATTTAATCTTAACCATTTTCTCCATCCATGGATCCATTTCTGAATGAGTCCTAAAGCTTAGGCCTGGCTTTATAGGCTCTTTGACAGAGTCATGCATCCAAGGACAGTCCTATTCATCTGAGAGTTATCTGTTCCTAACTTAAAAGATGTAAAAAAGACAGTGGTAGAAATCTGATGGATTTAATGTATGCATGAAATAGAGTGAAGTAACTTTTTTCAGACAACACAAAGATGAAGTATCACTTTAGAAAACAATAGCCTAACAGAAAAATGGAACATTTACTCCCAAAATTTAGCGACAACTTTACTTGCAAACAGAAACACAGGTTCCTTATTACTGGATACACGATCTACAAACCATAAAAAAGTATTAAAGGACATGAAATCCAAAGGACCATGAAATCCTGGTCCAGGTACAAGATCTGTAACTCTGTACCTGCTGCCTGGCACCTTCCCTGGCTTTCTGCCAAAGTAGGTATGGTGCCATGATGGGGTGAAGAAGGTACCCAGTGCTCACAGGGTCAGGATGCTGCAGATCATCAGGCTCACCTAGCAAAAAGGCAAGATGGACCAACTAGAGGCCCACTGTCTATCTTCAGAACATACTCTTCTTCTCACCTCAGTGCACCCTGTGCCCCCAGGAGTGCAACCCTCTCTCTTCTTTCTGCCTATCTGCTTTTCTCATCCTCTGAGGCTTAGCTCAAATTCTATCTCAACTCCAAAGTCTTTTTTGGCACTCTAATGGAAGGACGACTATCTTCCAAATTCCCACACCATTTACTATCCGGGATACACATTACTTATTGTAGACCAGAAGTGGCAAACTTATGGCACACATGCTGTTTGTATCATTGAAAGCTCCAAAACATTTGCCATCACTGTAGGCTGTACCTGTTTTTAAGCATACATTTAATTTTTAATTTCAGTCATGTATGATAATGCTCCCAACTTAAGTATTTAGACTTATATCTCCTTCTCCAGAGCCATTCCACTGGTTCCACTTGCCTTCATGGCCTCAGTCAGTCCTGCTACCTCCCTCACCCAACTCTGGGTTCTTGCTCAACTACAAGTCTCCATGCCTTTTCTCTCTGCCCTAAATGCTCATCCACACAGGCGGTGGTGATGGAATCAAGGCTAGTTGGGATCCACTCAAACCAAGGCCTTGTGAGTTGATGCCTGACAGGACCTACCTCTTCAGTAGCTCTGACTGCATCCTATGTATCTGTCCCACTTCCCCAGGCTCACTAGCAGGGACAGAAGCAAACTGCACACTGTATCACTGGGTTCTTACTTCTCAATCCTGAAAGCAGTGAGTCTTGCGTTTAAAGTTGTAACTGAGGCCTTACACCACTAACATTCCATTAATTAAACATTAAACACAGCACCTCTGTCTGCTGCATCCTGCATTCTGTCCTACTTCCCTCTCTCAGACTTAACCACAAAGCCAGGAAAGAAAAATACAGAGGACAACCTTGCTCTTCCACAGAAAATATCAATTGTAACTAAAATCTTTCAAATTTCAAGTTTTTCTACTCTATTGTTTTGAAGGCTGAGAGAAATTTGTGGAATCCCTTATGTCTAACCTGAATTGCAATACTGGAATGATTACTATCTGTGTGCATATGTGGCTTCTCCTCATAATTTGGCCACTGGTTCTGGGGAGGAGCCATCCGATCCTGGGATTTGGAAGCTGGGAAGGTAAAATACTCTCTGGTGTATGTCTGAGTGGGGATGGGGTAGGCTTCAGGTCTGGGTGGAGGGGTCTGCTCCTGTAAAATGTGAAGAACAAAGAAAAGTAAATTATTTACAATTATACAGTAGATTAATTTCTGGTATGTTTTAAAATCTAAAAAAACCAGCATATATGTTAAATAGTGTGTTAAAATTAAGTGTTTGATTCTATACTATGAATAATAAAGAACATTTTATTTTGCCCATATTTACTAATGTAAAACTAATTTATCTGACTCGTATATTAAAAAATCAAAATGGTAAATGCTGCAAATACAGGAATAATCAATGATAACTTGCTGAGTAAGAATTATGTTAGACAACTCAGATATTTTAAGGGAAATCTAAACCTAATAGTGTAGTAAAAGCCCCTCAGCTTATCTCTCAGACCTCAGTGCAGAGATTTCCAGTGGAGACAGATGTTATCTTCGCTGTTGTTCCAGAGGTATATGTGCTTTTCCCTCCAGGACTAGGAGGCTGATCTGTTGTAAACAAGGGGAAAAAAGTTTCGGATTAAATAAACTAGTGAACATAAAATGTCTTTAAAGACAGTAATTACATGTTATGCATCGTTAGTGAGGTGTCTAGCACTGAAACAAAACAAGGCGTGCAAGAAGTTGGTTCCCATCACATCATCACTGTCTCTCATGCCATCAGAACCCAGTGCTATAGCTTTTTCCAAGACCAGGGACTGGCCAATGCTTTTGATAAAGATCTAGAAAGTAAACTGTTCAAGCTTTGCAAGTCTTGTGTCTTGGTTTCACATCCTTCCATTATTTCTCTTTTTGTTGACCCCTTTAAATAAGTGTAAAACCATTTTAACTTCTGTTGGTAATTTGCCAACCTCTGCCAAGGACATTAACAATATATTTTTGTCTACAGCAGCAACTGAATCAAAGGTTTTTTAACTTCTTTTTTTTCTGTTAGAAGAATGTTAATTACGATATTCCTCATGAAAACTCTATTCTAGTTAGCCAATATACACAGGTAGAAACTTTCTTTTAGTAACTAACAAAGCATAATGTGACCCTTCACTTCTCATAGTGGCCACACATGCACTGAAAAAGAGAAATGGCTTCCTCTTACTTGCCACATTGGGGCTGGAGCGGTGGTCGGCCCGGTTCTTCATCAGTCTGTCATCACCAGGCAATTTCTTTGGTTCACTATACTCTGCCCAAGGCAGCTGAGGACTCTCTGGTGAGCCATTTTGAGCTGAATTATTATATAGTTCAAAACCTTCACTCTTTGGTCGGGGTTTACCTGAGCCACGACGATCTGAAACTGAAAACAAAGCATTATTCAATAGCTCTTCTTTTCAATGGTCTGAAGATTTTATTTATTTAAGCACCCTGATTAGGTTTAAAAAGAAAATGAATCTAAAAATTTTAATTTCATAAAAACATTTCTTACTATATGAAATAGGTTTTCATATAAGGAAAGTTTTTTTGCTACAGAATCTTTAAAAAGCTATCAAATATCTTGAGAATATAGAAAACAAACGTTTATCTGGTTATTGACAGGAAAAATACACTTTCAAAGTTTATTTTCTCATCAACTGAAGTTTACCTATTTTAAGTAATACAGTAATGATTTTTAAGATCACTTCTAAAAAAAGTAAAAGGTTAATATACTTCTCATTTCTTAATTTACATTAACATTTTCATCATTCAGGATTGTCATCATCACAGCCGTTATTTGATGTGATTATCAGCTTCTGACTTTCAGTCTTCTTGTTGACTGATTTATTATGCACGTTGGGGAGGAGGTGCTAGAGTTGGAACCCAGATCCTCATATATGCTAGGGGAGTGCTCCACCACCGAGCTGCATACAGCACCAGCCTCTTTTAACAGCTTTCCTCTTTGTTTTCTAACTCACATTCTAGTTTGCTTGTGTTAACTTTTATGTTTCTAAAAAGTAAAAAAAAAAATGCTGGATCAAAGCCTCTAATACAATACATGGTTTTGTTGAGATCCCTTTTCTGCGTTAGTAAGCAGAAGGTCCACACTGACAGAGGCCTTTAACGCTGCTGCTGCTTGTCACTATCAACTATAGACTTTAGGTTCTCAGTTGTGAAGTCCTCAGAATTCTGTTGTATGGAGAAGAGGCCTCTATCAACTATTTATCAAGATACTTCACCGGCTATGTACACAACAAACAAAGTGCATCACTAAGACTAACCTAGAAGGTATATGATGACTGAAGAATGTGAGTCATCAAAAAAACAGAATATGAGTCATAATATTTTTCTCCTGTGGTTTCTGAAATCTTAAAAAAACCCTAAATTTACATTGACTTTGTCCTGATTTTTTTATATAGAATAAAAAACAATTCCCACAAATAACTGGGTTAAATAACTGAATTAAATTACTTCAGTAACTGAGTTAAAGCGAATTAAATATAGCCAGATAGTCCTGCCTTATTTCAGCACATGCAGGACTAACATACCGTAACTACTCACATACAAATGCATGTATATTCCTTCAGTAGAGAGAATGTCTTAAAGATTTTATAACCTGAGCACGTATTCTGTACCAACCTATGTAACCTCACCAGCAGCCAACCAGCCACACTGGTGGTGGTGGTGGGGTGTCACAGGGCTCTTGGGGACAGGGAGGGGAAACCTGCTGAATCACAGTGTCGGGTCCAAAGTCAGATGGCACCATCCAAATTTTGGCTCCAAGATGCCTGGTATCCTAAGGCATCTTGTTTTAAGTGTTCTCATCCTCAATTTCTTTACTTTTAAAACCAAGACAACATTAACACCAGCACCTGCTCCTCGGGGTTTTTAGTGACTATGCAAGGGGTCATGACTGTTCAACTTGCAGCACACTGTATGGGACCAGTTAGACTTGGCCACCCTGGTGGGAGTGAGCACATCTTGGGTCCTTACCTCTCTGCATCATAGGAGATGGCTGGTTGAGGAGGGTGGCCAGGCCGTGATAGATGGCACCTTGCTTTGCTACTTCAAGGGTGACCACAGAACTCGTTCTTGTCATGAGTTCTGCTGCCCTAGTAAGAAAATGTCAGAAGTGTGAGAAAAATGAAAGTGTTCACTCTCCTACAGCAGCCTATGATCAGAACAACTTACAATCATGGTCTCCAGCCTCATCTGCTATGCTGGGCAACAAATGACTTTCAGACAGATTATCTTCTGCCCATTTCCTTCCTCTGAAAATTAACCACCAGAACATGCAAACACACCCTGTTTTATTTAAGTTAGATGATATTCCAAAATTGCAAGAAGTGCTAAAAGTATATGTATTCTTTTAGCTCAAAAGAAACTATTCTAGATTAAAATATAATATTGTAACAAATGAAATACTATGTACACTGAAAGTTTTACACCTAAAAAGGTAAAGAATAATAAGGGCAAGGAGCTTTTGTAGCATTATTTTTCATCTCCCAATTTCAAACCTCAATGCAAAATATCATCTAGACATGTTAATACTAAGCTTTAAACAAGTCAATCAATCAATCATACCTTTCCTGAGAGAGTCCAACCAGACTTCGTCCATCCACACTGAGAAGCTGATCACCAGCAGCTAATCGTCCATCCTGAGCCCACCCATGAGGTGTGCACATGTGTTGGGGAAAGAAGAAAAGATGGTAAGTACAGACTTGTTCTAATAAGCACTGTGCAGTACTGCATAGCTAGGGTATCAGCGGGGCTCACATTACTTGTTAAAAACACCACACACTGAAAGTTTACTTCTTTAAAAGCGATACTGACCACATCTGCAGCACCTCCCTTCACGACAGACTTGACATAGATTCCCAGTTTATCCTGACCAGCACCCTGCACAAAAACAAGGTAAAAACACCACACTAAGAGGTCACAATGAAAAAAAGACACTATGCAGGAAACGGAAGCTAAAATAATACCAACCCACATGCACAGAGATAACTGTGACAAAGTCCTGAATTTTTATATGAAAACTGAAATGATAAATACTATATTAATAGAGTTAGCACTCTATTTGGTAAAACTAAAAAAGAGGGGAAAGGTCCCTATTTTATGGTCCTAAAATTAGGGGAAAAAATACTCCTGCCAGGGATTTAGCTCAGTGGCACCACTGCCTGCTTTGCAAGTGCAAGGTCCTGAGTTCGATCCCAGGTATCAAACAAACAAACAAAAAAAACTACTCCTGATAATCAGCCATTTATTCATAACTCAACTCATGAGAAGACTGAAATAGATTTAAAATCCTGTAGTTATTTTCAGAATAGTTGAAATAGCCACAAGTGAAGTGAATTAAAAACTACTTGGATGATATATATATAAAAACTGAAATTTTCTATAGTATTTTTACATTTTAGTATTTACCCTTATACCCTTGTTCTTTTACTATAGTTTAAAATTTAAAACAAGGAAAGAACTTGGGGTAAACAATAAGATGGACTTAGGTAGTAGGGGAAAATTAGAAAGAAAATATTCTATTGCGACTCATATATTTAACTCTTAAGTAAATATTAAAGCAACAAAACCAATCTAGCCAGAATTGCTCTATCATGAAAGAATGTGAGATTTAAGTGCCATATATAATTACAGAACCATCAATATTCTACTTAGCCACCATAACTACAACAAAAAAAAGTCAACACTGAATAATTTATTGTAACTATCAAAAAAAGCAGTCATACTCATGAAATCTTAGATGTTACTCTCAATATCCCTCAACGAAGTATATATATTTTTTAGGTCACAACAAAGAAAAGTAAGTCCATAGTCATTTTAACAGTTATGAAGTACTTACTGGGTCACACAAGAAAAAAATAGGTACTGTAGAAAGGGATAAAGACAATGATTTCAATAAATGACTTCATTAAAATAATTTTTATACTACCTTGGAACTATGTAAATTCACTTGGAAATTATTCATATTTCCCCCCAGTAGTTAGCAATTTCAGTTCACAGCAGTTTCATTGCTGAAATCTTAATTCCCTATTTCTGTTTGGTAGAGATGAGGTGGGGATCTCAGCCATGCAGCACGCCAGTTTTGTGAACATAAAACCATCTCCTACATGCCTCATTTTGAAGACCGCATGAAACAACTCAGTGTTAGTATGTTTTATGTTACATTATCTAGAAACTAAGCTTATAGAGTTCTATACAAGGTAAAATCAAGTATTTTCTCTTTCTCACAGCCTGGATCCTCTGACCTACCAGTCTGTTCACTGTACACTTCTCCTAAATACACCTACAGTCCCTTCTGTGCCCACTACTGCTACCATTGAGCTGTACAACCAAGATCACTCAGCACTACCAACACTACATGACTGCCATAAAACTATAACTGGGATAATTGGCAAAGTCTGTACTTTTCAGATAAATAAAATATGCACTAGGCATTCAATAAATGGTAACTTTTGAAAGAGTACTAAGTATGTCTTTTGCCTGAGTTCACCCATGCTAATACTAGTTCTCTTGGATGAAGACCTAAAACACACAATAGAAAACTACTTCTAAGACATAGTCCCCTATAACCTTAATGTGTCAAAATGGGGATAAATAGAATTGTTACACATTTCATAACTTTCCACAATCTATGAATAACTCTAATTCCACAACTCAGTTGCTCTGAAGAGCATCTCATTCATACTACTGTAGATAGCTAAGTTAATTAGATATTTTGTAGGCAGTTAGACAGGGCTGGCCTTGGAGGAGTCAACAGAAAGACAATCAAGAGACACATTCACTGAAGGTCAGCATTATAAAAAATAAGAAAAAGTATTATACTCACATACTTCCCCTAGAATTGAATAGCAGTGACTGATATTTTAAATAGACATCAATCACCTTAAGAAAGGACCAGAAACTCCCTAGCCCATTTCCTTTCCAGAAAGTCCTTGTCATTCTATGTAAGCGTGGTACATGACTTGCTTTCCCATTTGATTCCCATATAATCAATATTACCTGGATGACTGTACTTGTAATTTTATTCGTTGATCATGGTTTTGTCCCACCTTATGATTTTCCATTGGATCTTATTTTTATTTTATTTTATTTTTTGGTACCAGGGATTGAACTCGGGACCTTGCACTTGTGCGGCAGGCACCAGAATCACTGAGCTAAATCCCCGGCCCTCCATTGGATCTTATTAGTCGACTATAGTTTTGTCTTACCTTGTACCGCCCTCACCTCAAGGCGTTACTCAATAAAACACATTTGAAAAACAGAGTGGGCAGGCAACCCACTTTCAGTCCCCCTTCTGTCTCTCTTAGACAGAAGTTATCTTTCTCTCAATAAATTTTCCCTACTCTTAACCTCCACTGTTCCTAGAATTCATTCTTCAATTTTAGATAACATGAACTCAGAGTTTCAGGTATCTAGCAGGTTGGGAGTTACAGTATTTTCCTTATTAGGATCACCTGGTGCCCTCTATCAATATCACACAGAGCTACCACGCCCCATGCTCTTCCTAAGCTGTGCTGTGCTGTGCTGTGGTGACACAGCACTGCACTGTCCTCATGGAGTGGAAACCCCAGAGCAGAGCTGTGCTCCCAGCCAGTGGGGTGCTGCAAATCCCTTCCTCCATTTATTTTCCTGCAGCCCTGCAAATCTGTTCCCTTTTAGTTGATACCCTGAGCCTGATTTTTTTTTTAAGTTTTAAAAGCAAGAGCCATTTGTTGTCCCACTTCTCACATGATCTACTGACAGGAAAGCAGGACTTAATGAATGAAGGTCACAGTGGCACTGCTGGTGTGAATGGGCACTTGGCCACGTTTTCAAAAGGTGCTGTCTTTTGGTTAAGGCGATGCTGACCTTGTAATTTAAATAATAAAAAGTATCCTCTTAATAAGATAGCCTATTACTATCATCACTGACAAGTAAAACGTTTAGCAGCAGTAATACTAGTAATATAATATTTTCAGTAACAATGATGTACACAAGAAAATACCAAATATATATTTTAAAACAGTAAATCAAGCCTCCTTCTCCCACGTGTGGTATGTTTTAGGAGATTACCATGAATGAAGACCAAAATAATTTCAATTATGTATTTCAACAAACTATAACAAGAAGACTTTTCAAAATCACAAAATGGGTTGGTGTAAGATTTGGAGTACAGTACTGTCCTGTCCCCCCGCATACTCCTGTGTGGGCTACTGTAGGAAGGAACACTCAAATGCACTACTGTCAGGAATGTATGATGAAAGATAGTACCTACCAAGTAATAGAGATTTTTTTTCTTGCATATTGGGAATTTATCTTATTTCTAGGTTTAATCACTTCTCTTAACTCCTAGTAAACTGAATTTATATCTGCTTGCTACAAAAAGAGATTTTCATTTGAGGAAATAAGCATTCACGACTACTGGAGGCTTGAATTCGAAAGACCCATTATTGTCTAGGTTGGTTATAAAAATCAACTTTGATTAAGTCAGTAAAATATGTTAGTTTAATAAAATACTCTTAGAGAAAGACAAGAAGACAGATGTGAGGTACAAGTAAAGATCTAGAATTTTTTTTTTTGGTACTGGTGATCAAATTTGGGACCTTGCACTTGCAAGGCAGGCAGCAGAACCACTGAGCTAAATCCCCGGCCCAGATCTAGAATATTTCAAGAGCTATCTGAAAGTTGGCTAGGTTTTAGGTCTTCCAAGTGTGTCCCAAATCTATCTTACTTACCTAGAATATTCTCTATATGGTTCAAAGTCCTGCCTGAACTTCTGTGAGCAGGCTGCCATCCATCAGCACTGCAACTCCCTGCACACAAGCCCTTCCTGTAGAAGGCTCCACCTCAGCCCTTCTCTCCTTCCTTCTCTGCTGATGTGAATCCTAGCCACACTTCATCTGCAGCTCATGGACATACAACAGCAGTACAAATTGTAAATACAATGGCTATATGAAGAAATTACAGTTCTACTGTTATTGTAATTATTTTAGAAAAAATTACAGGTGAGTACCTGGAGATGAAACATCAAATCTACACAGGTTTAAACTCTAATCACCACAAGCTTTGCTCAACTGTAAGGTATCCACTTTATCAAGCTGGCTATGGCAATGCTGGCCTAACCAGGCAGACAGCAGAGTAAAGGTGCTCCGCCTCATCTCTAGCTTCAGCCATGCAGGTAGGTACCAGAAGGGGGACAGGTACCTAGGAAAACCCATAAAAATCCTTAGTATTATGGAGCTCTTTCACTACTGCCCACTTCTTTGACAGAAAAAACATGTTAGCCTAGAATATAAAACAAATTATAGAATATAAATTTATAGAATATAAAATTTATTAATTTTAGAAGCATTACATCCATTAATATGTCTCATTTATAAACAATAATGCACAATACAATCTTGCCTGGTAAGACTGAACTCAAAATTTATTAACAATCTATTAGCTCCTATTTTACACATGTACACACAAAACTGAAACTCATTTTATGGCAGTTCTGTTCCTTTCTCAGTTAAGAAAGGAAGGTAAAGCCTAGAAGGTATATGGTCTTTGCTGCTGCATGTACACACTGATCACTGAAAGTTCTAAGTGTAAACAGGGTAAGTACTGATCAAACCCACCCACAGGAACAGAGCAGCAGGTCAAGGCTGTTGGTGAAAGGTGTCAGATAGCAACCACTAGGCCACAGGTGGCTATAAAGCACGTGAAATGTGGCTAGTCAAGATGAAATGTCTAGGTGTAAATCACTCAGATTTCAAAGACACATTAATATTACAGAAAAAGAGAATGTAAAACATCTTATAAGTAATTTTTATATTTACTACATATTAAAGCAGCATTTTGGGTATATCAGGTAAAACATACCAATTTATTTCACTTTTTGAAAATGTAGCAAGTAGAAAATTTTAAATTACCTGTGTGGCTCACATCACATTTCTACCGAACAGCGCTGCTCTAAACAGAAGGATTTTGATAGTACACACTTTATTAGTAACCATAGGTACTACCAATAAATGTATGCAGATAACTAGGCCAAAAGATCTTACCATAATAGCATATATACGCTAGCACTACACATCACGATTTCTAATCATCAGCAACAAGAGCTATTAAAACTAAGAACACATGAATGACAAATACATAAAACCCAAATAATTTTAAGAATTATTTGTCCAAATGGAACTAAAATGGTAACGGAAAACATACTATGCATTTTTGGTCTACTTTATAATCATTCACAATTACTTATTCTTCATTTAACAAATCAGCTCTTTCAGAAAGCAGCTACACACTCCACTAAATATAATTTTGGAACAATCTTAAATATCATAAATAAATTTTTTACTACCCTAAAGTACATTTCCCTTGGAGACACTGACAGCAAAGCCCTAGCACAGCTCAGTGCGCTGCAGCACACCACACACACCAGCATGACTTGAACATGTGCGAGCAGGCAGTGCCCAGCAAAGGCTGGAGACGTCAGCAATCTCAAAAATGTACCTTGTACCTACTTTTCTTTTCTTTAGGAAAGAAAAGAGGCTTGGCAGAGAGGGCATTTATGAGGAACGTGAAAAGGCAGGACAAAGTGAGATGAGGTAGAACAAAACTACAGTTCACCTTCACCTGTAGAAAATTATACAAGAGCATGAAAAAACAACAACAAAAGATAAAAACAGAAATAACTCCGCCACTATACCTTATGCTCCCCTGGACCTGAGAGACACATGCACCTCTGAGTTGCCCAGGGCTCGGATGAGGGAAAGGCTGCTCCCCAGGTCTTGCCTCACTCTCCCCACACACCTCTCCACAAGCCAGTCAAGGCACAGGTGTCTCTCTCCCATACGGGCTTGCAGGAGCCTGTGCTCCAGACAGTCTCTCGTAGCAAACTCTCAGTGTGTGGGAGTGTGTATGAGTAACAGTAAAAACATTCAACACAATCCAAAAGGGAAAAAACAAAACAAAACAAAACTGGCAGCAAGAGGAAGAAGACAGCCTGCCAAGCACCCGGGACCCAGTCTTATTGTTCTCAAGTAGAGAGGCCCAACTGGATCTGTAAACAATGTGTGGGCTGGAGGCCCTGAGGGCCAGGTGCAGCTAAAACTCAGGGGGCAGGCATGCATTGCTCTGCTCCTAGGGCTTTTTCTCAGGCTATCACTTTATCTCCAGACAAACTACCAAATCCAAAGTATGTTTTCAAAATATTCTAAAGATGTCTCTTTTGGTAGGAATTACACCTTAACTTTTTAAATAATCAGTTCTAAAATTTATTGTTTACATAAATTCTACCCCTCAATAACTCTGACAGTAAATACACTATTCTAACAGACATGACCTTGTAAACAAAGTAAGCTTGATTTCCAGGAAGTAAACTCTATCCTAGTCCATTGTTTACCCTTTGAATGACATACAAAACGAAATGAAAAATCCACCACATCATCTTTTCCCTCTCCATAAAAGGACAGAAATGAGCTAAATAGGAGATTCTGAAACTAAGCCTCACAGATGCACCACAGGAGGTTCATGGCCCCAGTAAACTGTAGGCCACATTTGGGAGGAGGGCGTGGATTATACCAAAAGGAAGCATGCATAGCTCTTCCTAGACTCTCAGTTGTGAGACCCACAGGAGAGTTCTACTTTCAGAAAAAGCTCACCAAGGTTGTGCCTGCCCCAGAGACATGTCTGAAGAAAAGAGACTGGACAAGCCAGTCTCCACTTCACTCAGTATCATCATTTTTCATGTATGCCACAATGTAGAAAGATGATTCTTCAGAAGACTTAACAATTTATGATCTTACGTTGTTTTAATATTGTAACAGAAGTCAATATTTCAGTTCAAACAACTAGCACTTATGTCATAATTATAAAATCAGTGACTTATTTTTTTACATAATTTATGATTTTGCCTTTGGCACAGAAGTATTTTAAAATAGTTTCCAAATTCATAAGCAAAAGCCACAAGGGTCACTATTGTCATTTCATAAAGCTTAACAGAGAGCTTTCTGGCATTTTCGGGGAAGATACTTTGCAATCACACTGGGTACTTTACAACTGATTTAAAAAGGAACCCAGAACATCCTGACTTCAATTCTTTGACCAGATCTTTCCCATGCAGTCTAATGCCATTAAAAAACACAAATGGGAAGATCTCAAATCCTTCAAAGGACTAAATTACAGTTTTTGTAAGCAACTTGCTCTTCAGTGAGAAGAAGGTATATTAATAAACACTGTCTTTACTCTCATTTTTAAGACACACGAACCCTGTGTTTTAAGATTTAAAAATTTAAAGATCACTATTTAGCCTAAAAGTACAAACTATAAGATCTTTAAGTCACTGACTAACCATCCATTCTTAGATAAAATAGTAAAATATTCTAAGTACCTTTAAAATTGTCATTTTATGTTCACTTTAAAAAAACATTATGCTTTAGAGAAAGCCTACAGAAAACCTAATGTAGCCAGAGAAGCTACAACATGGATATTCAAAGTTATGCAGCAAGTTATTTAAAACATTTTTCATCATATTGTAACCAGCAGAAGTAAACATTATAGCTTTTTTCTTGAATATAAAGCTCAGAAGGGCTTTATATTTTTACGAACCTTAAGAATCTGCAGCATAAAGAGAGCAACAACCATCTGGGTGTGTGACAAGTTACTTTACATGGTTCTTCACGAACAAGTTAATGATTAACAGGTTTAAGCATGCTATGGTGGAAGGAGAAGCATTCTTTAAAGATCATGATTTTCATAAGCACATCAACGATATCACCTTAAAGAAACTCACCACTGATTCTGCCCTTCCAACAACAGAGAACCACATTTTCATCTTTAGTATCACAGCACCAGAGTCTTGAGCTGAGAAAAATAACTGTCTACTTCTGAGTCTTCAACAGCAAACAACACAGCTGGCATTTCAAACCAGGATCACCACAACAGCTGGATGCGGTGACACTGTACTGCCATTTACCAATACAGGCTAGGACCTATGCAATACTCAGGCTCTTATGCAACCAGCCTGCTCTGATTCCCACTCACTCTGTACTTTATTAAACTTTAAAAAGAACTAGAAAAATACAATGGGAATTTTTTGTTTTTATAAAATCCAAATTAAACAGGAAGCATCATGTTGTCTATCCCACAGATGAGTAAGAGGTAGCACGCCAAACTACCCAAAAGCAGCTCAAAATGTATGCTCAACTGCTTCCAAATCATTTGGATTTCATAAAATTTAACCACCATGTGGAAGACAAGGCAGAGAAAACAACATTAAACATGGTTTGGGGTTATGGCAACTGAGCCATTCACCAAGTAAAAAGGAAAAAGGCCTGGGTTGAACACAAATCTAGTTAGAGCAAACAGTAGAAGCATTGACACAGAAAGGCATGTAAGGCCAAAAAACTCTTCTGCAATAAAAAATACAGGGCTGAACAGTGAGAAGACCCACAGGAGCACAGAAGGTAGACGCTGCTGTTGAGCACTACGCAAGAACAGGCAGAAGTGTCTTGCAGGGCTTGGTACTCCAGCTGGGAGGCTAACTACCACTAGGACCACTGTTATAAAGCAAGGAGATGGGCCTCCAGCTCTTATGCATCCTGCCCTGCCCTGCACATGAAATATATACCCTGAAGTATGGATAATCAACTGAAGGCTCTAATCTACACAAACCCACACATCTGTCAACTACATCATATCACCGTAGCAATGTACACACCCAAGATGACTCTTGCTGGGCCTTCCTTTCAAGTGCCACAGATATCACAACTAAGCTGGAGAAAAATGGGTTACATTAAGTAACTGAGTACACAGTGAACTGCTATTCATCAGTCTCATTTCAAGACAAGTTTTCATTTCTGAAAATGGCAAATTTCCAGTTAACAGACCATTTTCTTTTAGTTATTTCCTTTAGGGTACCCATATGCTGGCTCTAAAATTTTGCCTCCCCAAATATCAAGTGTCAAAATCAAGCTTTCACTTTCCCCCGTCCAGTCGGTGGCCCTCTGCACATTCCCTGCTTCAGCAAATGACACCTCCACAAACCCAGCTATTTAAGACAGAACTTGAATTCACCTTGCTATTTCTTTCACCCAAATCATTAATTTACAAGGCACTCCGGGAAAATTATGCCTTCATTTCAACATCTTTAGAGACTCCTGTTTCATCTGCAATAAAACCCACAGCTCTGTTGAGACTCAATTTCACAAGACTACCTGAGCGGTGGTCAGCAGCCCACACCTGTTCCTGTAAAGTTTCACTGGCATACAGCTGTACTCAGGTCTTCTTCAGGAACGGTCCCAGGCTCCCTGCACAACATGACAGCATAACCATTTAGCAGAACCCCAGGGCCTGCAACATGGCCCTCTGCTGAGAAAAACTGGCCTACAACTGCAAGATCTCGCTCAGCCTGGACTCATATTCTCCCCCACATCCTGAGTTATATGGCTCTACTTCCAAAACTTTCCACCTGCCCTTCACCCTGGCAATCCTTGCTGACCTTTCACATTTCTGCTTAAAAGCCATTTTTTTCAGCTTACCTCCCAAACCTCTCTACATCAGACTCCAGACACCCCCTCAAGCAGGTATTCTCGTGTAAATAGCAATCTATGATGCTGTCCTCAGCTTTCATCTTCTCCTTGTCCCTCAAGTGGTCAAAAGGTATGTAAAAGCCGCTGCCTATAATTTCAGATGGGTATGGCAGGAGAAGAATACTTGTACAAGGTTAAAAAAAATAACATTCATGAGAGTAAAACCCATATATATTTTCATTAAATTTATTTACAAAGTGTAGCCATCTTGAGACACTAACTCTGGACTCTCCTTTTTAGGAACTTTTTACTATTACTTTTCTTCTAGTTTTAAATTGATGTACACTATTCACAGTGGAAAATATCTGAAAAGATCAGAAAGAAGAACAAAGTGAATTATCACCCCCATGTTGGGGAGGCCCCAGCTGTTCCCTGAACAGAGGGAGGGAGGCTGGTGAGAAAAAGGCAGTGCTGAACCCTAGGGTTCTCTGCTTACGGAGTGCCCTGTTCAGAGTGGCAGCCATCCTCACCTCCTCAAAGGGGCAAGTAGCAGGGAGCAGGTGTGAACTCAGGGCCAGGGCTCAGCAGGTTTAGGGAAGATGTGCCACATTTGGTTGGCAGAAACACTCTTCAGGGATGTGTATCCTTCTAATTTGTGTGGTCACTAAGTTCCACAAAGCCCCAATTCTATAAATCTGTATCACAAGTAAAAGCACTGTTATTTCCAAGTCTTTTAAACAAAATCTTTTAAAATATCTTTCTTAGTAAAGGAAACCAGAAAAAAACCTAGAAATTTAAAAGTTACAATGTGAAGAATTATACTCCATTTTTCACAAACAGGCATTCAATACTCTGGAATAAAGATTACCTGAACAATTAGTTACTGTACAAAGTACTTAATCTGAAAAGTGCTCAGTTCCTTAGTCAAACCTTGCAGATGCCTCAGTCATGTTAGTTTCCTAGAATCAGCAACTGAGCTACACCGACTGCTACGGTTTCCTCTTATCACAGAAGAGAAAGATTTTTGCAATGGCAAAGATTCATTAAAACTGTGGTCTGCTGCAGACGTAGAAGGAAGGTTGGGTTTTCCTTGAAGGCTTCCTTGCATGTGGGCAAACACCAAAGGATATAGTAGCTTAGGGGCTTCCCCCCACAGGAGAGGAGTGATCAGTAGAGGCTGGGATTGGAAGACAAGGTGCAGAATGATGAACTGGATGCCAGGGCAGCTGTGCTGGCAGCATGGGTGAGGCAGGGCAGAGGCTATGTGCAACAATTCAAGCAGCACAGCACACCTGGGTCTTGTGTGACCCCACCAGCCCTCGGGACACAGATCCACCCCTTAGCCCAGTGCTGGCCCACAGATAGGCACAGCCTTCTTCAGGTCTCCTCACTGTGACAGGCCTCCTGACTCCCCACCATCTGACTCCCAGCTGACCATCTTGGAGAAACAACTCAGGGACGGTTCCCTTTTCTTTGGCCTCTTGCCTGCACAACTGAACAAAGACTCAACTGTGACTTTCAGCTTGGCTCACTGTTCTAACTGCCCACCTAACACCTGGCAGTCCAACAAGAACAGAGGCAAACCTCCAGACAAACAAACCAGAGGAGTGCCAGGTGGAGCCCAAGCCCTACTCCTCCTTCCCTGCAAAGGAAATGCTGGCTCCTCTGTGCTGGGACACCAGCCCAGAGAGCAGAAACTCTGAAACATTGAACAGCACATAAATCAGGCCTGGGACAACAGAAAAAGCAGTAGTTTTGGATTGAGACCTTTTAAACTGGAAGAGACAGAGACTGATACAGGTAGCTCACCTCACAACCCTCTCATCTCCAAGAAGATGACAGTACCTGAAATAAGTGTATGTACATAACAGACAGCTCAGAGATTAAGTCTTTTTTGTTGTGTTCTCCTTCACAGAGTTAGGAATAAAACCCAGGCCTCACAAAGGGTAGATGAACATTCTACCACTAAGCTCATGTCCAGCCCAGAAATCTTCTCAGTATAGTCTCTGAGTGTGTGAGAGTAATTTTTGATTCTATTTTTTTATTTCCCTGAAAATGGACCCCAATTCAGCCGGTAAGCAAAGAGGAAAAGTAATTCTATGGTTGTTACTTCCTCTTTCATTATCTCCAAATGTTCTGGGTTGTAGACAAGTCTGGAAATGTGGCTCATGAGCACGACTGCATCTACAGTGAGCACAGAACTCTGGATGCTGAGGTAAGCTCAGAGGCTCAAGATCCACCTTCCTCCTGTCAAAGGTGATCCTATGTGACTTCGATGCTCCTAAAGGAACACTGCCTGCAGCCCAGCCCACACAGCACCCTGCACATCAAACCCAGAAAAATTCCTGAGATATCAGGGTGCCACCTCCTCCTCTGTCCAAACCTTTTCTCTGTGGTGCTGACAACAGGGTACAGGCACCTCACCTATTCACACCAAGTTTCTTTCAGTGTCTGTATATGGCCCTCTCCCCCCATTCCCTTGGCCACCAACCCAAGGCTATCAAAGTGCACATATACCACACCTGTCTAGGATTTGCTGCTTCCATCACTACTTGCACCCACATGACACATTCTCCCAGTTACAGACATGCCAAGGACTGGCTGAGACCCCACTTCTCTCATGATCCCCACACTGTGTTAGTGGTCACTAGTCACTTATCCTACTTCTCTGAGTTCTCAAATATGAAGATTCATGGTATTCATAGTGGATCCTCGTATGACTAAGAGTATGGATAAAATTTTCCTAATATCTAACTCAGTGACTATTATTCTAATACAGCTGGAAATTTATTATAGTAAATAAATTAACTTCCAGGATTAAAGATGTATGACAGTAAATCAAATATTTATTCTTTAAAATAAAAAGAAAACTTGTTTCTACTTATTCACCTTTTTGGGGAAATACTTTTTGCCTACCGAATGCCAGAGACTATGTTCTGGAGTGAGGACACTAGAGAGAAAATGCTCCAGAGCCAGCTAATGGCAAGAAAGAGCAAAACCCTGAAGGATTTAATTCCAGCTGTGCAAAGTGTTTGAAAGAAATCACAGAGGGACCTGGTCTTGATGCAGGGGGCATTAATAGTCAAGCTGCCAGGGAATTTCTCAGAAAGTAGGATATATGAGCCTTGTTCTGAAAAGCAGCTCAAGGAGTAAAGATTCCTAGAAGAAGGAACAGTACAGGGTGTGTCTACTACTCCCATTGGCTTACTGCTTCCAGTTGAGAGCCAGGACATTCAGGAAGTGTCTCATTCCTTTGCATGTGTTTGGTACAGTACTGGTACCTCATGGCCTATCCCATACCTCACAGGTGTAAATATGGGGGATTGGGGCGTGTCCATTGAGATGTTTCAGCAAAATCTTTGAAACGTCTCAGGTTCCTGGGTAACTGGATTTGAAGGGTTATAAATTAAACGACAATCTCTTCATTTCTAATTAATATTCAGATGTTAAAATTCCGGTATAGAGAAAATAAATTTCAACCTAAAAATTTTCACTAGTCAGTAATATTAATAAATATTAATTTTAAAAGATTTTTCAGAATATACTAACAGCATGCAATTCAGATAGCACTGTTACCATACTGCTACACAGTATCTGAAAGCTTCACACATTCCCTAGAGATAGGGTCATAAGGCAACAATTTTAGTGCTAACATGTTATTTCAAGCAAAATTATTAGCTAGTATTAATTAATAAATTATTAGCTAAGGAATCTTGTTTATTCTACTGAAAATACCTGGTTGTAATTCCAAAATGAAGTTCAGTAAAAGCAAGTGTACACACACAGTAAGAGGCTTATGAGTGTATAACTCCTGGAGTTACAATGTTAACTCCCTATAACTCAGAGAAAAGAACTGGTGACTTGAAATATCCTGCAACAGACTAGTAGGTGAAGGGACTACAATCCCAAGTTCTGGGAGCACTCAACACCCCTAAAAATAATCCATAGCCACCTCCTAAGTTCCAAATGACCTTCCGGAAAGGGACACTTGAGGTTAGGAACCAGAACCCTTGCTGTGTCATGAGGTTTCCAGGACTCTCAGATCACTGAAGGCTAAGAAAGCCTGAGACCCGTTGTAAGGAGGCAACCGATCAGTGTCCATTCTCTTATTGCAATACTTTTTTTCCCTGCAGTGCTAATCAAGTGATGACTGTGCCTTTAAACTGTTTGGTTCCCAGGTACTGCTCCCCCTGCCACCTTCTCAGAGTTCATCCTTCTATTAATCTGAAAGCATAGTGGGCTTCATCATGTGGCACATTCTCTGCCCCAGAAGCAGTGCTTCCCGCTCCCTCACTGCAGCAGCCCTGATGGTAGCCAACTCAGTGCCTAGGGAACAGAAGGCCTAGTGGTCACATGGCACACACTACCCTACCTTTGCTGCAACGATGCTGAGGCCCATTCCATTCTGCTTTTTTAGGGTCACAGTGATGATTTCAGGTTCTTTCCTCAGAGGCTGGTCCTAAAGGATGAAAACAGAGGCTTACTTTTCAGCTGAAACGGAAGTGCTTCCACATGGTTAGAAAGTTAGTCAAGTGTACTATAGGAAGCGAAAGGGAAGAGCAAAAAAAAGACCCCCTAACTCAGGTACTCTTCACATAATTAGCTGGAAAGCTCAGTACTGATACTCTTGATTACAGTCTGGAAGATAAATCCAGTCATAAAAGCTGCTTTTTTAAACATTAAAAACTTAAGTTATAAAACAATGTTAAACTTTTTTGGGGGGTACCGGGGATCGAACTCTGGACCTTGCGCTTGCAAAGCAAGTGGCAGAAACACTGAGCTAAATCCCTGGCCCCTATGTCAAACTTTTAACAGGCTAGAAAACCTGATCATTAAAACAAAAGTCAATTTTTGCCTTATTATCTTTCAAAGTAATTACTTTAACACATTCATGCAGAGGCATAACTTGTCTGTCTCACTGCTGGGTGGATTGAACCACTGGTGGTACATGCCTATCTCGACCCACTGGGAAGTTTTTTATTAATTTTATCTCTAAAAAGACTGATTACAGGGAATAGATCCATTTGTAGCACCAGTGGTATAAGGTGCCCAATTGGACAGTCATGTGTGTAGCACTGGTGGTTTAAACTAGCGGGAAAGTATTGAATTTATTTCACATGGTTTCTAGGTAAGCTAGCAAAAAGGGGAAAAATAAAAAGTAAAGCAAGCTGTAACACAAATGACCTAACATCTGTATCTCTGGGAAAAATGAAGTCATTTTATTTTGAATGACAAAAACATAGCAGATACAAGATTCACACAGCTGTGCTGAAAATATTCTGCCAAGGAAAACCTCCATGGCTGGGCAACCAATCTGTGGACTAAGTTATAGCCCTCAGAGGCAGGTCAGATCTGCAAATGTACAAGAAAGAGAAAGAAATAGTATATGGAAGTTACATGATCTATTCATGTCAAACCTCACTCCAACAGTTACAGAAAATTATAGAACAAAGCCAACAATGCACACACCCTAGAGGGAACTTAACAAAATACATAAACATGAAGGTGTAAGAAGTGGAAATTATACACATGACCTTTTCATTTACAAAGAAGATAACCAAAGCCTGTGAGAGCATATTTTGAAGAAAATAAAATTAGGTAGTATCAAAATTGGTTTTTTTTGGTACCAGGGATCGAACTCGGGTCCTCAAAATTTTTTTAAAATATCAGTCTGAAATCAGCGAATAAATTAGAGAAAGGAAGAATGAGTGATTGATTCCTCTAAGAAGGTACTTGCTGTCTTTCAAAATCTGGTAATTAGAAGTTGCTGCTGTTACTTCGGATTTGACAAACAATACTTAGTAAGCTCAGTAAAAAGTATTAGTGGTATGATCCTTCATTAGTAGTTAAGTGTAATCACATTTTTGTTGTAACAGAATAACAATTCAATTTTTTGGAGATGGCTCTTGTATATATTCAAGCCTAAACTATGTTAGGAAGCCAAAGTGAATTACTTTGAATTACTATATAAAAAAGTGCAAGCAAAGCAGAATTTTCCATAAGATGTATGAAGCTCTTTAATACTATTTCAAAAGATACAAAATATCAGAGGATGACTTGATATACATTTAATTCAAGGCAGGACTACGCAAGAATAAAATATTTTTGCCAAAGAAAAATATTTTCTTTTCTTTTTTTTTGGTACCAGAGATCGAACTCGGGTCCTTGCGCTTCCGCGGCAGGCAGTGAAACCACTGAGCTAAATCCCTGGTCTGAAAAATATTTTCTTATAACATCTGTTAAGGCTACCACATTATCATGTTTTTAAATTTGCATTAACATTAATGTCAGCATGATTATAAGTGTAAATATTCTGCTTTTTTTAAAGTATCATATGTTTGTAGACAAAACTATAGGCACTGTCCAGAAGGGAAATAAATATGTACCTATACAAATCACAGTTTAAGATGTTTGAATCAAATTGGTACTAAAAATGATCTTAAAAAATATTTTCCTATCACAAAAATGTTCATTGTAAGTAAGGAACAAGTTTGTATCAGACCCTCAAGTCATTAGGAATAGATTTTATGAAACAGCTCGTCTAACATCCTCAAAATACTTGCCAGTTCTGTGTTCTCACGCATAAGGTGACTTTCGTAATCTGCACCTTCAAAATATATTGTCCAAGTACCTGGTGAACGTGTGTGAGCAATTAATCTGCAAAATCCTGAGAAGAAAACAAGCAAATTATGAAGTGGAAAAAGCACACCACTCAAGACCCATGATCTTCACCAAGGAAAGCAAGACCAATTATTAAGTGCTTACTAGCTAATGATAATATTTTTCTTTATACTTTATTCACTCTAAAAACTGAATTACCATTTAAAATAATATATTCATTTTGATCCTAGGATTTCAGTACAAAAGTAAAAAGAAAAATCTAGTCTCTTCCTCCTGTGTCCCAAAAGAACTTTTTTTTTACTTCCATAAGAAATTATTGAATTATCTTGTAATTACTTCTTTGCCAAACTCTTTGCCCCACTGAACTAGGAAGATCGTCAATGACATTCTGAGTATCTATTTAGCAAAGAAAAGGAATGACAAAGGAAACCAGAGAACGACACAGACATGGGTGTCTGCCTACCTCATCTGACACTGTGTTAAATGACTTATATTCAAGACAATATTTAACTTGTAAAAAGTCTATGGTCAGGCATGCCCCTTCTCACTACTCCAAATTTCTTTTGAGTTCATACTCTTAAGTTTCTCACAAATTTTATAATCATTTAATGTTTTAAAGAATATTTTTGTTATTTTCATTAGGGACAAATGACATTTTAATTCAAAACTCATCACCCTTCATTTAATCAAATCTTATTTTGTATTTCTCAGTAATTCTCTAACAAAGTTACACCACACAGGCCTTTAGTGATTCTAAAGCTTCCTCCAAAGCTGCTGTGGTCCTCTTCCAGAAGGAGCCTGCACTGATAGAGAAAATGCTTGTGCTGTGTATGATAGCAGGCAGCTCCGCCTCACCTACACTATCGAGACCTTGTCAAATCAAGTGTTCCATCACTAGGGGTAATGTGAACTGCTATTTTTGGACACTTTTGGCAAGTTTATCTGTGGTAGAGGGAAAAGGAGATATCAAAAGTACATTTAGTTAAAAAAATGGATATAAAGTAATTTTACTTTTTTTTTTTTTTTGAAACAAAAATCAGTTTCAATCCAGTTTCATTAACATATAACTCTAATTTGTTTTCCCTGCCTATGTTTTAGGGTACCATGAATTTATCAAGATTTTGAAATATCAATTAAAAATTATGATCTTTATTTTTCAAATGTCTGGTTTCCTTCTAAGTTCTGGACCATGGTGCCAATGGAGTCTTTGCACTATGAGAGCTTAAGGAATGCAACTCAGCCCAGGTACAGGTCCAGGCTAGTTACACAGTCTTCTCTCACAGAATTGCATTGTATGAAAAAACAAAAGGAACTCAGAGTACACAGTAGTTCTTTAATCAGCTTACAAAGAACAGGGCATGAAGAATTAAGAACACTGAAGTCATATAACACCCAACTCTTTGTAGACTTTTAAAGGCATCTGGGCACTAGGCTGTATGTATTATAATTAATTATCTAACACATATGAAGTCATGTAGTGATGCCAATATCATGACAAAATATCACCTACGTACTAAAGTTATTCACTCAAGACAACCTGAGGGGAAGTTCCAAAGAAAACTTAATTAAAGCCTTATTATTTCCACATTTGCAAGTATCTGCTTCGCGGTACACATGACAAATTGGTACTTGCTGCACATTATAAATTATAACATTTGCAAAAATCAGTCTCCCTGCTTGCTTACAGACAAGGCATTAAAGGCCCGCATGGATGTGGGGAGAGTGAGGAAGGCCAACCAAGTGTGTACTCTGGGAGCACTCACCCCACCTGTGCACCAGCAACCTGAGCACTAGCTCCATGCTCACTCATGCAGGGAAAGTATCAGGAAGCGTGGCCCCTTTTAAGTGCAGAGCAACAGAATAGTGACAGAGGTAAGCAACACTGACAGCTACTCTCAGGAAAAGCATACCAAGTATCAGGATGAGGCTAAGGTTTTCTAGATGAGTGGGGGTCTGGTTAGAATTTAAGAAAACCACTAATGAGGGGGGGCTCAACAGCGGCAAGAGCTGATGTGGGTACAGCAGACAGAACAGCAGTTCTGCACTGACAAACAGCATCCATATCCTGAGTTGGGGGAGGGGTGACAGCATGCTCAATAGTTTATTCTGACCCTACAAGGGGAAGAGTTCTTGGCAGGGCACAGAGCCATAAATAACCCTAGTTTTAAATGAGCTGATGGCAGCAGAGGCACAAAGCAGAAGAGCAGGGGAGTGGGGAGAGGGGACTGTCAGAGACAGTGGCATGGCTGACTCAAGTGGGGTGCATCTGGGAAGTAGAAGAGCTGGATGTGGTCTCTGCAGTGCTGGTATGTGGGGGACACAGAAAGGTACCTCTAGGCAGCCTGTGGCAGCTGAGTACCTGCCACTACAGAACCAATGTTCAGAGGTTGGGCCAGCGCACTCCACCAGGACCACACTGCAGCCCAGTTGGTCTTCCTTTCCACCTGGGGACACATGGGCTCTCCCTTGCCTGTTACCTGCTCCCCTCTCTTCATCGTTCATATCCTAACAGGCTTCACCTCTGCTGCCCCCATCCTTGTTCCTCTGAGGATGGCCCAGAGAGCTGAGCAAACAACATGTTTCAAGAGAAGTCACCACTCTAAGATGAGTTTTTTAAAACTATCAAAAACTTTGAGACAGTTAAAGATACAAAAATGTATTTATTGTGGTAAAATATTTACTTAAGGTAATAATCATACTCATTAAACTGCCTATGGACAGAACACCTTAACTTGAATAACTCTTGTTATTCTTTGTTTAAATAGACTCCCACATTTTGAGTCTATTCTACTCACCTGAGATATTCCCCACATTATAAAAAAGTACCAGAGCAGAATTAAAATGTGGTCTAATTCAAGAGCTTATACTTCAGGAATAATGGTGGTGTTTTCAATCCATATGAACCAGAAAGACTATGAAGCAAAAGTCATGGTTAGGGAAATGTCTGAGATGCATGCTACCTTGGTTGTGCTGAGTTAGCTCTTCAATATGGAAAAGTGAAGTGTAGGGTTCACAGGGCATGCCAGCCAGGCAGGGTGGCCCAGCAGTGGTGGTGGTGGTGGCGGTAGTAGCAGTGGCAGCAGCAGCAATACACTGGTACTCAGAACTCTTATCCCAAGGGGAACATTTCCAGTCCTCAGCAATCTCTTGGCCCACTTTACAGATAAGAAACTGAGGCAAGAGTAATCCCTCATGCAGCATATCTGGTAGGGCTGGTGGGGAACTGTTTGTGCCATTTTCCACTGCTCTGCTGGGCTGGCATATACACACATACCCCACACAAAGGTCCCAGCTTGGTCCAAGGGGGTAAATCCACTTACTAGGCTCATGGAATGCCAGGAGAGAGAAGCAGTCAAAAGTTCAGGCAGCAGATGCCACCAGGATACCCACAGGCTTTGCCCTAACACACCCAAAGTCTGTGTCTTGACTTGTCTGAACCTACGTCATGGGAAATGCTTCTCAAGTCATGTGAAGAGACTATTCAAATGACACAGGTGCTCTCCCACCGAGTGGGCTGTTAAGACAGCAAATGAAAGGCTGACTTCAACCTGGGCTACAACTTAGATTCAGGTGTCATCAAAAGCATTTACCTCTCTGGCACAGAGGGTCTAAAAACTCTTGTAAACCATTTGGAATGTTTCTGACAACATCACAGGAATAGCCATCTTCTGGCAAAAGAAAAGGCAGCTGCAGGTCAGGATCTTCCTCCAGCTGTACATCCCTCCCATCACTGCGGGCTAGCTCATCAGCTGTGTTTTCAGCAACAGCCACCACATTTTCTATAAGATCCTGTTGGAACACAAGCATTAAGTCACAAAGACATGCTTGACTGGAAGATTAAATATTAATATTATAAATATTAAATATTCTAAATCACTACAGCACACTTAAGACTTGCACAGATGTAGGGCTATGGAGGCAAACTGATCAATATACTCGGAGCACACATGCAAGGTAAGCATGTTTTAAATATGAATCAAGATAGTAATTATTAATGCTCAATTACTTATAGCTTTACATAAAAACTGTTTAATCACAAGGAAATGTTTTTCTCTTTTCCTAAACAGTCATTTCTTTGTACAATTCTTGAATATATGATTCAGTTATTAAAACTGTATTTCTGTTGATTGTTTAATGACAAAGGAAAAGCTTACACATTGTTAAATATAAAAATTGGACAAAATATCTATACAGTATTTCTACTTTGGAAACATCAATAGACAGAAGGTATTTCTGATTATGGGTTTATGGGTGATTTCTGTTTGAAAAAATGTTACTGATACATGGTAAACATACAGAAAAGTTCAAAATCCTAATGGTACAGCTCAATGAAATGAGGATACCAGCTCAACAATTATGTCCAGCTCCACTCCATGAATGGAACACTGGCCACCAGAAGCATGCCCCATTCCCCACTACCATCCTTACTTTCAAAAAGAGAACAGCTACCTAAGTTTCTAACACTACAGACTGTTCTATTTCTTCTTGAAGTGCATACAGATATACACATATCATAGATACTCTGAATATGGGTTCTCTTGTGTTAATTATGTCATAATATTCATCAAGCTGTGTAACTGTAGTTCATTCTTTCTCACTGCAGTTTACTATTCCTTTGTATGACTGATATGATTTATGGACCCACTGAACTGTTTGTTGTACTATTTGTTGACAGTGATTTCCAGCATGGGAAATCTTGTGCCTGTCAGCTTACTGAGACCTTAGGCTCTTATGGCAGATATCTGCAGCATGGCCCTCAGTATAAATGGCCAATGGTGGTAGATATTATCGAATGGGTTTCTCACCCTCCATTCCTTCCTGTGTGCAGGAGACACGCCCAAACTCTAGGCTCTCTTCTGGATTAAGATGGATTTTACTAACAGACACCTCTGTACAAAGTTTGTGGCCATACAGTGGAGGCTCATGTGCTGCTGCTGTTGATGCTAAAGTGCAGACTTGACAGTGCTGTAAGAGAATCTTTGTGGCTATGGCAGCAGCTTTGGCCCTATGGTACTTACAGTGGCAGACACCTGAACTCCATTGTTCGGGGACAACCTCCCAACTTCCTTTCCTCTAGTTCTTCCAATCATTTCCCAAAAAGCAGTTACTTAGGTTAAATCATTTTCTAATTAAATCACTTGTGTGGTTTCTGTTCTACACACTGTACTCCTCAGATATCAACAGCAGAATGATCTCAGAATTTTAAATAACTTACTAAAGTAAATTATTAAATAAGTTTTCCTTTTTTTAATAAATCAAAATGGAAAGGAAAGGAAAAATTATGGGAAAGGAAAAATTATGAGAAAGAAAAAACAAAAATGGAAACAAAGTCTATGTAAATAGGGAAGGGTGGTGGGGGTGAAGGGCGCATAGGTAATGGGGAAAAAAATAAGAACTAAGATACATCATGTTCAGGTACAAACACCCAATGATAAATGTAAATGTATTGCATACCTAAAATGTACCAAATTAATATATAAATTTTTTAAAAATTAAAAAAAATACAATAAATCAAAATGTCCCTGTCCAAACATGCCCACACTGTTTGGTAATAGAGTAACATCCACTTACTGTTGGGATAAAAGGCTCATCGGGTGCACAGTGATAATTTTGCAATAAGGCTTGAAGTTGCAGTGAGTTTAATTTAAAGCAGGTGCTGTTTATATTTGGAATGTCTTCAGGTGCATACTTATCCATGGTAAGCAAAGTGGTTGCCTTTTAAAGAATAAGTGATATAAAATATTTAAAAGTACAATATAGCACAAATATCCTTTGGGTCTAAGGTTGCAGCTCAGTGGGAGTACATGCTTAGCATGCCCAAGACCCTGGGTTCAAATCCCCAACACCAAAAAAAGTCCTTTATGTAATATGTTTAAAGTTAAAAACTTGGTAATTTCGACACATGGGATATTTATAAAGACACAGTTTTAAATTAAACTAAATACTGATTTTAAAAGGCTTTTAGATGCCCTTTAGATTTCACTACATAATTAGATTCAACTATTACTATTCATAACACATTTTTAAAATTCCCCTTGAAAGTTTACACATTTACATAACAATTCAGATAACCAATTACAAGGAGATGATAATTTCTTTATAATGATTTTTTTTTCAGGTACCTGGGATTGAACTTAGGACCTTGCCCTTGCCAGGCAGGCACGGGTGCCACTGAGCTACATCCCTGGCCCATATAATGACTTTTCATAACTACCAATCTAGCCTTTCTATGTACCAAATCTCTTCAAAGGAAATAAAGAAATCAAGAACAAAGTTAAATAATAAATTAAAATAACAAAAAAATTGTCCTAGGGTTTAAGTTATAGATAACTCATTTCCTGAAATTCAAAAGACCAGTTCCTAGTATTAGGTATCTTAAAAATTCTCTCAGAAGTGGCTAAGACATTAGGATATGATCTGGCTTATATTCTTAACAGTTAATTGTTCATTTTTAAACTGGTATTTATCTTACAGTATGGAGCTTTCTGAAATATGCCTTACTGATCTCAATAAAAAAGGATCCTTTAAGGATATTTATATGCTACTGGTTACCTGCCTATTAAGGCTGAACTGTGTCCTTCAAAATTCCTACGTCAGAGGGTTAACTCCCAGGACTTCAGAAAGCACCTCATTTAGACATGGTCTTTATAAAGGTACTCAAGTTGAGGTGAGCTTACTAGGTCAAGAATTTTGAGTCTGCTTATATGAAGTGGACACTGGGACAGACATGCACACAAGGAGATTGCCATGGGGAGAAGGAGGCAGAGACCAGGATGAGGCATCCACCAAAGATTGTCTGTAAGTCCCCAGAAGCTGCGGGGAGAGACTTAGAACAGATTCTCCCTCATGGCCCACAGAAGAAACCAGCTCTTCTAACACCATGATTTCAACTCCTGGCCTCCTGAACTGGGAGAAATAAATTTCTATGAAGCCACTGAGTTTGCAGTGCTGTTATGGTGGCCCAGATACTAACACACATCACTATTTCCCTATTTGTACATACGAAAAACTCCTAAAAGAGGGTCCTGAGGCTTTGCTGCATCTAAATTCTTGCCCGCCATAAAATCTGATACATTCACCATAAAGTACATTACTGGTAGGGTGAGAATCACGTACACAAACCTGTACAATTCTGCTCAAGTGACAATCAGCTGCCAGCTCTAGCCCCTGCTTCTCTGCCCAAGCTTCAATATGTCCCAACTGCTGGCGGATAATTGCTCCCCAATAGTGGGAACACAGCCCCGAATCTGGGTCAGTCACCAATCTGTTGAACAGCCACATATTGATAAAGTGGAACAGCTGTGAGAAAAGCTGGATGGTCAGAGCAGCATTGACTCTGCAGCGCCGCAGCAAAGACATGGCTCCCGTGAGTGTGTGCAGCACATCATCTGTCAGGACACAGACGAAAAGACAGGGGCCACATATCATCCAAGAACCTTCTGTGTTACACCAAATTTAGAAAATGGAAGTTATGGTAATAACTGCTATGCAATCACTTCAAAATACCAGTGTCTTTCAGATAGGAATCGGTGACATGGTCTTAAACTATAAACAGTCATTAACAAGCCACACTTCAAGTGTAAGTTCACCCAAAAGACTTTTTTAAAAGTTATGATATGCATGACATACCAAAAATGAGAACTATTTATAAACAAAACACACTGCAATTAAAAGTTACTATTTTTAAGACTGCCAAATCAAATAAGACCTCTCATTTATTTAAAAATCACACACCTTTACATATAATAAACATTAAGATGAAGTTAAATATGAAGGGGAGGGAGGGAGGGGACAAAGAATATCCTAACCTATTTTTGGTCTCTGTAGACTGTTCTCTTCAGGGTCATCCAGAAAGGCTGGCATGTAATTATTAAGCTCTGATTGAAGGCAATGAACCAAGTATCTGAAAAACATGTGAACAATTTTAATAATCTCGGCACAATACACTGCTACTGTAGACATGTTATCCTATGTCAAACAATCTGTATTCTTTAGTAGTATTTTCCATTTTTAAAGATATAAGGGTTATAATCTCAGGATCCTTAAAACACAGCTCATTGAATTCAATATTCTTAAGTCAACACGTTTTACTTGTTTCTTGATATATCTTCAGTTAAGATAAGTAAAAACTTTATTAATTTTGAAAACTATATAAGAAAATGTATGATTAACTCTACAGAACAGTGTCATCATTTAAACATGTGATTCTTACTTAAATGCCATCTGAACCAAGTGAGCTAAGACATCTTGGGCATCTAATGTGATCCGACTGAGGTCTCGGTCCTGCTTGATGAAGTTGAGAAGTTCAGATGCATTTGCCATCCAGAAGGCCAGCGCCCCTGCAATATTCTTTTGTTTCTGTGAACAGAACACATTTCCATAAGCAACACAGGATAAACTAAAATAATAAAACAAACAGGAATGCTCCTGAAAAGCTGCCGAAGATAAACCAATACGTTCCCATTTTCACCCAGGTATTTACCACAGATACCAGATACTTGCAAAGGAATTTGGGTGTACACAGTGCAGTAGAAAGCAACAACTACTGCAGCTGCTTTGAAGGTTTTATACACAGACAACTGGGTGTAATTAGCTTCAATTAATGGAATGAGTGGGGAAAATGGAGATTTCAAATAATACAATACCGAATTGTAGACTATGCATTATCTGGTAATCTGTGCAGTATACACACATGTATCCATGGTTACCCACAGCCACCCTGATACTTGTAGTCACTGGCTAGGACACCATGCAACTCAGTATCAAATACTGATCTATTGTGTCCTCTCCCGACCACATGTGCAGGCCAGGCAACCTCAGATGAGATCCAAAGAATAGGAACCAAGGATAAATAATAAAGAGAAGAAACAGATCTTTTGTCATTTCATATCCACGCTGAAGTGCATTAAGCAGAAATTATGAAATGCTGATAAAAGTGGCACAGTCAAGAAGGATTTTAGTACTGCATGTTTCAGTTGCTGAATGAGTGTTATGAACTGTTCAGTCCAGTTGTTGTAGTATTGTATTTGACATGGAAGCAGCATGAGAAACTCAGCTAAGCCAACACAGCTAGGATCAGCTCCCAGCAGTATGTCCTACCTGATCAACCTGGTCTACTTCCTGGAGAAAAACAGACGAGGGGAAATCAAGCAGAACAAGAGAAAGAAACTTGTAAACAATCATGATAGTCTAAAAAAATCAAAACACTAATATGAAGGTACGACATGAACGTACAACATTTAGTTATGCTATTCCCAAATTACATTTTCATTTGTCGGTTCTGAAGCAGCTTTGGAAGTACATGACATAAAGGTTTAGTTTTACACTCTTAACATTAGCACAAGTGAATTTTATAAATTTATCTATAAAGATGTTATAATAAAACACACATGAACATACTGATCTCTTTAAAATATATGCAAAGGAAGGACTTCTAAATGTCTTTTTAATGATACTGAGTGCTTACTACTTAAAGGTACATAAGAGTCCATTCCCCTGAATTAATTAGAATGAGACAGGAAAGACCAGTAAAAACCTCAAAATAAAAGCTGAAAATTTATAAATGTATAAGGAACGCACACCTATACTAAAAAGAATAAATTAGTTTTTTGAAAGTAAAATTTAAATTACTTGCTGCCACAGTTTTTTGAGATTTGTCCAGTTGCATATAAATCCTAAATTTCAAATTTAAAAGACTTGTCCTAGTGGTGGTGACTGCCCTGTCTAGCAGACACCATCAAGGAAAGTCTCAAGGCAGTGTGAAGATGGGCTGACAAGTGCAAATGTGATGGGAGACACACAATGGCTCTGGAGTGAAAACTGAAAGGAAATTCATGCTTGTTCATAAAATAATGATACCGGGGTAACAAAAAGGTATTCAAATAAAATGACTTTCCTTTTCCTAGTTTGACTAAAGCAATCGTAACCCCACCAAACTCTTATAATGTGACTTGTTTGAATGTTTAAAAAAAATATGTTTTGAAAGTCTTGGCTTTTTAAACAACTCTGAGGGAATTAAAAGATCATTCTAGTTTCCCTCAAATGATCATAGAAGGAGAAACACAACCAAGCCATTTGATCATATTATAACATTACTAGGCTTTTATAGCTGAGTAAGATCACTGACAAATGTATTAGGAAAACTTTTAAAACATTTGTAAATTTAGTTTTAAGGACTTTAAAGGCTAACCTTTATATGAAAAACTGCCATCCCAATTTTAGCAACTATAGATCTACAGAGTACTTAAAGGAATGAAATCACTCTACCTACACAATTTCCTGAAATTTCAAAATAGGCTTAGCAAAGATTTCATCCTAAGTGAGAAATTCATCATGATGTCCATCATTCCTATAGTCAGATCAATACTCTCAGAAGAAAAACAATTACTATTGACATCATAGTGGGCTCACTAGAAAGAAGCAAGTGCTTTCTATAACCATGAAAAAATTCTAAGAAGGTGGTTATCAGAAACCAAGGGAAGGGAAGATGAGTTTTACTTCAGAGCAATGAAAATGTTTTGGAGGTAGTGGTTGCACAACAGTGTGAATGCACTAAATGCTGTTCACATCAAAAAATGCAGTTAATTTTATGAATTTAATTTCAATAAATTATTAAAGAAATGCTAAGGAAATACACAATAGACTCAATGCTTTCTCAAAACTACTACCGCAATTTTAAGTTTTTCTCATGATCATTGTTACCAAATACACAGTTTATCTTCACTTATTCTAAAGTTTATAACAAAGAAAAAGTTAACTTTCAACAGCTATACATTTTTAAAATTTTTATATATACAGAACTTTTATTTTAGGAAAAATAATCTCAAAACAGAGTCAAACATGTAACCAGATCAGATGTGCTGCAGAACCTCCTTCACCACTCTAAACTACCATAAATATAGGACTGCTGGCTTTCTAGACTGGAGCTTACCTGAATGACTCCTTCCATCATGCTCACCATCTTGTTGACGACAGCAATGACCTTGTGTGTGCGCTCCGTAGGACTGAGGTCAGGTCTGTGCTGGCTGGACAATACATACCGACATGCCATGTATAACACATACGTAGGGGATAACTTAAAATGAACTGTAGAGCTATTTGTGTAATTGATAATGGCAGATAAAAATGAATCTTCAGCTGTATAAAAATTTTAGGAAAGAAGAAAACAAAAAACACATAAAAGTCATATGGAGAAAAATAGAACAAGAAATAATTCAGTAACAACAGATCCTGAAATTACTCACAACTTTCCCTGAATTCAATGCTTGCAGGCAGTATCAGCTCAGGCCCAGCAGCATCCTGAGTTCTAAAGAAAGAAAGTTGACATTGCTGAAAGCAGCTAACAATATCACTGACAACCTGTGTAGAGTTCTGCAACAACTTTTTAATGTCTCCATACAGAGTTTCCAAATATAAATAGTAAGTACCAAATCCCTTGCCTCATACGTTACCTAGTGAAACATCTAGATGAATAAACTGGGAGTGCTCTTTTCATAACTCCCCGCTGAAGGTTAGATCCTTTAAGTATAGGCTTCTAACATGAGAGCAGAACTGACACATGATTCTGGATACTAATGAGCATCTCATGTCTAGAACAGGGATCAAGCTGTCCCACAGCTGCTAGAGCCATGGCTCAGGTAACAATGAAGACATACCACTGAGACATCAAGAAAAATTAGCCATGGTGCGTTGGAAACTGACTCCTTACGCTGGAAAGAAAGTATTTTCCAAGGAGCTGGATAGCATCTGTCTTTGTCTACTAACACAAAGGTAGACAAGACGACCCCTAAGGTTTCCTTCAGTCATTTAGTATCATTCTTTTCCAACCTCAGGGATGCATGCCTTAAAAAGTGATTCTACTCATTTTTTCATCAGGTAATATAAATTTCAGGTATTTTTCATCATTTAGCCTAATGCTACAGAAATAAGGAAGCAGCAAAAAATACAAATCAAGAGGAACAATAATTTGAGTCATTTCTAAGAACTAGCATTGTGCTAATGTTTATATACATCCAGGTATTCAGTATCAAATGAATTCAAAAGTTAGACACTTCTGTTTCAGCAAGAAAGTTCTTCAAAAAGTGGACCCTCATACAATGGCAAGGTGTAAGGATGAGCACTCTTTTGTGAAGTTTCTCTTTCAGTTATAAAGGGATATATATATATATATATATATATATACACACACACACACACACACACACGTGTGTGTGTCCAGCCAGGTGAAAACAATTCTGTGTTGGAACCATGATCAAAAAAATCACTGAAAATGTCGGGTGAGGTGGCTCATATCTGTAATCCCAGCACTAGGGAGGCTGAGGCACCAGCCTGGGCTACATAGTGACTTCAAGGCCAGCGTGAACAACAAAGGGAGACCCTGTCTCAAAAAACCAAATCACTGAAAAGCCACTGCTAAACACCAACTTTTAAAACCATGTAAGATAAATAATTAAAAATCCAGTTTACATCATCTTATCTTAATGGATTTATATTTTTCTCAATGTATACTGCTCAGTTTAAATACCTTTTCATTTAGACAAGATGAGAGCCATTAAAGTATCATTCTATGTGAGTTTCCTACTACATATAATTTATGCATAATATTTATGCAAAGCTAAGCAAACAATTAGCTTCCTTAACATTTAACATCATTATCATTTTAGTTAAACTTTATAACAGAAATGATCAGAAAGAATTCTCAAAAACTCTGTCTCTGAAGAATAAGAAAATCAACAACAAAAGACAAGAAACATGTTTTGCCCTTCTGCAAACTTCAGTGAAAACTGAATGGTAGAGATTATGACAACTTACACTGAAATGAAAATATCCACTAAGTTAAATACTGACTTAAATCAAACTCAGGTTAGTAGGTGTTCAAATATCTTTTGTATCTGGTGAGACAGAAAGTCAGTTGAAAGACAGCTGTCAGGATACCCGAAGCACAATTACTCGCTAGTGACTTAAATAGTCAATCGTCACTCTTCACAGTGATGATTCAGTCGAGAAACCTAAAACAGCTGGAAATGATCTTTCATAAATAAATACCTCAATCATTGGTTCACTCACTGAATAAGTTATTAGAAATAATGAGATTTTTTTCTCCGTAAGTGATAAAAGAATGATTCAGGATAGATTTTTAATAGTTTACAGACTGGCTAACTAAAATAATTCTTTTCCAACACCAAACAGTTTTCTTCTCTCCACCCTCATATTCTCCAAGCACCAAAAGATGAGTAAAGAGAAAGAATATAATTGAGTTCACACAAACTACTATAATCATCAAAAACAAAAGCAAAAATATTCTTTTTGTCAAATTATGGTCTTCAAAATTTATTTTTCAATTTATGATTTAATATTTGTATTTAACTCATTTACAAAAATAAAGATGCTCTTAGAAACAATATCATTTAAGTACTTAATTATTTTAATATGTCTCTTATTATTACATTTATAGATACCTAAATCACAGTTAGGAAGTTAGTTTCAATTTGTTCTATAAAATGAACCTGGATAACTTTAACCAATTATTTGTTTAATAGTTTTAAAAAGTCTGGAAAAACTAAGGAATTTAAATTGTGATTGGTAAAAGAAAAAAATGACAATTAAAAGTCACTTCAATCATTCAAAAGGAATTTTTCATGACTAAAATTAGTATTTTATATTAAAGCAGCTCAAATTTTATGACTACACCAATTAAATTAAGTATGGTGTATTCCAACATTCTACATATGAAAAACAGTGAGAATGGGAAGAAAGGTTCATATACTTCATCCTGTTTTGAAAATAACAAAGTAACATATTTATAGTTCAAGTAAAACCTTCACTAAGTCTCTGTAAAACAAACTAACCTTTCCTTGCAAAACATATAATTAAAATGTTTTGTGTAGAAAACATAATCTTCTGGCTTATGGATATTATGACACTGCATTAACACACTATAAACTGTCGCTATTATGACACTACTAACATACTATAAACTACATATATTTATTAATTTTACATGCCTTAAGTAACCTTTTCTCTTTCCCATCTGGATTCATGCACTCCTTCAAACATCTAAGCTGAGAACTATGATAATATTTCTCAATCACTTTATAAACAGAGGTACTCATTATAACAGTAATTTTCCATTCTGGAAATTGTATGCTATACCACCAAAAACAAGTACAAACACAGAAAGTAAGCTACTTTTTATGACATCTAATAAAATTCACATAGCCAACAAAATCTCACATAACAGCCAAAAATCCACAATAAAAATTAAAACCTGGCATTCTCTGATGAATCTATGTATTTAATAAATGACAGATAAAATTTTGCAGCATCCACTGCCCTCTGCTGGATGAGGAGAAATTACAACTGGCTCTTCACGGCCAGTGGCTGAACTAGCAGGTAACGTTAAGCACGTCACCCGCATCCACCAACCTGCTCAGCTACTGAGCTTCTGAAAGGCTTCTCAAAAATCTGAAAGAGGATTTACAGGGCACTGTTCTCAGTTCCACGCTGACAAAGTTCCACACTAATCACACTTTTTTAAAAAGTCTCCCTTACCCAGCCCCCCTTCTTTCTTTTGAAATACTAAGGATTGAATCCAGAGCTACATCCCCCAGCCCAGTTTTTGAGACAGGGTCTCATTAAGCTGTTAAGTTGCCTAGGCTGGGCTCGAACTTGTGATCCTCTTGCCTCAGCCTCCAAGAGTGTTGAGATTACAGACCTGCAACCATAGGCCTGGCTGTCACACAGCATTTCCATGTAGGGCTCCAGAACAGAGGTGCTCCTGTCAGCACCTAGAACTCATCACCTGTTGCTGAACTACCATGCTTAAAGCACTACACTACTTCTCAACATTTAAAACAATTTCAGAGGTCACAAGAACACACATAATTCTGATTAAGGTGACATATTAAAAATGGTAAGGAAATAAAAGGGAAGTATTCTGCCCTAAAAAACTAGGGAAGAACATCACCAAAAGAAAAAAGAGGTTCACCCTTCACTAGTCTCAACAGGGAGACACACCACATCACAGCATGCATGATGTGAGAACACAGCCCTCCAAACTGCTGAAAAAGTAGTGCAAAATCATTTTGGCTATATTTTTAAATATACAAGAATTTGTTCTAAAAACTGGTGAAATAACTAGTATCTTAATACAAAAATTATCAAATATTAAGTTTCCATTAAAACCCCTTTCTCCAGGTGTTGTTGCAGAGCAGTCAGTTTGGAAGAGCACTAGTGTAACTCAGTATGTCTCCTACCAACCTGGGACATATGAGTGAGGGGCACAATTACTGATGAAGGATTTTTTTTTTTAAACTCAGGAACACGGAAAGGAAATACTCTTAAAATATTATTATGAACATTCTGAAAATGTCAGCTGAACCTCTACAAATTCAGTAATCTTTGCCACAAACCCTCTTTAGGAATATCTGGACCACCTTCACATTTAAAGCTGAAACATTCCCTACCTTCGATAGTCCTGCTGCTGATCCACACGGATCATTGGCTTCACCATTCCTCGCTCAGCCGTGCTGGAGGCAGATGACACCCTGTCACTGTCCAGTCTAGTGGTACTCTGTGTGGGAGAAACATAATGAATTACAGTGCCAAACAAGCTTTATACTGGGTGCTGCAGACAGACATCTGATGGGGGTCTGCCACACAGGAACACTGAGGGCAAGACCAGACAGTACCGCAGCCCTGCTGAGGATGCTGTGTCCATGCATGGCAAAAACCACGTGACATTAAAAGTAACATGAATTACAGTTACTTTCATTTTCAAAGAACTAGGAATTGGCTATAAAACACAGGCAAACAAAAGTAAAAGTAGTACAAGTACAATGATTTTTCAAAAAGTAGAATAACAAAACTGTGATTTTACTCCCCAAAGTTCTTTTAAAGTAAAATCTTTTAAAGTCAGAGCTGAGAGGGGCCGGGGATTTAGCTCAGTGGTTCTGCCGCTTGCCTTGCAAGCACAAGGTCCTGATCGCCAGTACCAAAAAAAGAAAGAAATAAAGTCAGAGCTGAGAGAGTATGCACAATGAAGAACTGGGGTCTTTTGCTTTGCTTATCAGTCTTGGCCAATCTACTCTTGATAGCTTAGTATCTAATGAATTCAGTACAGAACTTGGTTTATTTCCTGGTCATTATCAACAAAAACAAGAAACACATACATAGTGACCCAACAGAGTATATTTAGTACTTCTAAACTGTACACATTCCAAGTAATTAGATAAAAATGATATTACCTATATTAAGAACACCATCAAAACATTTTAATAAATGTTCTATGTAATTAAACTCTGTAGCAAAATTTCTTATATGAAACTGCCCATAAGAAACTAAATAAAGACTATCTATACTGCCTACCCAAAAATTAACATTGAGCTTTACGTATTTTTCAGTTTCTCATACTTTCCATAAATGAGGTTATACAACTAATTTTCAAAGAATGCTCTTTTGTGTATGTTATAAGCATTTTACATTACTTATAGAATTATAATGGATATGTAATATTTTACTGATTATTAATGAAAGTTCATCAAGCCAATGCTTTATTGCACTGTTTAAAATGTTATCAGTATAAAGAATACTGTGACATCAATTCCTACATATATACATATATATTCACACACACTCATATATAATAATTAGATAAAATACATTCATACATATAAAACTGCTTGGTTAATAGGTGGGATTACTATTTATATTACTAAAAAATTTTGCAACTAGCCAGTAATAGTGCAATGAAGAAATAAATTAGGCATGTTTATATGCTTGCATATTATAAGATACCTTGCTTTTAAGTGACTTTTAAAACATGAAAAAATGCTCATAAAATAATGCCTAAAGAAGAGATCGATCTATCCAGCTATACGGACACACTGTGGGACAATGAACATGAGTCCAAATGTGTGCGGGGAGATATCAACAGCTGTGTGGAATATGTCAGTGAATAGTAGCATGACAGAAAGTTGTGTATGAACAGAGAGATCAATCCAGGTGTGTGGATGAGTATAAGTGAACTAGAGCCTGACAGAAATAAGTCTGCAGAGACAGAGAAACACCTATCCAACTATGTGGACATGAATCAGTAACAGAAGCAGGACAGAATTGTGTGTGCAGAGAATGAGAGATCTAGGCAGCTCTGTGGAGAAGGGAGGGGGGAAAGGGGAGGGGGAGGGGGGGGAGAGAGAGAGAGAGAGAGAGACAGACAGACAGAGACAGAGACAGACACCCATCCAACGGTTAAGAACAGGAGCAGGACAGAAAATTATGCATGGAGAGAGATCCACCCAGCTGTGTGAGCATGTGTCAGTGAACAAACACAAGACACAGCTCAAGGAAGAGGTTAACTATTGCTTATTGTGGATGATTTTTCAGTTTATATTTTTACTTCTATTTAGCAAGTGTATGTTGGTTATATATATATTTTCAGAACCAGCTCTACTTGGTCTCAAGAGTATTCAATGCATTAGTCTGCTGAGACTAAGAGCCAGGGGACTTTTCTAAGTACCGGGGGCAAAGCAATGATCTGTGAAGCAAGATCCCTGAGTCCAGGGCTCACATTCGAGTCAGTCAATAATTAGGACAGACATCAAACAATAATGAAGGGTACTCCAAGAACTTAAATACAGTAGTGTTACTGGACACTTGAGGATGACCTCTTGAGAAGGGCTGGCTTGGACAAGGCTCTGCTGTGTGGAAACAAAAGGCAAGGGCAAGCACACAGTACAAAAGGGGCTTCAGATGGGAGAGGCGGGCACAGTCAGGGACAGAAGGCCCTGAGGCCTGAGTCCCAAAAGAGCTGGTGTGAGACATCAGGTGGGAGGACCTGTGAAGCTAGGAGGAAAACTGGTGGAAAAACTGGTCTGTGGCGGAAAGCCTACCAGGGGCTTCATGAGTAGGGCACCAAAAGATTCAAATGCACGATTTTAAAATGTGAGAAAACAGAGCAAAGCATCAAGGCGCACACCTATAATCCCAGCTACCTGGGAGGCTGAGGATGTAGCTCAGTGGACGACTACATGCCTAGCACACACATGGGCCTGGGAAAAAACCCAGTACCACATGGAAGGAAGGGTGAATGTGAGAAGACAAAGAGCAGAAGAGGGGCTGCTGTCCAGGACGCTGTGTGGCACTCATGACACAAGAGCTGCACTGAAGCCAGCATGCATGTACCCTTCAGAGGCAGAGAAATAGAAACTGAGGCTGAATAAAGAAAAGGAATCAAGACAGGTTCCTGTGGAACAAGGGTATGGAGGATGTATCCTTCTAAAGTAGAGAAAGATCAGGGAAGAAGTTAGTTTCAGAAAGAAAATTTAGTCTTGTCCTAGTCCTGCTGAATATGAAATATGTATCAGACATCAAAGTGGATATGCTAAGCAAGCCTCTAGCAGTTTAAGTTTGGAAAGGTCAGAGCCAAAGCTGCAACTAGAGGATAATGGACATCAGGTGGTATGAAATTAGGCAACAGGGCAAAGTCACCACACACAGAAGAAAAGGGGCCTTCCAACTCGCAGAAGCCAAGTGTACGAGGAAGAGGTATCAACAATGAGACCAAGGACAAACAATCACATGGTAGGGGAAGAATCAGGACAGCAGTTCCCTGGAAGCCAGAACAAAGTGTGCCACATTGTGATGGCATAAACACTATTGTGACAAGTAGGACGCAGAAAACAGAAACATCTGGCAATCAGGAGGACAGCCACATTACCTATGTAGGGGCAAAAGTCAATGGGTGTAGACTAAAGGATGTGAAGTTAGAAAGTGGAGAGAGTCACTACAGATAACTTTTTCAATTACTGTCTTGTAAATGAGAGTAGACAAGTGACAACCTGTCAATAGCTGACAGGTTTCAGTACTATAGATTTTTAGGAGATCCTGTTGCATGTTTTGATGCTGATGAGAATACTCAAGATTCTGCTGCCTCGTGGACTCCAATGAACTACATCTCAAGCAATCCTCTTCCCCTTGAATCTCGATGAGCCCGAGATTGCTTCAACAAAGGCAAGGCAGAGGAACCGATGCTACACCAGCCCAAGCCTTAGGAAGCTTAGAGGCTCAAGTTTTTTGTGAAGTATCATACAACTAAGACTTCTGGCTGACTCTGGGGTGGAAGGGCCATTGAGGGAACCTGAGATAACAGAGGCAGCGGGGTAGTCCCAGTATGGTCTGGACACCGAGTGATCTGCTAGCTGAATGCAGCCACACAAGTGACCAGCAGGAAGACGAGCAAACCAACTGTCCTAGGAAACACAAAACAGATCACAATCTTGTACACAAATAAGTGGGCTGTTGTTTTGGCCCACTAAGTTCTGGAGTGGTTTGTTAGCCAGCAGCATACAAAACCAAGTGAGGAAAGAAATGAACTGATTACCCTAGAACTAAGGATAACTGTAGAGGGACAGTGCCTGAGGCCACCCAGCGAACAAGCTAGCCCTGACGCTGAGGCTAGACAAGAGAACACTTGCTTTCAGGTGCGATCTGGCCCAGGAGGGCTGTTGTGGCTTATCTAGATGTATTCCCAAAGCCTCATGTGGTCATAGGTGGGGCTTTTCAGAGATAGCTGGGTCAAAGGTGTGCAATGCTGGGATTAAGGATGCCCCACCCTGGGTCTGGGTGGCACCAATTAATAAATTTACAGCCTGGATAGAATATAAAAGGAGAAAGGGAAGGATGCTTCTGATGTTTCCCTGATGCTGCTTGCTGCCTTCTGCCTGCCATGCCATGAATGGTTTCTCTTCTGTGATACTCTTCTGCCATGCCAACCTGCCTTAGAGCCAGCTGACTATGGACTGGAACTTCTACAAACTGTGAGCTGAAATAATCCTTTTCTCCTTTAACTTTGGTTGTCAGGTATTTTATCTCAACACTGAGAAGAGTAACTAAGACAAGGGCTAACCCCACAACAGTGAAGCCTAGGTAACATGTGCTCCATGTGGAGGAGAAAGCACAATGTCCTGGCTGTGGGAAAAAGGAACAAACAGCCTCATACCTCTCCTTCACATGCCTCCAAGAGATACACAATGGAGCGGTATGACCCATGGTGGGCCACTGTATTATACAGGAGAGTCGTATTTTACCAGTGTATCTGTCCACAATGTTCTACAATGTTAAACACAGAGGAAAATCGGGTCAAAAATACATAATTGCCTACCCTGCTTGTTGGCAACGCTGCTCCACTGTGAACATCTCCTCCCAAGTCAAAGGTTGTCTCTTGAACAGTTCTGTCAAGATTAAACAAACACACAAACAAACAAAAAAACAGAATTAACTTCCAACCAACAGGACAAAGTCTCTTTTACATAAAACACAGGAAACAGTTTAGTTAAATACACCAGTGTTCAAAGATCATCCAGAAACTGCTCTACAGCTGGGCATAGTGGCACATGCCTGTAACCCTAGCTACTAGGGAGACTGAGGCAGGAGGATGCCAAGTTTGAGGGCAGCCTGGAAAATTTAGCAAGACCCTCTCTCAAAATAAAAAGAGCTAGTCATGTAGCTGAGTGGTACAGTGCTTGCTTGCCTAGGCAGCTTTGAGTTCAACTCCCAGTATCATATTAAAAAAAAAAAAGTAAAACTCTAAAACAATTGCTTTATTTTCACCACAGAAATTTACAGCATAAAAAAACCAAAAACAATGGTAAATTTAAGAACTTTTCTTACTGGTATATACCGAACACTTTAAGGAACATATTTCTTCAAAACCATTTGTGGACATGGTAAAGGTAAAGGGGACCACAGAGGTGAGGAATCACCCTTCTGCTTCAGAGCCATCCGATGGTGTTTTTTTAAAAACACATAGATATCACTACTTAGGCTACAACAAGGAAACGGAAGCTTTTCATAATGTTAGTAGTCAATCCAGAGATATCTTAGTTTGAACAATTTTTTAAAATATCTCAAAAACTTCCTAATGAAATAAAACTGTATCATTAGGGGAAAAAAAGCTTAGAATACAAACAAAAATCTCATTTTGAAGAGTAAAAAAGCTTAGATAAGCTACATTTTTGGCATAAATGCAATGCACTCATCTCAAACAAAGGAAAAAAAAGAACCCTAAAGCCACCTGGAAACCAAACAGGATGAATCAACGGTTAAATTTCTTGGGCCACTATGCACAATAATAAAAAAGAATGACATATCTTTTGTTCTAATATTTCAAAAATACATGGTCTAATTTTCAAAGTACCCTGGTACTTGAAACTTACTGAAGCTCAATCTATATAATGAAACAAGGAATGGTATTGAATTCAGTCTGTCAAATTAGAAAAGCAGATACATCCTACCTCATCACTAAGAAAATAAAACTATATTACAATGGAAAATAATACTATGCTTTAATACTGAAAAGCTTTTATTAAAGACTAAATAATCAATTTTCTGCACACAATTTTATGAAATATATCATTTTTAAATATTAAATACTCATCATCTGTTATCAAGATGTTCAGAAAAATAGGAGCTGCTCTGCCAGCTCCTATTAATTTAAACGAGATTCAGTTCAGCTGTTTGCTCTGATAGTGGACATAAAAAAATGTGACAGCTCATCTTCTTTGCCACATTTGAGATAATTCATGAGTATAACCAAAGCCTTCTCTATTCTTTTTATAATTAACATCCTAGAATAACAAATTTATAACACCATGTAAAGCTCTAAGTTTTGTTTACCCAATGCTGCCTTTTATATGCTTTAATATGAGCTCAATTGTTTTGTACTCTGGATGTGTGAACAAGTCTAAAGTCACTCTATACATTACTTTAGTGTTACTGAATTAGGACCTTTGACTATAAGAAGCAGCTCCCTCTTTTCAGTGTTCAGGGCATGGTAATGGACATAGATGAGATGAACAAATGTGAGTCAGGGTATCATCTGAGGTCCCTAAAATTCCCAAACAGAAAATTAGCATTAAACATTGCTATCCGCTGGTAACCATCAGCAAGGATCTGAAGGCAGATTCTAAAATCTGCATTTTAGAGTACGTGGTATTTATGCAGAAATTTTTTGATAATCTGACATCAGACAAAATGGTTTTAAAAAAAGCTTTTTTTCCAATTTATGGATGATATATTCAACCAATACACAGTGTCCTTCGGCTTTGCCAGAAAAATATATAATAAATTTCACAACATTCTCCTGACTGAAATCTAAGCCATAGTCTTATATTTTGGCTCACAATATGGTAAGGAGAAAAACAGTAGACCTCCAAACAGGAACCATGTGGCAAAAATACAGTGGGAAACTGCCTGACTCACATACAGAAAAACTTCACGAAGCAAAGCTGAAGGGGCTGATCCAGGGAGGGACAGAGATTGTGCCAACAATTCCATTTAATCCCAGTAGCAGATGTAGGCAGTAACACGTCTAGGTAACAAACATCAAAATAGATTTAAGTGCAGCAATAAAGTGCAAGTGTAAACAGGAGGCCATAACTGCAGGCACTGCTGAAAAACAACAAACAATACACCAGAGGAAAACACTCCACAAAGGAGGCTCTTTGGTCAGACCTGAGCAGTTGAGGAGTAAGCAGGAGGGGAAGCTGTGATGTGAGCATGGTTCACCCTACCCAGGTGTCAGAAAGGCTGACAATTCAAAAGGAAAACATCTGAACCTGATTCTATGCTGAAAAAAAGGGCCTACGTAAAGCTAAAGACAGGGACAGCAATTACATGAAATGAAAAACACAACCTTAAGAAAGGAATACTTTAAAACTGGTTGTCCCACACACAAATGGAATAATGAATGTAGAAACATTCAGTTTAAAGATGAAACAAAGAGAAAGGAAAGGGTTTTCCTAAATAGACAGTAAAGACGCTTGCTGGTTTTCTTTGGGAAGTTATGAGACAGGATCATCTCCTGTAGCTCAAGGTGACAGGCTTAGCCCATAAACTTTGCAAACATCCCTTTGTCTAAAGGAATATACGCTATGATCCACCAAGTGTTTATCTCAGAAAAAGACATTAGTTCTAAATAGTAACTAACACCAGGCCCAAAGTGTAAGCTCTGGTGGGAAACAAAGGTAAGTCTTGGAAAAAAATAACAGGAAAAGCAATGTGGAAAAGCCAACCAACATGCTGGTTTATGTCTGTGCTCTTTGAATAGAAAGCTTGTACTTCAGTGGAATTTTTCGGTAATTTGAAATACCATAAAGAAAGAGTTCTGCAGCTCTTTCCAAGATCATTACCCTATCAACCTGCAAGACAGATAATAAAGTAGCTAATAACCATTGTTTGTTTTTAAAATTATCATTACTAAAAGGCAAGTCATTCCTTCCCACAAGTTTCCCAGTTAAGTGGCCACACTGTTCACACATTACCTCACAAAAGCACTAGGTGGAGCTAAAATATTCTAAATTCCTCAAGAGATCTTAGGGTGTACTGCCATGAGTTACAGGGGGAGAAAAACCCCTTCAATAAAACATTTAAAAAACTTGGTAACTAAACTTCCAATTTCAAGGTGAAATTAAGATCCTTCTTTTTCCCTCTAAAACTTATCCAAATTAACAAGGATAAATGCCAAAATCATAAAACCACTTTGATTTTTAAAGAAATGAAACAAAATTTAAAAATCCAGACATCTACACCTAATTCAAATTACTCTTGGTCAACACACTCTAAAAAGGCTGATCTACATCATATTCACCCAGGTTTGTGTCTTGGGCCCTTGACCATCAGGCCTCCTTCCACAGATCTCTTTGCAAGACTGTGGTCCTGGCTGGGGTCCACAAACTTGAACACATGTGATGCCCCGAACTGCACTTTCATGCCACTCTGCAGCATGGTGGTTTCCGAGATGCGCTGGCCATCGACATAGGTCTCTGCATCCATACTTCTTGGGGTCACAGTGACCACTCCATCCATGTTAGTGAGATCACAGTGATGGGGCTGAATTCCTGGGCCAAACAACTAAAAATAGAAGGAAATTAAAGACATTCCCATTTTGAAGTCATGATATTTAAAAACAGAAATTAAAAATTTTGAGTTCCTCTTTTATAATAATACAATTTAATAAGCCCTGGACTCTTGATGCTTTAAGTGGACATCCCACTCAATATGATATAAAGGGTGATCAAAAATACAATGAATATTTAAACTAAAGAAAACTTATTACAGGAAAAGATACACTGCTAAGAATGATGAGGTAAGTGTGTTTGAAGCAAGGGGAAGTGTTTGGAGGGGATTAACATGCTCACAATGGGATTGTAATTCATGTGTCTTGCTGCCAGGTGGCTTGAACCACTGATAGTACATAAATGACTGTCCCATCTGGCTGCTTTTTAAAATTAATTTTGTTAGTAAAAAGACCAATAAAAGTTATTAGACTGTACCACAAATGGTACAAGTTGCCTGATGGGACAGTCATGCACATATCACCATTGGTTCAAGGAGGCAGAAATGTGATAGTAGCAGTATGTCTTTGCTATAAAATATTTTCTTAAAAATTTAAACATTCAGTGTATTTTTATCACACTTTGCAAAGTAAGTAAGCACTATCAAAATACTGTCAAAATATGTAAGACATTTCTAGCATCTAGTAGTAACTTGATTTAAGGCATATTCCAACTTTGCATTAAAAATCATATGATCATGCCTGCACACACTTGTAATCCCGGCACTCAGGAGGCTGAGGCAGGAGAACTGCCGTGAGTTCAAGGCCAGCCTGGGCTACATAGTGAATTCAAGGCCTGCTTGAATTACGCAGTGAGATTCGGTCTCAAAAACAAAACAAAAAAAATGGCATATGATCAAGGTACGTGTGTAGTGTAGTGGTAAAGCAGTTGTCTACCATGAATGAGGCCCTGAGTTCACTCCCAGCGTCACAGAAAAAATGCAAAAAGCGTACGTTGATGGTCATCTTAAACATAATTAGTAGACCAATCTATACAAATTTTTATGATTAAAACATCTCTACTTAATCTGTTTTACTGCCATGTTAACAATGAAAGAATCACAGAACTAAAAACCCTATCATTTTACAACTGAGAAATAAGAAGTAAAGAGCAAAGATGATTTACCTGAGTTCAAAGTGACAAATCCTGATTTCACATCTTCAAAGACAAGTGTCAAGCTATTTGAAGCACTTGAGAATTATATTTACCTAGGTCTTATTGAAGGCTTATTGCTATGGGTGACTCAGCAATAGAACTTCCCCATCTTAAGGCAGATCTGTAAATTGCTATCATCTTCTTGGATTGAAAAAGTAAAGAGCCTATAGGAGTGTCATAACCAAGCCAACTTTCTGGAGGGTGAGTTCAGACATAAACACATACACTGTTCTTTCCACACTAAAGCAGAGTGACTCAGAATAGATGAACTATCTATAGTTAAATGTAAGGTCTGTTATTTTGATTTATTCGTTTGTTCCTTGTGACAGGTTCTCTACTTTGTGCTCCCTACTGAACATGTACAACTACAGCAAGAGGTTCACACTAAAGCCTGATAACATACCTGGATAGAGTTGTCATCAAACTTTTCTGTCCCAACTTCAGTCACACTCAACTGAAGGCGGTAAAGCTTTGGCTTGTCTCTCGAGTCAGAGCCATCTGTGAGAAGAGAAGGAAGAGAGCTCCATTTGCAGTCCACTTGCAGCTCGATGTTCTTGTCATGTTACTTGAAATAAAACTTTAATAAAAATGATGCTACAGTTTTCAGGATTTCTTTTAGAGAACACTCCAACTTACATCATATAGTTCAACAAACTGGATACACAATCTTCAAAGAAATATGCACACCAGCTTCTGTTTAATATAAAGTGCTAAGACTATTACTAATTCCAACATTTTCTTATTACATAAAAGGAAATTTTCTCTACATGCTGCCCTGGATCTTCTCTGATGATTCTGAGGTGCAATCATATTAGTAATATAATACCATGAAAGGCATGTGCACCCTCAGCACAAAATAGCTGGTGGGGCACAGTGAAATCAAAGGTGGAAGTTCCTATTGTGGAGTTCTCACAGCACCCAGCCCTCCTGGAATACCATCCGCAGGATGAGGACTAGGCAGATCTTCTCTGAACAATTCTTCCAATGACTCTAAAGTCCATGGCTGAGGAAAAATTGCTGGCAAAGTGCTTAGCTCACTTGAGTAGAACTGGGATGAAAGGAAGGAATACTGTCTTTGTTTGGGTTTCTGTCACTTTAAACCTTTCTGAACTGCTGGGAGTTTTAGTTTGTAGAATGACTTTCTATGGAGAAGGGGTGGGAGGAAATGAAGAAACAGCATCACCGCTGGGCCTCTGTCTCTACTAACACTGAACATGCTCCCTCTCTACTCAGCCGCTCTGATTTTACAGTTAATCTATAAGAAAACATGCTTGGCAGAATCCAAGAATTCCGATACAATTTCAGACTTCAACTGTACCACGGCAAGTATACAGCTTCCTTAAAAGGCAAATGAAAGTCTCCCTGACCTACTTCATGACTGCCCGCGTAACTTTCAGAGTCACTCATTAAAATCAGGAGTCACTGGCATCAGGCATGTAAGCTACGAGAGTCTCAGAGGATAAACATTTTGGAAGGCATGGGCATCTACAGTCTGACTGCCAAGTTCTCTCAGTCCTAGTGTGTCTGAACTCTAAAAGACAAAACACATGATAAATTCACCATTTCTTACAACTGATGTTAGTTTTCAGAGTAATACAAAGTAACATTCTAAGGACAAAAATTTCTATTTCTGAATTATTTCAGGAATCTGTGACATCTAGGGAAAGGCAAGATGACACTGAAGTATTTCAGAGACACCAATGCCTAACATCCACCCCAAAACTGATTCACCGTCTATGTTGCTTCCATTGGAATATTTATTTTCAGTGCTGTTACAAAGTCCTGATCCAAATGAGATATCAAAATCATCTGGGGCTTTTCATGAACATGGGCAGTTCCCTTCTCCTCCTGGAATGCCCACTATTTTGTTTTAAGCACCATGGCAGTTCTCTTCAACCTCCCCTCTTCTATCCTTCAGAGTGCCACATATCCACTGTGTCTCAGCACCATGAACTACATTTTTCGAGGATTCTATAGATTTTTGCCCCTCACCTCTGAGCTTTGTGTGGCTAGGCTTCCCCTGATCACAGCTTTCAACGTGTGGTCTACAGTTCATAGACAATAAAAGACTTAATATGTTTACAGTGACTACACTAAAAATGAAGAAAACCAAGTAACACCTGAGTTACACGGAAACTACACAAATTATGAAGAAAGAAAAGGAGCAAATAAGTAACCATGTCTGAAACAAGATCAATTATTTCAATGCAAAGTTAAAAATATAAGAACACAAAAGAAAGCTATGTCGGGGGGGGGGGGTGGTGAAAGAAAATTTCACATTAATAGTCCCCTGAAATCTGAATGTTACTGAAAGGTCTCCTGGGAATTACAAAGGGCTGTTAGACTGAGAAATATGAGAGAAGGAAGGATCACAAGCTGCTTTCCTAGTCTCCTCTTCCTCACCACTGCACTTCCATAAAAAAGCAGAGATAAAGTCTGTGTAGAATGCAGAGACCTGGGTGGTAGTCCTAGCATCAGTGGGAAAAAAGCATTTGGTCTAAGCAAGGGCAGGAAGAGTGGGAGGCAGTAGTGCTTGGTGCCTCCTGCCCCTTCTTGTGACATTCAGCCCTTGACCCCAACTAACAGCACTTGATCATTCACAGACACAAGCAGTAAAACTCCCTCAATACACATTCCCAGTGTTCCCCCTTCCTCAACAGGGTTTCTGCCCAAATATCTAAGCATTCTTCTTCCAGCAGAGAACTACAACACATCTGGAGCAACTTCACAAGAGACAGCTTGCAGTAACCCCACCCCTGACACAGCACTTCTGCCAAAAAGGTACCTTTAACAGCATCCCCTGCCTGAAATGTTTGGGACCAGAACGAGTTAAGACTTCCAATTTTTTTCAGATGTGTGGATATTTGCATATACATGAGGTATCTTGGAGACGGAACCCAAATCTAAATACAAACTTCATTTATGCCTCATATACAAGGAGTGATGGAAAAATTTAACTTCTTACAGTAATATACATTGTCATTATTCCCCCTCAAAATAATAATCCTCTTTAAACATATCCTATCATTCTTGCCACTTTCTGAAGCAGTTCTGGAAATTCTCTTTAGTGGGTGGCTTTAGCTGCACTGTTGTGGCCACCTTGATGTCCTGAATCAATTCAAAATGTTTACCTTTCATGGTCATTTTGACTTCAGGGATGAGCCAGAGGTTGCATAGTGCCAGATCAGGTAAACAGATAGTTAAAGACACACTATTATGTGCTTGCTTTCCCACTGGATGGCACTTGGCAGCAGCATTCACTGTATTTTTAATCACACCTCATAAAGACACTTACAAAAGAGGACTTCCAGAACTGCTTCAGAAAGTGGCAAGAACAATAGGATAAGCATGTTTGAACTGAGGGACAGTACTTTGAGGAGGATTAATGGCAATGTGTCTTTTACTGTAACAAATTTTTAAAATGTACACATTCACCTGTATATTTTTATCACACCTCATACACCTTATATACACAGCCTGCAGGAAATTTCATATGATGCATTAACTACATCTGTGTTCTGACACTCTATTATATAGGGCGAGGCGTGGAATTTTCTACTTGTGGTGTCATGTCAGTGCTCAAAGGTTTCAGATGAGAGATGTTCTGCCTGTATTCTCAATGCAAAAGGGAAACGGAGGGCTTGAACAAAGGGTAAGCACTCTTAAGGCACTTTGTTCTCAGTCTACAACAATTTTGTCACCAACTCTTTTCTGTCTACAGCTGCTTCTCGGGATGAACCTGAGAAAATAAGAGCAGCAAAATAAGCTTACAGCAATTGAAATGAATACTGGACATGGGACACTTCACAGGTATGTATAAAAAACAGTAAATTGAGGTTTCATAAATACATCATCTGGTCAATCAACATCATTTTGCCCAGGAGGTCTGCTAGTGCCCCAATTACAAAAGTAGTATTAAGCATAGCATTACCTTCGTAAGTGTGATAACTGTAGTAGGCAAAGTGACTCCTTCTCCCTGGGGTTAAGACATGCCAGGACCCAGGTGAAGGCAGCATCAGCAGGACAGAGACCATGAAGAACACGTGGGAGAGGGAAGGAGGAGAAGAGACGCAGAGGGTAAGCTTCAGTGAGACAGGTCTCAAAGGAAGAAAAGGTACATTTTACCCGTCAGCTTTCAGAGCTGTGCGGACAAGACTACAGTCAGTGTTTTAGAAACCAGTGCAGACTGTTAGGGAAAACAGTAGGACAATAGGTGAGTTGCCAAGCAATAGGACAGCAAGAGGGAGTTAACCATATAGAAGGTTATCACCCCACCTGGCTGACTTCTGCTTAAAGAACACATTCAGATCAAACGCAAAGAACAAAGTAGCATTCTGCTCCCATTCCTCCAAAAGACAGTGTAAGCACATACCCACTCCTCAGAAATCTCCTATCCCACTTGGGCAGGACCTCATCACTTATTACTTCGTTGACAATGTGTCCAATGAAAATATCTCACAAATCCATTCACAATTTATCAAATGCAGAAATATTTTCTCATAAATGGAAAATAGATCAATTTATTCAGCATGCTGATTTTGAGTAGTTAATAATAAAAACACAGACATCATATCTTAATGAAAGGACATGGCTTTGGTGCAAGAGAGTCCTCAGCTAGCGCTCAGGCCTGTCACCAGCCTCTGCCCTTAGGAGAGCAGAAGAGCTCTGTATCGCCCATAGGCATCTGTGGACAGCAGGAAAAGTCCCACATGCTACCCAGAGAACTCCTGAGTGTGGACTACAGACAGTGCTGGGATTACTTCTTGGTGTGTAGATTACCTGATGTCAGGGACAATTACTTGCCTTTGCCATCTACTGCTTTGACCTGCAGTAGGAGCTCAGTAAGTGTTGACTGAAGAGAGCAAAATGCCATGAAATGTTCTAGTAAGCATATGGTTTGTGGTGTTGCCCATATATGGTGAAAAGCAGTTAAAATTTAATTATCTAGGATCGGATCTAGCATCTTCCCACACCTACCAAAAATTCTACATATTGATTATCTCAGAGAATACAATTACGGACTAAACAGCCAAAATGGAAATTCTCAGTAGTGTGAGATCAGAGACAATCTGCTTTGTCAGTGTTCCATCTCTAAGGCTCAGAACAATGTTTGACACAAAGTACTAAGCATTTGTCAAATGAATGTTCAGTCTCTCTCTGCTAGCCAACAAAATCAAACTTTCCATTATTCATTTGAAGATCAAATGTTACTATTTATCAATTTGTTTGAGTTATACCCTTCAATCTTAAAAATCTGGATTTGAAGAAACCAATCATTAGTTTCCAGCATTTAATGCAAAAATTTAAAGGACAGGTCTAATGTCCAAAAAAGTTCCTGAATTTTTTTAAGCTCAAAAACAATGGCTGTATCATTGTTGCAGTTCCTTTCCTCAGACAAACAAGCAAAAACCCTTTTTCACACTATATACACACAGCACAATACTGACACATGCTTCCAAACTACAGTGAGAAAGTAAAACTTCACATAAACTCCCAGTCACAGAACTGAGGGGCAAAGCATGGCTACTATCATTCACAAACAGCTACTACCCAGGGCTACACTGCCACCGTTAATCAGAATAGCATCAAAACATAGCTATGCCATTCTACATCAGTGTAACCCAGCTACTTCATAAGACTGTTGGAAACACTGTTTCTAATCCTTAACTATAATAATCAGCTATAAGAAACTAAATCAGTCTTGGAAATAAAATAAACACTGAGGAATCTAAGAAGAGAAAAACATAGCTCCTGCTCAAGGAACAACATATTATCTACATAACTGATTTATTTTTATGCTAGTTTTTCTGTAATTACAAACTGGGATTTATTTTAAATGTAGTTTGAGGTGGGGAAGATGGCACATTATCATCATAACAGGTCACACATATAATTTAAGAAATGAGATTTTGGTAAATGATAAAGAAATATGTAATAGATAACACAATGCAAATGTACACAATACAGTATATGTATGTATATATATGTATATTTATTCGCGTATAAAAGCACTTCTTTAAGAATGTCAATGTATTTCTCTACCTGACGGTCAGCTTAAGACAACAGCAGCTTAGAAGAGTTCTACAAATGATATATGCAGACGCCTAATATGAAAATAAATTTAGTCTTATTATATAAAAAAATCAAATAGGCTTTCACTTATTAAGATGGATTTTTTTAGATGTACTGTCAAACTTAAAGACATTCCTTTTGGAGACTGTTCATATATTAGAAACAATAATACGACCCTCCCCTACACACATATACTTCTATTAAATCTGTCTTAGAAGAAGTGAATTTCAGTTCATTGTTTTTAGCAGGTTAACTATATTGCTCAAGATTTTGTTTTGCTTTTTTTGCGACAGAGTCTCACTATGCAGTTCAGGCTGGCCTTGAACTCACTATGTAGCCCAGGCTAGCCTCAAACTCTCGGTGATCCCCCTGCTTCAGCCTCTTGAGTGCTGGGATTACAGGCATGCGCCCACTGTGCCTGGTGCTAGTTATTTTGGAAATGTTTTCTTAAAAAGAAATGAATCATCACCTAAACCTCTCTTAAAACACTCTATACATTATCTTAAATGTTTCTCTGCAACTTTGTCCATGAGAATTTTATTCTTATACATGAATACATGTATTATATGACCATAGGTTTTTTTTTTTTTAAGTAAATGAAAGTTACTTAAAAAAAAAAAAAGTCTAAAAATGTTAATTCAGCCAACAGGATACTTCTAAGATGAATTAAAAAGTAGAAACATTAAAAGCTAAAAATGTACTTTAATATAACCAGCTTTCTTACCTGGGCTTAATTCTACTAAATAGGGCAGCTTCTCAGGGGGGAGAGCAGAGCCATAGCCAGATCCATCAGCTCTCTCCTTCCCCTTCAGTGTCTTTCCTTCAATGTGTTTCTTTGTTTTCTTTGGGATGTAGTCTGGTGGCCTCCTCTTCAACTGAAAGACTAAAATCCCTAGAATAGTAACATTGGGAATCATTAACCAGATGGGCTGGTATGTATGGCCAGTTGAGCGGCAGTCAATTGCTCACACATTGCCAGGATGAAACTTCTTAACATCTGCTGAAAAGTGAGAAAAGGTCACCCAATTTGTACTTTGACTCAATGAAGGAAGTAGTCCCTTGGAGTGCTCTAAAAACTCCAGCAAACTATCTGCAAAGAGTTTTTTTAATTAACAGTGAGCTATATCATATGCTTGTAAACAACGTAAGTTTAAGAACAAATGAATCTTATATTCATAATTTTATGATCAATGAACATATTCACAACACATTACCACAAAAATATATATACAAATACATCTTATTTGACTTTATTTTTATTTAATTCAACTGAATTAACTCAGAATTCAAAGCAATACTAAAGTGAAAATTAAAACACTATTTCATTGAACAGTTTTAAACTCTACTGCTCTGAAATAGAGAAAACTGAATAGTGCCAAGTATGACTTCATTACAAGTTCAGCATCCCTAATCCACAAATATGCAACGTGATATGCTACAAATTACAAAACTTTTGACTGGCAACATGTTACAAATGGAAAACTGACCTCATATGATATGTAGTAGACATAATATTGGCATAGTAAAAGTTAACTACAGACTACGTGCATAAGGTGTGCATGAAACATAAATGAATTTCATTTTTAGACTTAGATCTCACCTCCAAGATATCTCATTACGTATACGCAAATATTCCAAAATCTAAATCCAAAATCGGAAACACTTCTGGTCCCAATCATTACAATCTTTAGGGTGTTCCTTTCCCTACCATAACAAATCTGTCCAAATTTCACAACAGTTCTGGCCAGCATCACTGTTGATAGGTAACAACCTTCCACTGTTAGTGTGGCTTCTTTCTAAGATGTGGTTTCTACCCCCAGTGTTAACCATCTGGGCAAAATCTGTGCCCAAGACTCAGGGAGCTGAGTGTGGCCCTACAGAGACCACTGAGGAGCCACCCTAGTAAGTCTGTGTAGGAATGGGAAACAGTACATCAAAGAGCTATCAGAAAACATTAATGTTCACATCTCCTACATCATCTGATAAAACAACTGGTATATCATATAGAAATTAAGACACATTACATATGTAATCCTTTAACAAGTAAATTTACTCTTTACCTTTATCACTTGGCCAATCCCTAAAGATTTGTAAAGGACACTCATCATCATCTAGAATAATTTCTTTAGCACCTCTTTCATCAGAATGCTGGGCTCCAGGAGGAAGCATAACCTAAAAGAAAAATAGTCAATAGTGAGTATACCTAAAAAGTAACTTAGCAAATATTAAGAAAATTTTTGGTTTTTGAATGAATAAATAACCCACTGTAGAATTAAACTGATAAAGCAAATTCCCATTAGTAATCAAAAAAAATTAATAAAAGCTAGCTGTTTGGCAGGTTTTGTTCATCGGATCCTTAACAAGAACTAGTCTGATTATTTTTATTTACTTATGACAAATTTTACATGTAAAGACTATAACGGTTAACCTCTAAGTAATTTCTTTAGGATACATCTTTATTACTAATTGCAACTTCTTTAAAGTACTTTCATAAATACCAGTTCTTAGAATACTTACCACACAACAAATAGCACAGATTTCCTTGTAGATGATCTATCTTTATGATTAAATTTTAAGCAGACATTTTATATGCATTTTATGACCATTCATTCAAAAACTGTTTTTAAGCAACTGTTTTAACAATTTGTGTTCACTGTACTTTTAATTAATTATACTATGCTACTTTTCATTGTTTTTACTGTAACCAAACTTTTTGCTTAATCACTTAAGAAAGAAAAGATTGCATTAGAGAGGCAGTGGTCAACAACACATGTCCATTCTGCACAGCCTGCACTATCCTCTCCTCTTCATTCTAATCCAGTGGCAACAAACCACAGCATGACTACAGAAAGCATGAGGAGGGGCCGGGGATTTAGCTCAGTGGTTTCACCGCCTGCTGCACAAGCGCAAGGACCCAGGTTTGATTCCCTGGTACCAAAAAACAAACAAACAAAAAAAGAAAACATGAGGAAAAAATCAAGTCATTGTTCCCAGCCTGTAGTCAACATAAAAGTGTTTAGACCTTGCAAGCAAAACCTATCATCATGCACACAGGTCAAATGGATTGGATGCTTCTGTAGAACCCTGCAATTCCTCATGACAATGCTTTTAACTACTCTAAAAAGATAAAGTTATTAAGCACACTTTGTGCTAACAAATCTTTCTTCATTAGTGCTTTGTATTAAATTCAGCCTTCTGGCTTAGAACACATACTACCCCAGGCTCTGACCTCAGTTCATCTCTTTCACCTCAATCTTTGTCATATATCTTCAGAGACATGGCACAGGGGAAGTACTCAAGAGTCCACAGACCGGAGTCCATGGACGCCACATACTTTGTGCTTCCAAGATCCCTCTGGTTACCTCTCATGCCAGAACAGTGTCCATGCATTCTGCAGCTCAAGTACTACTTCTCTGTCAGCCTTCTTGACCTCTCTTTTAGTTTAGAAGTCCTTGTTTGTATTCTATTTCTTAACCTTTTGTCTTCCTTTTTATACGCTCTTTTAAAGGCAACTCTTATTTTTGTATTCTAGCACAGTATCTAATAAATGGGATGACAAAGTATTTACTGAATAATTAATTGAATATATAAAAAAATGAGTGAAGAATATGAAGCAGCCTCAGTTTATGAGGTGGCAGGGTAAGAAAATACAGAATTTCTAATTCAGGGTAAAAATATCAAACAAATCTTGATCTGTACTGCCTAAGCTTGAAAAAGAGAATTGGTCAAAAAATAACAGTGTATAAAATCTAAACTAGAGAAGTTTCTCAGAAGAAATCAACAGAGGCCTCAAAAGAGGCTGTCAGTAAAAGCCCAAGAGTTAGGCTTTTATAACTTCAAATTCCTGATCAAGGGTCTTCTTTTACTTTCTGATTTTCATTAATAAAAAACAGCCTCAAATTACTTATCACAAATTCATTATCACATACCAAAAGATACGCAATTTTAGGGAACTGATTGTTAGCAGACAGATTATACACCGAAAGAAAAACATTCCTCTGACAAACACATGAGCAACAGGCATTCTTAAAGATCCCTCTCCATGTTCACAACTCAACATGGAACACAGCTAGAAGAGCATGAGGCCTCTGCTCAGTAACCCAGACACTGTCTACACTACCATTTTATTGAGATTTTCACTTAGAAAACATTTTATAACAGTTACTAACCAATTTTAAGTATAAAGAACAATTATAAAATCCACCACATCTATGAACTTAATTTTTCTATAGGTAAATTATGTCTCCCATAGGTGCATACTTCTGAACAAGTATTTCATAAAGCCCAGCATTAAAACAGAACTCTTCTCTGCTTCCCACTTATCTACCAAGAGGAACATGTACCAGAATATCCTCTACCTCAAGTACTTTTTCTTCACAGAAAAAAAAAATGCATTCTGCTATGTCTCATACCTGCCAGTTAATATTCACCCACATCCTGGTCAGTATTCCTCTAGCTGGCTGATAACACTATGATCCAAAAGGAAAACTTGCAATCCAGTTTTTTCTTTCCAATCCAACTTTAAACATTCATCTGTGATTACTATAACCTCCCACTCCCTGGTCTTCCGGTGCTGGGATCAGGTATCACCCTGAGCCTGCGCTGCAGTCATCTCTGGTCGTACTCTCACTGAGTACTCTGCTCCACTGTCTCACTTCCCCTGAACTCTGTTCATGTACATTTAAACAATTTTGTATTCTTTATTATAATTTTAATGTGAGGAAAACATCTGTTTCTCTGTCTTTTTCAGCTGAAAATTGGGCTATCTTCATAAAATTATGGATCTACTAGTTTTTCTAAATGAATATAACTTCTTAGTTTTTCAGGTAAAAAGCCATAAAATGAAAGCAAGCTCTTTTATTCTATACCATCTGTAATTAACAAAAGAGATACAAAGACCTCTACACGGAACCCTCTGAAACACTGTGGAGACAGCTCAAACAACGACATCATAAAGAGCTCCCCCTACTCGCAGGGTGGCAGAGTGGACAGTAGAGATGGCAAGCGTCTATGTTCAGCCACAGACACAAGGCAAAATCAATCAAGTCCCAGCAAATTTTGGGTAGTAACTGAGAAGCTGACACTAAAATTTACATAAATCTATAGGATGCCCTATCATACTTTTCTCTCCTCCTTTTCTTCCATTAATTTTTCAAATTTTACTTTTTTCATTCTCCAGTTCCCCACCTCCTCAATTGTTACTAGAATAACTACTAAGCTTTATGAATTTTTGGATTGCTACTTAACTTTATGCTATTACTGCTGAACACTTCTTTCAGTGAAGGTAAAGTTGTTTCATTTAGAAGATATTGACTGTAGGTCAATATTTAGTTTGTCTTCATGTTCATACTGCAATTACAGATCTCTTTTCTTTCTTTCTTTTTTTTTTTTTTTTGGTACTGGGGATCAAACTCAGGACCTTGCGCTTATAAGGCAGGCAGTGGAACCACTGAGCTAAATCCCCGGCCATATAGATCTCTTTTCAATGAATAAGGGTGGTATATTACTGATTTTGAAGGGTATGTCAATATCCAGTTTATATCTGACACTACTATTGTTGGTGATTTTATCACTGTAGCCAATGTGACATAGTTGTTGTTACTTAACTGGTTTTCTCTGCATGCCACAGAATCTAGATTGCCTTTGTGCCATTAAACTGTACAGTGGCTCATTCCTGGAGAACTGGTGCTGGGCCAAATACACTGCAGTCTCCAAATAAATGAAGGTGGCTAGATTTTGGGACAGAAGTAAAAGCCAATAGTTAGCTATGCCCAGAAAGCATGGCTGAAAAAGACATTAGCTAAAGAGGTCTCTTACTATAGCAATAAACCTTTCCACTATAATCAAGCCACAAGCACAAGAAAATCAAACAAAAAATGCAGAAACATGAGCTGAAGCTGATCCATGAGGCACTGGAGAAGAGGAAAATCAAAAGCCACACAGCTGAATTATTCAAAAGGGTAACACATGAGATAACAAAACAGATCAGTAAATTGTTTGGTGAGCTCAAACAAGATACAGTATAACCAAAGAGATAATGGGCCTAATAAAATGATCAGTAAGTCTACAGAAGACACTAATAAAAAGCTAGCTGAGCTAACCAAAATGAAACAAAACATGAATGATCAGCACAGAAGAGAATTAGAACCCATAAAAAGGTACCAAACAGAAATTTAGGAAATTAAAAGTTCTATGAAAAGTGTGAGCAGTAGAAGTGACCAATGTGAGGACAGAGTGTCAGAACTAGAAGACAGGGCTACTGTTGCTGATCAATTAATCAGAGATAACTTGAAAATAAGAAAACATAAAAAACTGATCCAACAGTTCCTAGATGACTCAAAGAAGCCTAATCTAAGATTAACTGGAATTGGTGAAAAATCAGAAGATAGCACAAAGGGTATAAAAATACCTGTTTACAGAAATAATAGCAGATAACTTTCTAAATACTATATGAATAAATAATTTAAGATATAGATAAATGAGGCATGTAGAACCCCAAACAACCAGAATCAGAAAAGAAGCTCTCCATGACATATGATAGATAAAATCCCCAAAGTACAACATAAGAATAAAATCTTAAAAACTGTTAGAGAAAAGCAATGAATCATTTATGAAGGTAAACTCATTAGAATTACAGCGGACTTATCAACACAAACCTTAAAGGCCAGAAGAGCATGGAGTGAAGTGTTTCAAGCCTTAAAAGAAAACAAATTCCAACCCAGACTAATATATCCCCCCAAAACTATCTTTCAAAATTCATGATGAAATAAGGTATTTCCATGATAAAGAGCACTTAAAAAATTCATGCCCACCAAACCAGGCATTTCAAAAAATTCTCAAGGATATCCTAGAAGGAGACAAGAAAGCTAACAATGCCAAAAGGTCTTATAGAGTTAATGCACCTGGTAGACTTACCAGTTAAATAAGAAGAAAGGGAATCAGCAACATGAAAATAATGGAATGACAGGAATAAGTTAACACCCCTCAGATATAACTCTCAATGTGAATGGTCTCAATTCCCCAATCAAAAGACACAGGCAGAATGGATCAAGAAATAAACTCCAACAGTATGCCTACACAAGAAACACATTTAACCCAAAAGGAAATTCATAGAGACTAAAAATCAAAGGATGGAAAACAATATTTCATGAAACAGTAACCTGAAAAGAGTACATGTAGCTACCACATTTTCAAAGTGGATTTCAAGCCAAAACTAATCACAAGAGGCAAAGAAGGTCACTGAATATTGGTTAAGGGAACAATTCAACAGGAAAACAATTATTAACATATATGCTTTGAACAATAGCATACCAAACTTCATAAAGTTAAGTACTATTGGACCTACAGGATCAGATATAAACACAATTTTAAAGAGGGACTTCAATACCCCACTGTCACAGACAGATCAACTAAACAAAAACAAAAAAAATTAAAGATATACCAGAACTGGAAAAAAATCTCTAAAACAAATGGAGGACACAATACACCGGTAATTACAGAGTGTTCCACCCAACAACAATGGAATACACATTCTTCTCAGCAGCACATGGAACATTCTCCTAAATAGACCATATACTAGCCAATAAAGCATGCTTAAGTACAAAAAAAATCAAAATTATACAATGAATATTATCAGATCATAGCATAATGAAACTAAAAATCAATGACAAAAGAAAACAAAATATGCAAACATATGAAAATTAAATTCAGTCTTGAATAATCAATGGGTAACAGAAATAAAGGAAGATAAAAAGCAGTTCCTAGAACTAAACAATATGCCTGTAAAACATACCAGAATTTATGGAATACAATGAAAGCAGTCCTAGCTATGAATGCCCACATTATAAAACAAAAGTGAATCCAAATAACCTAACGATACACCTAGAAAAACAAGGACAATCCAAACCCAAATGCAGTACAAGTAAAAAAATTATAAATATCAAGGCAGAAATCAATGAAGTTGAGACTGAAAAAAAAAAACCAAAAAACCCAACAAATTTAAGAGCTTGTTTTTCAAAAGAATACACAAAATAGACAAACTCTTAGCCAATCTTATCCAAAAAAAAGGAGACAAGATCTGAATCAATGCAATTAGAAATAAAAAGGTAACATCACAGCAGACAATGCTGAAATAAAAGATTATTAACAATTACTTCACAACCTGTACATCAATAACCTTGAGAATTCAGAAGAAATGATTTGATTCCTATATACATATGAATTACCAAAACTGAACCAAGAAGATTTAAAAACCTTGAAAATACAGTAACAGGCAATGAAATTGAAGCGGTAATAAAAAAATCCACCAACTAAGAAAAGCCCAGGTCTGGATGGATTCACTGCTAGACTCATATATCCAATCATGTACTAAACTAAAATCAAAACTGATCAAATATCTAAATGTAGTAACAGAAACAATCTACTCGAAGATAAAATAGGTACAAGTCTTGGAAGTTGTAGGTATAGGCAAGGACTTTCTGAAAAGAACCCTGTAGCACAAGAAACAATATCAAAACAAATTTAAAAACTTCTGCACAGCAAAAGAAACAACCAACAGAGTAAAAAGATAACCTACAGAATGGGGAAAAAAACCCCCAAACTGCCAGCTATTCCTCAGAGAAAAACTAATATCTAAAATATATAGAGAACTCAAAAAAAAATTAGATGCCCCCAATAAAACATCCAATCAAAAAATGGGCAAGTGAGTACCAGGGATTTAGCTCAGTGGTTATGCCACCTGTCTTGAAAGTGCAAGGACCCAAGTTCAATCCCTGGTACCAAAAAAAAAAAAAAAAAGGGCAAGTGAAATGAATAGACACTTTTAAAAAAGAAGTACAAATGGCCAATACATACATGAAAAAATGTTCAACACCTCTGTCCTTTAAAGAAATGAAAATTAAAACAACACTGAGATTTCATCTTATCCCAGAAAGAATAGCTATCATTAAGAAATCAAATCATACCAAATGCTGGCATGACTGCACAGAAAAAGGGCGGAAAAAGGAACTCTTCTGCATTGGTGGTGGGAATGTAAACTAGTACAATCACTATGGAAAGTAACATAGAGATTCCTCAAAAAACTAAAACTAGAAATTCTATTCAACCCTGCTATTCTCCTTCTGGATATCTTCCCCAAAGAGTTAAGGACATATTACAGTGATACATGCATAGCTATGTTTATAGCACCACAATTCATAATAGCTAAATATTAGAAGCAGCGTATATGACCATCAACAGATGAATGGATAAAGAAAATGTGGTACAAGGGCCGGGGATTTAGCTCAGTGGCACCAGGCCTGCCTCACAAGCACAAGGTCCTGAGTTAAATCCCCAGTACTGCAAAAAAAAAAAAGAAAAAAAAGGTGGTATTTGGACACAGTGGAGTACTACTCTGCCATAAGGAGGACAAACCTGGCTCATTTGTAGGAAAATGGATGCATCTTGAGATCATAAGGTTAACTGAAATAAATCAGGTGCACAAGCTGAAATATCACATAGTTTCTCTTATACAAGAAACCCAAAATATCAATAAAGAGCAAAATAAAAGATAGGTAATAGGAAGATAAATCTCAAAAGGGAAGGGGATCAAGAAATGGAAGGAGGTAGGAGAAAAGGGAGGTGAAAGGGATGAAAGAATTAGGATACGGTGGTACATGTATCAACTTCCAAGAAGAACTGATCATTTTATACCAAAAACATGCCACTAATAAAAAAAATAATTTATACAAATCACAACCTAAAATAAAGCAATTTAAAAAAATAAAACAAAGAGGGAAATTGACACTTCCTTTAATGATTTTAAAACTTCCTATAAATCTATACTAGTAGGGTGTGGTGGTGCACACCTGTAATCCTAGCACTCAGGAGGCTGAGGCAGGAGGATCAGTGCAACTTCAAGGCCAGCCTGGGCTACACAGTGAGTTCAAGGCCAGTCTGTACTACAAAGCAAGACCCTGTCTCAAAACAACACAAACCTATACTAATGAAGACAAGTTATTACAGGCAAAATGATAGTCTTATAGGTGAATGGAAGAAATCAGAGTTCACATATGTGGTCATTTGATTTTTGACAGAAGTGCCAAAGAAATCTATGGAAGAAAGTCCCTTCAACAAATGATGCTGAATCAACTGTGTGTCTGTATAGAAAAAATGAACTTTGACTTTTATCTCACACTAAACAAACATTAACTTGAACACACAACTCAAAAGTAAAAACTAAAACTATGAAATTGTAAACGCAGAAGATAAACAGAGAACAATGTCTGCAATCTCAGAAGGGCCAAATTCTTCTACAGAATATAAAAACAATGGAACATAAGTGAAAAAATTCCAGTGCTAGATTTCAACAAAATTAAAAACTTACACTCTTTGAAAAACATTATTTAAGGTAAGTCAAAGACTGGGGGAAAATTCACAACATATATGTCACACATTGGACTTGATTTCAGAGTATAAACCATAAATCACAATGGGATACCTACCAGATATCACACCTGTTGAAATAGCTAACATTTAAAATAACTAATTATTCTAAGTAAGGGTGAGGAAAAAAACAACTGAAACTTTCACACAGGAAAGGACTTTTAGTAGAGTATGTTATGTATCCACTTTAGAAACCAGTTTTATATTTTCTTAAAGTGATACACATATCCATCCCTACCATGAGTAAGCCATTACAGTCCGGGATAATCACTCAGGAGAAAATGTGCCCATAGGAAGACTCACACTTATTTGTAGCAACTTATTTATAGCACACTTATTTAAAGTCAAAAATTGAAAAGTGGAACAACCCAAATGTCTACCAAAGGTACACATTTCACAAACTATGATATATCCACACCATTCAGTAGCAAAAAGACACAACTCTGGATGGCACATATAACTTGGGAATGTCTCAAAGTCATCATGCAAAGTTAGAGAAACCAAGCCAAAAAGAATACTTAAAGTATGATGCTAGTCGTACAAAAATTGTATAAAATGCAGTTAATCCATAATGACAGACATAACACAAGGGAATGGAGGACAGAGGGATGGGTTACAAAGAGGCAAGAGGAAATGTCTGAGGAATGCTCATGGTGTTGACAGGTCAAAACTTATGAACTGGAGACCTTTAATATGTGTGACTTACTGTATTTTATTTGTTCTTCAATAGTTTTGTGGGGAAAAATTTAAAACAAGTAGCCACACTATTATATCACTCCATAATTACATGCTAAGATGAAAGCAAGGGGGATACCTTTGTTTTAAAATCTACTGGCAGGGCCGGGGATTTAGATCAGTGGTTTTGCCGCCTGCTGCGCAAGTGCAAGAACCCGAGTTCAATCCCCAGTACCAAAAATAAATAAATAAATAAATAAAAATAAAATAAAATAAAATGTACTGGCAGTTGCAGTTTTGGAGAGATACTGTAGTAAAGAAATTAATTAGTATGTCACTGTGACTTACAGGTTAAGAATTTTCCAGATAATTTGTTACTTAGAATAAAAAACTTGCTGGACTTTACTTAATGGTACCAAATAAATTCTGAGGCCTAACACTTCACTGTATTTCTTGAATATCTGAGTCAAAGTTGATTATTAAAGCAATGCAAATAAAATTAACTGTGTGCAAAGCAAAAATTCAAAGGATGTATATCAAAATGTTAATGGTATGGTTATCCTTTGGTAGTAAATTCTGTGCTATTTTTCTTCAACTTGCTCTTTTATATTTTTTAATTTTACAACTGGATCTTATGTTACTTTTATAATAGATGAGAGACTGCTAACATATGGTTTCAGTTCATCAGAATCTAAATGTACAGTGGGGAGAAAATCAAGAGATACCTTTCCCTTCAAATGCAATGTCCTAGCATGAATGATAAGGGTAAGAACCACCAATTCAACAGTTACGTACCCGAGCAATGCAGTAGTCCTTAGGATTTTCTTTTTCCAGACCATACTTCTCTAAAGCTTCGGCCACAGCAAAGTCTGCTGAGTCCGTAGTAGACAGCAGGATTGTCTTGTATGGAATATTTGGTTTTAAACTATCTGCATAAATTCTCAATGTTCCACCTAAAAAAAAATGTTTAACATATTTGAGCACAAGTTCACATCAGTAACAGAGATAGCTACCACTTACAAAGCTTAAGAAAGGGCAATGGAGTGCCAGCTGCAATGAGTGCCCAGAAAGACTGCATCAGCAAGAACCTGATGACCTAGTGACACTCTGCTCCACTGAGCAGTCTTCTGTGATGGACACTATGCCTGTCTTTTCTTCACACAGATGTGTTTCCAAAGTAATGAGCTGATTCTCACTATAAGAAAGAAAAAGGAAGGGCTGAGATGGTCTTTGCAGTGTAGCTGTCCTCCACTGCATCCCGTCTCTACACACACCTATTTCCTCCACTTCTCTCATTTCCTTGAACCTCCATCTCATACAAACAGAAAGCCAAATGAAGTTAAATATTAGTCCCACTGAACAAATCCACTCTAAGAAAGTGATCTAAGGATTCATGACATTCAGGTGATCAGGTCCAAAGAATTTTCTTGAGGATGTGTCACCAGAGTGGGGCTGCTTTCACTAAGAAAGTCATTTCTAGCTGTGAACACATTTGAGGGGGAAAAAAATAAGCCAACTGAGAAGTTGGGGACCCTGACTGGGGATCCTCGGTTCTCTCTATGTTTCTTCTTAATGGAAACCAACACATATTTTCACTTTTAGTGTCACAATCTGCTTTCTACATTAGCCCTCCATTAATCAGTCCTGAAATCTTAAACAGACAAAAACTTGAACATAATATTTTTGTTTTCTTTAATATTAACCATAAACACCTACCTTCCTAATAACATTAGGTGCTCAGGCATTTCCTGGGACTCTATATATAGACAAATGTTCTTTCTTTCCTCAACTACCCCTTTAATAGACAAACTCTGTGCTTTGATATTCTGCTATTTCTCTTCCTAATTCTTTGGGGTCCTTTTTTGTTTTGTTGGCTCCTCTTAATTATTGTTTGTCCCTAAGTTTCACATTACTTGTATACTTTTTACCCAACAAAATGTCATCCTCACTCAGTGATGCTGCCTCCCAACTAAACAGATCACTCCCAATATCCAATCCTACACGACCACTGCTGAGCAGGGATCCAGATGGGGCACTGAGTCACCAGCCTATATACACCTTGAACCCTGCCAGCACCTCCCCTCACACAATGAAATAAAACCCATCTTCCACCCCTTTCATTCCACAGTCCATAAACACCTACCAGTTTCATCCTGAGTAAAACCCAATCTCTTACAGTCATGACACTCTATCCCTTCAACATTCTTTACTCCTGCCTGGCCCCTCTGGGCCATATGGGTAGTGCAATGCTTTCATGGGCATACCACTTCTGACCACAGTACTCTGCTTCCATGATAATCTATCTAGATCCGAAGCTGAGGATAAATTGAAAGCCTTCTGGATTTGCAGCTTAAAACTCTTCAGCAGCTTATTAATAAAGCATATCAAATTTTCCATCAAAGTACTCCCAATGACAATGGAAAATAAATATGGGTATCTGGAGATGCTAAGTCACACGCAAAATGCTTTTTTTTTAAATGCACATAAATGTTGCATTCTTATCTGCACTAAAATACATTTTATAATCTTAACTATTTGGGACACTGATGTAGAAGAATCCCAAGTTTGGGGCCACCCTGCGCAGCTTAGCAAGACTGTCTCAAAATGAAAAATGTTTTAAAGGGCTGGATTGTATGAGCACTTGCCTAACATATGTGAGGCCCTGGGTTCAACCTCAGCAACGATCTAGGATTCTTATTGTAAGGAAAAAAAACCCAATATTTTAAATCTTTTTCCTATAAGAAATATAAAATCATATGAATATCAAAGAGGCAGATGTTATTTGGCTATATCTATACCCTAACAGGTCTGTTATACACTATTAATTATATATAATAATAAAAATAGCGATATAAAAACAGGATACTGTAAGCTAGCTAACTTTATCGTGACTCACACACCCCTGAGCTCATACTTCGTTCTTCAAGGGGCCATGGATTTATCTTCAGAAACACATTTCAGGAACAATGTCAAATTGCAGCACCCAACTGTCTTCAGGTCTGATATGTGGTCAGCACCACAGACATTTCTGAGCGTTCCTCTTGCCCTTTTTAAAACTGTTGCTACTTTTCTTCCTCTTTGTATTTTTTTCTACCTCTCAATTTTTTTCAGTACATATATTTATAAATCATTTCAAATCCTTCACAAAAAAAAAACACATCGAAAAAATAATCCTTAAGGTCTTAAAAGTACCCTATTAAAGTATTTATGGAATCAAAAAGTCCCTCACTCTCCTAGTTTTTCTTAAATCACCAACATAATCCCTGTGAAATACCTGATTTCAGGGCATGAAGAGCCGAAACCAGTGCACAATGCTGAGGCAGCAAGAGAATCACAGGAGGGCCAGAGATTTAGCTCAGTGACTCTGCCACCTGCCTCGCAAGTTCAAGGTACCGAGTTCGATCCCCGGTACCAAAAAAAAGAGAATCACAGGGCCAACCTCCACCCTAGCTCAAGGGCTGTGTGGAACTCTGTGCTGAAATGAACTACAGAGCCCTGAATCCTCCATCTGTGAAGGGGCAGGATCCAGTGACTGGGCATTTTAGAAGAGTCTATGGAGCCTACCTGCTGAATGGAGAACAAATGAAGACTACTAAGCAAACACATGACAATACTGTCACTCAGATAAATGCTAGCATGTACACAGCCTCCCCTTCAGATATAAACTGCCACCACATACAGCATCAGATGACAGCTATAAACACAATCTGGACAGATAGTAAAACACTCTGGCTCAGTCTTGGATTCCAGAGAAAAGATTTAGAATTAAGCAATCTTTCCCACTAAAACTAGTATAAATAAGACTTTAGAGAAATTTTGTCAATTTTCACATCCAAATTCCTACAACTACCAAATAAGCTATCAGGTATACAAAACATAACATTAAAATGTCCAACTGTGAAGCACCCAAATGCAACATTATATGAAAAATACAGAGTTGACGGCAAAAAAACCTAAATTTTTTAGATCAATACAATGATTTTTTCAAAAACTCAAATGGTTACTGAACTCAAATGGCTACTATTTTTTAACAAGTAAAATTACTTTCTAACTCAACAATTTTTTAGTAAGTATTTTCTTTGCTGAATACAATTACAAGTCAAAGTAAAAATATGTCAAATAGTTAAAATATACAGTACAAAACCAAAACAAGTTCATAACTCCAACAGTAAACTGTTCTCTTTATAATCTCCATTTCCCTAAAAATAAGGAGCAAGCTCCAGATTATACTGGCAAAGACAAAAAAAACAAGTTAGGATAAAAGTATGCAATACACGGCCATTTATGGGTGGAAAAGGCTGGACCTCTCTAACTGTATCTTATTTTGTAGATTTGACTGTGAAACTATTAACCAAATTTAAATTTTAAAGAAGCAAACCTCTAAAGTAAAAAACAAAAACAAAAAAAATCCCCTAAGTGTAAATCAATATGGGAACAAGCCATAGAAACAGAAATCAATTATGTTAAAACACACCACTTCAACAGCATGTCTACACAAGATATACCTCAACATTTCACAAAAATCTTACAATGTTTCAGTATCATACTGTTTATATATTATTTATTTTGACACTTTTATTATGTATTATAGAGAAAAATAAATAATTTTGTTAAGAATGTTACTATAAAAAACACCCATATTTTCTAAAATCAAAATAGTTTAAAGAAACGTAGACTCCTTAGAGCAACAGCTGTCTCAAAGCCTGAGCAATATGTGTACATGTGAGCAGACTGCCTGCCACACAAAAATGCCACTGAGGACTAATTCAGGAATCAGAACAGAAAATGGACCGGATCAAAAACATTAGAGTTTGAAATCCAAAGTGCATTAAAAAGTCTTAAAACTCATTGATCAACTTTGGAGGATAGTAATTGAAGTATTCTTATCCCACTTCTGTATCTATACCTGTATTTTCATCTAATCAAGGAAAATGAGAAAATAGAATGAAAAAATGTTAAATAGCACCAAAGGAGTTAATTCAGCAAAATCTGAGACAAATTACCTAAGTTTTCAAGGCCAAAAAAAAAAGAAGTAAAATAAAAGAGGAAAGGGAATTGTAGAAAAATATAAAAGACATATTAATCAATTTTAATGTGGAAATCCCAGTTGAATTTTAATTCAAATAAAGGAATCACCAGGTGCAATTAGAAAAACCTAAGCAATGTATTTATTTGATTGCAGTAAAGAATTACTGTCAATTATTTTATATGTGATGATGGCACCGGGGTTACATTTTTTGTTTTAAGAATCTTCATATTTCAGGAAAATAATCCAAATATTTACAGATGAAACAATGACAAACTTGTAATTTACTTAAAAATAATGTTTTGGCAATGACAGCAATCTATATTGGAGTAGAAAAGAAACATGGGTTATTAATTATCAAAACTTTGTGATAGGCATAGGAAAGTTTATTACATCTTTCCTTTTTATTTTGTATATATTTGAAAATTTCTAGATTTTTTTTAAAAGCTATGCTGTGGGACATGTTGGTGCCTATAATCCCAGAACTTGGGAGGGTAATACAGGAGGACTGCCATGAGTTCGAGGTCAGCCTAAATACAGAGTAAGACCCTGTCTCAAACACAAAACAATACCAAACATCTATGCTGGGAAAAAATATGCAACTAAGCCTATCTGTGAACAGAACTCTTCTACATAAAAGACATCTATAGGATACAATGCTACCTCATCCACCACTTTAGTTAGGGAAGCCTCATGCATATATAAAAAGTATAATAAATACTCTTTATACAGGCATGCAGAGAAACATATTCCATTTACCTGAATCAGGCCGCCCATCTGAGCTCCGGAACTCTTGCATTCTCTTTTCCAATTTTTGTTGCCTCCGTCGTTTCATAACCACCTCAGGATTAGAAATTGTTCGAGTAAAGCTGGTTTCAGGCATGTCTTTATAAACCTCAGCAGCCAGTCGGGAATTCTCACTTTTAAGAGGAAAAAACCCCACCAATTGTGTACTATCTATTTTCCTACTAGAAATACAAAATCATACAAATATCAAAATGGCAGGTGTTATTTGACTAAAATGATATCCTAACAGGTCTGCTGTATATTATTTACAGTGCACTAATTACTATGAGACTAATTTCTCTCAGTATACTCTAACACACTAAACTAGCCAAAAATCTACAATTAAAACTTTATTGTGAGTTTACACAACTGAATTGTGTAAAAAAGGTAAAACAAAAATGTATAAATTACATATTTCAGTCATGTTCACCAGTATTTTCCTAAAACAGACCAAATGAGTAATATTACATCATAACATTTCAACCACAAGAAATAAGAATAGAGTGAAATAGGAAGAAAAGGTCCAAAGGGCAAGGGAAGTGGGAGAGATGGGGAAAGAAAAGAAGGGAAAGGAAAACATATGAGAAAAAGAAAAAATGGAAACAAAGACTTTGTAAATAGGGAGGGGTGGAGGGGTTGAGGGGAGGGCAGAAGAATGGGGGGAAAAAAAAGAACCAAGATATGTCATGTAAAGGTGCAAGTTCCTAGTGATGAATGTCATCATACTGTATACCTAAAATATACCAAGAAACTTAATGAATAAAAAAAAAGAAGAGAATTCTGAAGTAAAAAAAAAAAAGAGTTGAATGCACTTTAGTAAGAACTTCGCTTAAAATTATAGTAAATCTTGAATGCAAATTAAACATGATTTTTTAATGCATAAAAGATTTACTAACATTCATTTTCTTAAAGTTAAATTTTCAAAAAGAAATTGTTACAATAGTTTCTGTGGAAGGAATCGACAGTATAGAATGATGAGCAGAAAATGAAATATTAAGGTTAAGACAGAAAAAGTTTAATAAACATTAAGGTAAATAAGATTTTAATAAATATAATTTAATCAAAATAATCTAAAAATCATTAAAATTTTAATCAAGTTTAACAATTTAATTCATTTTAAGTAGCTCACTTTCTAAATCAAAGAATATATTGCCTCATAAACTAAATAAACAGAACAAACCATAAAGCATTAGTGTTTACTTTCCTTTTCTTTGACATTTTACATGTATAGCAATGTATCTATGCAAGTTTTTTTGCATCACTGTTAAATAAAGCTTGTGTAGTACTATGCGCCAGTGATCATACAGACACCACTGCCTAGTAGATTAACATCTAAACTCATGCTGACACAATCTCAAATGGGCTCAAGTTCTTCTCTAAATTAACATCATTCACAGACAAAGGGCTGAAATGCTTGATACTAAGAAAACTTCAGCAATGAGGGAAAGCCTTGAAGAGGGCACCGCACCAGAAGAATAAAAACAGTTAATGAAAACACAGAATATTACTTTCTTAAAAAAATTAATTCAATTTGTTGAGAATATTAAATACCACTATATAGAGATAATATAGTGTCCTGTAATATTCAAGAGCTTTCAGAGTATATGGAAAGGAGAGGTCTCACAGGCCAAATGTGAGGAAGGGCTGGTCTGGCAATGGGTTGAGAGTATCCAGACCCATCACCTAGCTGTTCTACAGTGTCTCTCAAGGAAGTAATCAGATAAATTCCCAAAGTTCTAGTTACTGGATCCTAATTTATAATACCAAAACAATGTAAACCAACAAATGCACCAAAAAGGGACCAGGTACATAAATTATAGAACCGTGTGACAGAATATCACATGATCATTTAAAACTGTTTTTGTGAGAAAAAAATATATGTATCTATGTATACAGTGTGTACACATGTCTCAGTGGAAGGTTAAGTGGAAAAGACTGATATATTTCCTTAAAACTTGTAAGTATGGGAAGTGTATACATTAGAAAAAACAAACTAAGGTTCTCTTTGAGTTCATGTGACAATGGGTGAATTCTTTACTCTTTCTTGCTAATGTACATATTTTGACTTTCTAAATCAAATATATATTATTTTAGCAACAAAAAAGTAATATTTAGAATGTGATACAGTCAAAACCAGGGCAACAGCAAGCTACCTAAAAGTAAGATATGATATGATAGCCAAACAATATGATAGCCAAATGAACTAAATTAATGAAAACTTCGAAGGGTGAACTGGGAACTGAAAAGTCCACCTAAAGGGAAACGTCCAGGTTATCTAATGTATGATTTTCCTTCTGCCCTGAGCTCTGATGTCAAAAGCTCAAATACTTTGGGACCACTGAAGTACATTACATCTATGATAATAGTGGGACAGGATAAGAAATGGGGGGATCTAGAGATGGTACATTTGAACCTTGAAAAGATGCCAACTTCTGACCAAGCATTTGAAGCATGTAAGAAACCACTGCTGTCTCCGGGATCAAAACCACAGAAATGAGAGGAAAAGACCAGATGACGAGGCTACTGGCACAAAGGCCTGCTCAGGAAAAACCGCAGTGGTGACCTGGGTTTGCCTAGGATGAGCAGGACCATGGAGCAGTCTTTCTACCCTCAGGAGACAGCCACTAAGCTACTAAGTAATGCTTATTCAATAGACTTGATTATTGATACTCACCCTTCCGTAACTTACCTGGGTAAATTAACAAGTTTGTCTGCATTAAAAACATCTGGCTTGGAGCACAAAGTAATAGGAATATTTCCAAAACTAACTTACCTCTCATCCCCTTGGGAAGGTCTGTCCTCTTTCTCAGATGCCTGTCTCAAGGCCTCTTTTTCTCTCTTCTTTTTCTCCTTCTTTTCTTTCTTTGATAGAGTTCTCTTGAAGTTCTGGATAACACCTTCTTTTTCCTGCTTTTCAGGTCCATTACTTTGAGTCTTCTGATAAAAGTAACATAATTACTACACTGGCCACTAACAAGAATTTCATGAAGTTCCCTACAGCTTGGCTACCTCTGCCTCCTAAGCCACAGAGAAAATCTTAGCAATAGAAAAGGAGCAGTCTAGGTTGGTGGGAATGTTCTTTACCATGATTGGGGTGATAATGACATGGGTGTTTTTGTCAAAACCAACTGAACTGTACACTGAAGATCCATTTCACCATATATAAATATCACCTCACTAACAAGCTAGCAAACAACTCAAAACCAGTAAGAAAACTCCAGTAGGAATCATGAGATCTGAATTTTAATAAATAAAATTCCAAATAAGTTACCATAAAGTAACTTAAAAGAAACCTAATGAAAATATGAGAACAAGAAGTCTACATTATCATCTACTTACTAGATAATTTTGTTTAACTTCAAAAGAACTGTTAAGAGTAGCCTAAATTTGGCTTTTGTGAGCCAAAGTACTACATACTGTTTCTCCAAAAATGTCTTCTTCCCCAGATCTTGTTCCATTTGCTTGCTTATCCTTAATTTATACTTCAACCTAAAAACATGGCCTGCTAGCAGATGACATTAAGCCACATTATTTTTATATAGAAACTTAATGGGTAAAGAATTAAGAAAAATAAGAAAAAGAGTATTTGTTTTATTGGAAAAGAAAACTGTTTTCTACTTTATAAGATAAGGGAGAAGAGAATGCTAATATTCTCATTTCCATTCACAGTTACTTAAGAGCACTATATTGGTCCTAAGACCGTGGACATGCAGTGACAATCTGGGGTACACAGCAAAGCACACAGAACAGAATGCCACTGCTAAAATCATGGAGGAAAATAAAATAAAATATGGGCAGCCAAAGGACAGAAACCCATTTGTACTTTATAAGCATTTGCTGCAAATACAAGTCACTAGACCACAGTAACAAGAATGTTCAAGAATACATTTGTAGAGACATCTAGTATTCAGCAGACAACACTAACATCACAGAAAAGAAAATTTTTCTGCTGCTGTAAGTGAATGACAGTCTTTTCTCAAGCAGTTGGAAGGAAAATTAAATAGAACATTTTTTCAAAATATTCTTAACCTTTGGATTTGCTACCATTTAATACTAAATTCTCGTGTAAAATGGCACATGATTTAACACAGAATTATAGTTATTTTCAAATTATATTAATATATCACACACAAAAAAGAACAATAGTATAGAATTCCAATTATTCTACCACCTGAGAAAATTTTAGAATCCTTCTATTACATCATCCAGAGAAATTCAAGAATGTTTACTGACTCCTAACATTGTGTACATCATATAAAAAGGTCTTGGGCCGGGGATTTAGCTCAGTAGTTCCAGCACTTGCCTTGAAAGTGCAAGGTCCCGAGTTCGATCCCCAGTACCAAAAAAAAAAGTCTTAAATATGTCTTATGAAATCATATCTGAAAGTTACACATAAATAGGCCACGAAAGTTTTCTTTTCCTTTTTGATTCTTATTAGAACAGTTTGATTTTAGAGCTATGGGAAAGAACCAAAGACAATGACTTGATCACTAACTTTTTTGGTCACAAAAGCTTATGTAACTCTTCTTTTTAAAAGAAAGAAGCCAGGCATGGTGGTGCATGCCTATAATCCCAGCACTTGGGAGGCTGAGGCAGGAGGATGGCCAAAAGTTCAAGGCCAGCCTAAATTACATAGTGAGGCTCCATCTTACAACACCAATAAATAATGAATGAATGAATGAACAAATGCATATATGTATGTACATATATGAGAAAACGCAACATTTGGGATTACTAGGTGAAGTAACGCCTGCAACAAAACATCAACCTCCTACTTATTTCTACTGGACTTGGCCTAGACTACAGTATAAGACAGGGCTCCTACCTTGGCAGGAACGGCATCATTCTCATTCTTAAGGACAAATCTGCCCTCCCGATCATCTTTGTTCCAATTCAACTGTACAACTAGAGGTTTCTCATCAATGTCCAATCTTCTTTCTTCTTTAAAACATGAAATGGAAAAAGAGAATAGTGTGGTTATTTCATGACATTAGTACAGTAGTCAGCCTTGTAATATGCACTTAATTTTATAGATGTAAAGTACTTTACTCCCTCAGGTATGTACTGACAAAATGGAATGCACTGTTTAGAATAACCCGTCTTGGTTAACTGGCCACTTCGTGTTCCCTCAGTCTTCTTCATGCTGGAACATGTGTCCATGCCAGACACCGACCAGGGGCATTTTGCTTATTTAGATCTTGCTGGAAAATAACAGGAATATACGTGAACTAGGAAAGAGTACATAACAGTTTTGCTATCTAATCCTATCTCTGTAAATCAACTATCTCATATACAACTAGAAAACTAGGAAATAATGTTAATATAACACAGAAATTCCACCGGTACCTGTCTGCTTTTTTTTAATCACATTAGTTATACCCTACCAAGAAAAGACAACAGACTGTCTTCAATCTTAGAAGTGATTACTATTCATTATTTTTTTCTATCTGTGCATCTGATTTTTGTCTCGAAAACTTGCCAACTGCAACCCTCAAATTCCCTTTTCCATAAACCTGCCATTGTTTTTTCTTCATTTAAGTGCTATGTTTGAGACACCGTGGCTTTTGTTTTCAGACCCTAACAAGTCTCCTAGGCACATTGATCAGGACAAGGCACTCAACTAAGAGAGACCTGAGAAGCCCTACCCACATACCAGAGGCCTCCAATTGACTGGAAGCTCTGTGGAGAAGGCACTGAAGGATGGAAATGCTCCTACTAGCTGAGACACCTGTTTCAGGGCACAGAAAACTCAGGGAGCTGAAGCCCACTTATCTCTGAGACTACATTCCCCAGGTCCTTTGGAGAAATCCATTTATTGTGTTCTTACTTTTGTTCTAGTCATGTTACAAATTTAAACAGGTTTTGAGAGATTTGCCCAAATCTTTCACTCTCTTAAAGCCATTTAGGATACATTTGGCAGAAGAGACTTTTCAGGAATGCTTATTTCCCTGCACAAAGGTTCCTCCTAACTTGGTGCTTCATAACTTGAACATCAATAGCACAAGACCCAGCATTTTTGGGCTTGACTGAAAAAGTAAAATTCAACACATAGTAAAACTATTTGGTGATGTAAGGAACTAGCCAGTGCTGAAATTTATTCCCTCTCCCACAATCATTTTCTAGCACCCAACCAACCCCATTTACTGCACAGCATGGTCACCACATGTCCCAGGAGGCAGGGGTTGTGCACATGCAATGCAAAGTGACTGCTAAGTAAAACTTTAAATCCTGCAGAAAGAGTGAAGTCTCTGATGAAAGTGATATTAAAAATTACACCAAGTATAAATTTGGCCAGCGACGCATGAGGATGAGGCAGTTAGTTACAACTAAAGACACAACTGACAGCACTGGCTCTTTGTAGGGGCTGATCTTATATTCCAAGGATTGGAAGGAGTACCAGTTCTGGTCCTGAGCCAAAGCAGCTCTTCCTGACCATGATACGCAGCAGCACAGAATTCAAGAGAGCTAGAATTGAGTCTCTGTTTTGTAAAATAGCCTGTACTGTACAGACACTCCCTTGTTTAATGAACGTGTTCCATTCCTGCAACTAGCTTGTTAAGTGAACTGGTCGCTGAATGAGGAATTGTATATAGTTATGTACATTATAATATTCAAAACAAAGAAATGGGTAAAGGAAACTCTAACAATGACTGCTTTTATTTGCATAACTCTTACATGCAGTACTGTAATGTATAACAGAACAGAAAACTATAAAATCAGCAAAAATTACAGTACTGAATAAACAAGGTGTACTGTACAAAAAAATACACTGGGACTCTATAAACAAGATGTACAGAACTGTAAAAAAAAAAAAACCCAAAAAGATGGGTCGTAAGTCTGAGTGCCAGGTCATAAGTTCAAAGAGTAGTTAAACAGGTAGGTTGTTAAACAAGGAATATCTGTACTTGAAACTAAAACAGTTAAATATGTGACAGATTTCATTTTCCAAACTAAAGTCTCTTTCAAATTTTTTAATGTCAGTATTTACTATAAAATGTGTTTCTAGTTCTCAGTAGGGTTACTTTTAAGAGGCCTTTTATAGTTAGTAAGTAGCTCAGATCAATGAATCTGCTGTATATAATAATATACTACAATATAAAAGACTGAGGCAGTACAAAGAAAGGTCACTTTGTAGTTAGGTTATTGAATGAACAGACCACCTACAGTACAGGGCTAGGCCAGGACTTGAAGGGAAGGATGACTAGGCATCATTCCAGAAAGGGTCAGAAAGATAAGGAGGAGGAAAAGCATGTCCCTTGGGTACAGAAGTGTTTTAAATACAATCTCAAACAAGGGACCAGAAGTAATGCATTTGATCGAGCACTTCTAATTCTATATACAAAATTTAAATTTTAAATGAGCAGTAGTTTTCCCTCAACAAAGTATGACAACATAATGACTAATGGTGATAGTGTTGGCAAAGCTGATGAGGTCATTACATGCTGACACCTCGGTTCATGAACTTAATTTCTTTAAACCATAATGGTTGCAAACTGAATTGGTTGGGAACCGAATCAAATTTCCCCATAAGGTCAACATTGAACTTAACCATTAAAATTGATTTGGTTTTCGTCCAATTTGCAACCAGAATTGTGGAAATAAGTTCGTGAACTGAAGTACCATTGTATCAGATTTTTTGAAAAACTGACAGTAAAAACAGGATGCAGTGGTATTCATTGTGGTAAAAGGATCAAAGTTAGACTTCTAGTAGCACTTATTAAATATTATATATAAACAGTAACGCTAGTATCAGAATACAAGAATAACAAAATCTATAAATTATTATGTTGTCAAATGAAAACATAAAAAATGGAAGTCAGCATAACAAACCAGGGATGGAATCAACAAATCTGAATTCCTGCTATAAACTAAAACTACTAATCATTCTTGTTACAAAATTTATACTAGATCAAAATCCTTAATGATGTAATAGTTTTTAGAGACCATTAAGACTAATCGTAAAAGTAAAACAAAACAAAGTGACTCTTTTTTTTTTTTTTTTTTTTTTTTGGTAATAAGGATCGAACTTGGGACCTTGTGCTTTCCAGGCAGGTGGTAGAACCACTGAGCTAAATCCCTGGTCCCCAAGGTGACTATTCTTAAAGCACAGTGATGGATCACTGAATGTGAAGAGACTGTTATAAACATGTATGCGTGCGTGTGTGTGTGTGTGTGTGTGTGTGTGTGTGTGTATGAATATGTGTGTGTGTGTATAAATAAATAGAATTTTTTGAAAAGTTTTTAGAGACAGGTTCTCACTGTTTAGGTCCAGGCTGGCTTTAAACTCACTATATATTCCAGGCTGGCCTCAAACTATGGCAATCTGCCTGCCTCATCCTCCTGAGTGCTGGGATTATAGGGATGTGCCACCATGCCCAGCTAGTTTTATATATTTTTTAAAAGTAGTATAATTTTGTTTCCCTGGTGGCTAAAATACAAGTCTGGCCCCTACTTTCACTCATGAAGGTTGACAGGCAGTCATGATGGGTCACCTAGTGACGGTGGGTCATCCTTTGACTACAGGCCACTGAAGCACACTGAAATAAACATTCAAAGGTGGTGCTTCTTCCAGACACAGTAGGAATCTCTGACTCTAAGAGGTTCCTGGTCCTTAGTAGATAGTACAGGATCCCTTCTGTCCACATTAATGGACATGAAAAAGCACTGTCTGAAAACCAACACGGATGAGAAGTGAGCACCTGGAGTCTGAGGAGCACAGTAGGGCCAGGAGACACACCTGCATCAGTAGCAGTCCTGATCAAAAATGAAATGAAGTTTTAGTTTGCTTTCACTTTATGCATAGCATTTTTTGTCAAACATCTACACTAAACTGTTGGTCATTAAATACAGTATTCACTAATTATCTAAATTTAACTACATATTAAATTGGACTGCTATAGATTTCCTTTGGCTTGGTGGTACCATTTAAAAATCACTGAGAGACTAAGAGGTCAGGGAAGCAGTTCTGGAGGAGGCTGAGAACCTACGTGCTCAGATTCCTATGTTTGAGCATGGGTGAGGACATCATTGCTCTATACACAAAGGTGAGCAAGGGTACCTGAAAAGGAGGGACACCATTGCCTTTTTTTCTAAACAGCTCTGTTTTGTTTTAAACCCTTATACATAATCTATTTTACTTTTTTTTTTTTTTTTTTTTTTTTGGTACCGGGGATCGAAGGGTCCTTGCGCTTGCATAGCAGGCGGTGAAACCACTGAGCTAAATCCCCACCCTATTTTACTTTTTCATTAAAAACAAATCTAGTACAGAAAGTTTAAAGGAAAAATTCCTTTAAAAAAATCACAATCATTCATTTTTTAGATCTCAAATACCAATCTTAAATAATAATATTCCAATGACTTCACTTGGTAGTATTCAACTAATCAAACAGTGACAGAGAGAAAAAGGACCAGAAGCCATAGGAAAAACCTGAGGGCAGACAATTATTCCAAATTGAGAATGCTCTCTGTTGTCAAATTTAGTTTGGGTATTATTTATGCTGGGAATGCTCTTGTATCCTTAAAAATGTAATAAACAAACCTTCCTTCTGTCCCACTGGGAAAAACATGTTCATTACATCTGAAAATCCCACGTTATAAACATTTCAGGCTAAATTTCAAATGTACAAAGACAGCTGTATATTTGTAGTCCAAAGACATCGTGGATGAAATTTAAGAAGTACTCAGACTGGGTCTGCTGTACCTTACAGAATCATTTATTTGCTTCACTATTGTAATTTTTATTTTTCACACAGATTATTCAACATTTCCAAAGCACCTATAAAAATGTTATATAAATTCTACATTTCTGTTCAGTCCAACTTGAGTTATCATTTTATTTAGCTATACAGGATGCTTTCAGAAATTCCCAATGTTAAAATAAGGAGAAATTACTAAGTATATAAGGAGGATTTTCCATAAGAGGCCCTAAATTATTACCAAAGAATAAAAATATGCTGTTTCAGAAAGCAAAAACACGACAGCAAGATGTCATATACCGTATACAACATTTAAATGGGTTACTATTACAATAATATATACGTAAAATATTTCTCCAAAAGCAGGATTATTGATATATGTGACACTCCGGTAAGTTAGATAATGGGGGGGGGGGAGTCTTATTATGTAGTCCAGGTTGGAGTTGAACTCATTATGTAGCCCAGGCTGGCCTTGAACTTGTCGCAATCCTCCTGCCCCTGCATCCCCAAATGCTGAGAATACAGGTGTGCCCCACAAATAATTTTAATTATGAAATGTTATGTTTATCTTGAAGAGAATATTAAACTTACATAATCATTCTAGCCTCCAATAAATACATGTGCAAGGAATTTACACACTATTCTCAAAGTTTTGACAACCTGCCAACCACTCCCCAGCTTGTGCAAAAGGCCAGACTGAGATGAGAAGTAAACCAGTAATGTGCCTAAAATGCCCCTAGACAGGCTATCTGCTCCCAATTCAGGACACACTCCAGCAAACCATGTCTGTATACACTAACCTCCACTGACATGCACTTCATAGAGTGAATACTTGGGAGAAGACAGCATGCGCATATCAGGGCGGAATTTCTCTGCCAGAGTTTCAATCACATCCTGAGTGGTTGCTGTACTAGAGACCCGAATACATTTTGTCGCAAAGTTTCCAGCAGCTTTATCTTGAAAATAAAATCTCATCACTCCATGGAACTCCAGATCCTAAAAGAAAACAAAACAAGAGAATCGTTTCTGAGAGCCATAATAAATGGAAAACATTATCCATCATTTTAAAAAACATTTCTTTACATAAACATCTCAGATAGAAACTAAGACAGGTTTTCAATCTTGCAGTTTAGTTATCTGACTCTGTACAAGTTGTTTACAATTTCTCTTTCCCTGATGTGTCTCATGTATAAAAGAATGGGTGTAGAGTAGCCGATGCTAACAGCTAACATTTACTGACTGCAAAAAGGGCTGTAGATACCATGATGTGGGTTATGAGATCTATCTTTATGACCACAGAGTTAAGCAGTTACTATTACTAAGCCCTACATTAAGACCCTGTCATTTAAATCATGAAGTCTGAGTACCTGTCCAAGGAGGTATGTGGCAGACCTAGAATTAAAATTCACAACCACTGGGCTCTAGAGCATGCATCTACACTGCCATAAGGTCAACCCAGCTCTGAGTTTCTGAAGCCTACATGAAAAAAAGACTCTGAAAAGCAAGGGGGAAATGTCAGCCCCCAATCCTAGGAAACATGAAAGCACAAGTTTTTCTGAGAATTGTCAGCAAATCATCCCAAACTGTCAGATATCAAGGAGCCAAAAGAAAAGCAGACACATCACCTGTGGCTAATAAAGGTGGAAGGGAATGCCCTCTACCATCCAAAGAAAAAAATGCATGGATCACAGCACACAGCATCAGGTAGAGATAATCTACTCAATTGTCCTCACAAGGATTCCTTGCATATAGATTACTACCCTTTAAAGTAAAATGAGAAATTGCAAATATAAATCTCTTACTAATGTGGTTTAACTATTCACCTTGCATGATATGCTGAGAAGCGGGAGAGAGAAGGGGGGCAAGCCAGGCAAACTCAAGGGGAGTAAGGATACAGGTGTCTTTACCCACAGCAGTATTCATGCGTACAGAAAGTGCTAGTGTTTCTGTGAAACATTCTCCGGGTCCTATCAAGCATAAATAAAGTATCTTATAAAACTACTTTGATTTCATTTGTGCTACATAAGTGTAAATAAATAAGCATTTAGTTTGACATCACAAGAAATAACTAAATATACCTACAACCAGAACATTCCCTTAACAAATTAACATTCTGTTTATTCATCCAATCATAAATTTGGCTATGTCTTGGCAAATCTTAGCAGAATCTTAGCAAACTAGGAAGACTGATAAAATCAAGTTTCTAAACCCTGAAAATTGGATATGTACCTTAGTAAGCAAACTAACAAATAATTATTATAATTAGCACCCATTAAGGCTTATTACTGTACATGTCAGGTACTAAGAATTTTGCATTTAATTCCCCTAACTAAGAGTTGGGTACTATCATTATGATCACCTAAATGAGGAAAAAAGAGAGGGTCCATAAAGGTTAATTACACAGGTTGCAGCCACACAACTTGCCTGGGCTCTGCTGCCTCTGCTTCCACAAGCACTGTGCCATCCAAAAAAGTGTGTGACGCTAATGATTTTTCTTTGACCTCACAACAGATACAATAAATAGGAGTTCAAAAAGAAAGAATGGAGAAACAAGAGAAAGAAATCTGAGGCCCACAGGTTAGCACCCTGAGCCAATCACCTACTGAGACAGAGTACTGGCATTCAAATACAGGGACTCCAGCTCCAGCAGAACCAGAGGCCACTCTCAGCCTCCACCCTCAACCACTGCTGGCCCACATGCCTGTCCACCTGGAGGTTTTCAGAGCAAAAGAAACAGGATCCAGGTTAACACCACAGCTGTGACCTTGACTGAGTTATTTAATGACTAGGTGGACTCAGATATACTCAATTATAAAATAAAAACAAGCTTGTATTGAGGATTAAAGATTATAGCAACTAGCATGCTACCTGGCACACAGTTAGTTAAGTGCTCAGCAATCATAAGTTTCCTTCCTTTACAGTTTCTCCCAACAGAATACAGCTTTACTGAGGTAAAGTTACATGTCCTTCCCTATACTCAAGATAATGCTTTGCAGAAAACCATGACAACCAATTTGAGTCAAAACCCCAACAACTATATTTCCCTGAAAATAAGACCAGGTCTTATATTAGTTTTTCCCTCCAAAAGTCAAAGAAGGGCTTATTTTCAGGGGATGTTTTATGTTTTCATATACAACAATCTACATTTATTTGTCCACAAAAATGTACATTTATTCAAATACAATCATTTCATCTTCTTCTGCAACAGTGTCATAACTCTTCAAACCCCAAATTCCAGCCTGAATTTCTTGCAACTCCATTTCCTATAGAACCACTGACCCCAATCTCTCATGTCCAGCTAAAAAGCTCTCCTTAAACGAGCACTTCTTGTCCAGATAGCTGGCTCACAGTATACTGGCAATATAGCTGTCAGTGATCTTATCCCATGAATTCTTCACCCAAGTCTTGACCTCTTGCAGGCTGGCTTCACAAAGTTTTCATTAAATTAAGTGTTAATCAAAGACTTACAAGAAAGGAATGGCAACAAAAATGACAGTTAAGAATGATGGCCCACACAAAAGTGACAAAAAATTGCAGGCACCAAAATTCACAAAACGTTTACTTCACATGAATGCATTAAGTATGTCTATTACAACACATGACATGCTGAATTATGAAGATTCACAGTAGACACAACCATATTCATTTATTATCAAGTGTTTAACATCATTCACGTGTTTTGTCTGAACTCCAACTGGTCACTCAGCAATAAGTCTCAAGTTCATCTGTTTACACGGGTGTTTACTTCTCATCCTAAAGCACCTACTTGGTTATTTACAAATAATATTATCATTTATTTTAAGTATTAACGCCAATAATATTATTTATATTTAATTATATATTATTATTTTATAACTCAATATGTCCATCATGTGTTGCAAGGGAGGTACCAAATAAGTCCATCTGGCTGATGGGGCTTATCTGGGGCTTACTTTGGGGGTAAGTCTTATATTATGAGAATCTTGAAAAAATCATCCTAGGGCTCCAGTTATGTCTTATTTTCAGGGAAATACGGAAGAACCAATTCTTCCAGCTGTGGTTATTCATACTCAATTGATAGAAATCCTGGAAAACAAAATTTTAAATTTGTAATAAATAGCCAAGAGCAGGGATAATATTTTGGTACTGGGGGCTGGAGGTCATTGCTGTGACACTACCCTGACAATGCGATTCAGAAGCCTTTGAAACTGGCTTGTGAGAAGAGTTTGGAAAGGTCTAGAGATGCCAACTAGAGAAGCAGCCATAAAACGCTGTGAGCAGACAGAGAGAGACCATCTCCAAGGCATGGGTTAGTTCTTGAAGAGTGAGTTGGTATAAAGCCACCTGTGCCTTGAGAAAAAAAAATGCTGTAAGCAGAAATTGGTGGGAGATTCTGGTCAGAGCTCAGAAGACCAGAGTGCTGACAGAAATGGAGGCAGTAACAGACTTAGAAGGTTAGAGTTAACAACAGGGACTGCATTGGCAGGCAGACTCCAGGTCATGTGTGCTATGCTTTCGCAGAAAACTTGCCTGCATTTTGCTTGTCCAGCTATGCAGGAGACTGAGATTAAGTGCAATAGACTAATTACTTGGTGGAAGAAATTTTAAAGCAGTCTAATGTCAAGGCAGTAGCATGGCTACTTTTGGGGGCTTTTAGCCAGATCTACGTTGAAAATAAAAAGTAAGTGGCCCAGCAGAATGACTTTAAAAAGTTTTGAATTTGGCCTTAAAGGAAGGTCAGGTAAAGTTGCTGCCTGCAAAGATGAAGCAGAAGAAAACTTGATTGCTAAAGAAAAGATTAACATTAAAAAGCCAAGTACTTCGGAAATGGACAATAGAAAAGATGGCTAGAGGGTATCATAAGAACCAGCAGGACTAGATCCTTGGTAGCTTCAAAATTGCCAAAGTAAAGACTTTGCTTTGAGAAGACAGCCGCAGGACACCATGTTCCAGAATGGCAGTGGCCTAAGGAAGGTTCCTCGAAATTGGGTTCACAGCACTCAGCAATCCAGGCACTACAGCTAAGAGAGAAGGAAATCCTGCTACTGCTCCAGCTGGCAGCAAACTTTGGTGTCATCCAGGTAGTGCTGGTTCTAGGTGCATGCAGAATGCAAGAGTTGTGGGGTCAAGAAGGATTCTACCCTGATTTCAGAAGGCTTGGGAGGTCAAGCAGTGTGCTCTTGCGAGGGCAGTGTGTGAGTCTGCGAGTGTAAAGCTGAAGGTGCAATAGAGACTCCAGAAGGTTGGAGAAGACAGGAATATGGATCAACTGAGCAAAGCTGTAAGGAGTAAGCAAAGTCGGCTCAAGAGAGAAACCATGAGGGCTATAACTACTGGCAGGGCTGTAGGAGCAGAGCCACTCCAGCCCTTTAGTTTGCATCTTGCCACAGATTGCAGCAGATGCTGGACATGGAACTACAAGACTTAATGTTTGTCCTGCTAGTCTTGTTTTGGTACCATTTCTTTCTTTTCTCCTATTTGTACTTTTTGGAATGGGAACGTTTATATTGTGCCACTGTACGTTGGACATGTTTATCTTTCTTTTCACTTTTATAGTGGCTCACAGTCAAGAGTTTACCTTAAATCTCACGGGAGACTTTAAACTTGGACTTTTCCACAATGATCAAACTGTTAGGACTCTGGCAAGTCACACAAGTAGACTAAATGCATAAAGGGATGTGCAGGTGACTTTTTGGGTCCTTGGTGGAATGTTAAGGCTTTTAGCTGGATGTCCCCCCAAAGCTTCATGCGTGCTGGTAAGGCTTTTGAGAGTGACTGGATCATGGGTGTGTCTGGATCATGGATGTGTGATACTGGATCATGAGTGTACTGGATTAGTCTACTGATTGGGTTTAGCAGTTATCCTGGGTTTGGGTGGTAGATTTACCGAAGGCTACACTCTGAGTGTAGGTGGCACCAACCAATAGACTTATACTTGCACTTGTCATGCCCCTCTTCCATGCTGTCCTGCCTCAGAGCCAGCCAACTGGACTGAAATCTACAAACTGTGAACGAACATAAACCTTTTCTCCTTTAACTTGTGGATGTCAGATATTTTGTCCCAGCAACAATAAAGTAACTAAGCTAATATCCTAATAATGCTGCAACAAACTCAGTTATAATTTTTAAAAGACAAAGGTCTCCTTCAAGGGGGGTAGGGTTCGCTCCTACATTAATGTCGGTTATACAAATTACACAAGGTCAAATAATATTAAAGTAAAAAACATGGCTGCAAGTTCTCCAATATCTAAACAAGGTACTTACTTGTTAGTTGCATATTTTCAAAAGAAATTTCTGTTGGAAACAGGTAAAATAATTGCCCATAGTCTATCATTCCATCGTTTCTTGGCCTTTTGGCTAAGATCAAGTGGAGTCTATCATTCCATCAGTACAGTCAGGGTACTAGTCTCAATCATTTAATTCAAAGGGAAGGAAAAGAATACAATTACTTATTTCCTCTCTTACTGGTTATTCCTCCTGACAGGCAAGCCAGTTTTTCTGGTATAGATTTACCTTTAAAAGTATAAACTTCCCTGAGAGGTATTATCACTAGAAATGGAAAAATTGTTTAAAGTAAATTTAATCACAACTATAAAACACAATTTACCAGAAAGAATACAATGCTTAAAACAAAGTCTACACTACGAAATCACTAAAGAGCAAATGCAAGAAACAAAGATGGAGATCATCTTTGAAATATATTTATCAATACCTCTTTAATTAATGAAACTGGTAATCAATTGGCCTTCTTTTCCAAATCAGTAGAAACCTCCTTTTGATGAAGATAAGCAGAACCATTAATTCTAAAACTTGGATCAACAGTGCCCAATTCAATTTTTTTACCCATGCTCAGCATGTATTTGAAATCCATGCACTAGCTCAGTGATGGCGAACCTTTTAGAAATGAGTGCCCAAACTCCAATCTAAAACCCACTTATTTATTCCGAAGTGCCAACACTGCAATTAAACCTAAAACACCGAGGTTTTAGTTTAGGAAAAATAAATCAAACATTATCATCTTTTGTCCTAAAACAAATAATATTTTTGCCATAGGTTTGTCACCATTGCCCTAGCCTATAACATAAGAATGCTAACTTTAAACAGATTACCATAATTCCAATTCCTTACTGAGGACACAGCAGTTAGTGGACAAAACTGACCATTCTGTTGTACCCACTCAAATTTATTTCTACTGTTGGTGTCTGCAAAAATACAGTACTCCAGCCCGGACATTTAGCTCACCTGCTGTGCAAGTGCAAGAACCCGAGTTCGATCCCTGGTACCAAAAAAGAAAAAAAAATACAGTACTCCTTATCTGTGGAGGATATATTTTTCAAGACCCCCAGTGGATGCCTGAAATTGCAGGTAGTACTAAATCCTTTATATTCTGCTTTTTGCCATACACATATACCTATGATAGTATTTAATTCAAGAATTAGGCACAATAAGAGATTAACAATATAACTAACACAACAGAACAATTAAAACTATATAATGTACGAAAATTTGAAAATCACAAACTTTATTTCTGGAATTTTCACTTAATATTTTTGGATTATGGTGGACCACAGATAACTGACATCTCAAAAAGTGAAATTACAGACAATGGGACTACTTGAATGTACAAATGTTAAAAAAAAAAAAAAAATCAGCTATGCCTTTACCACACCCTTACACATACACATTGCTAGGATACAAAATAATGTACTGGATGTACACTAGCCACTCCACTGCTTCTGTTAAAATACGTTAGAATAATGGCTGGGCATGTTAGCCTATGCCTATAATTCTAGGCCTCTGTGAGGCTGAGGCAAGAGGATCATGAGTTCATGCCCAGACTGGGCAACTTAGCAAGACTGTGCCTCTGAAACAAAAGGGGAGGGGAGGCCCTGGAGATAAAGCTCAGTGTGAAAAAAAACAGTAATAACATTTGCATATAATGTTAACAGTTTTATGTAGAGGAAGTACTCATAATTGTATGATATGGCATTTTTAAATGCTAGTACATTAAATATACTTTAAAATTATATGCATTTCATCACACTTTATAAGTAATACCTCTGAATGCTTAAAATAAGAGGCTAAATAAACACAAAATTCAAGTCACAGTTTTACAAACTGAGCTTAATTTCACTCACCAGTATCATTTAGAACTACATTTAAACCAAGTCTTATAAGTGATCATTTTTTTCCCAGTTACTAGTTAATGAAATGGACCATGCTAGACAGTATCCACTAGGAACAATGCACTCTGGGTACAAAAACAAGGCAAATACTACTGTCCCCATGAAACTTTCATTGCAGTGATTCCTATGCATCCCCAGAGCTAAAAGAGAAAATGTAATTCTTTCCTTACTATGGGTCACAGTTAAACCAGTGTTAAGTTGTCAAAGAATTTTACAACCTCAGCACTGTTGATATTTGGGAGTGGGCAATTCTTGTAGTGGGACTGTGCTGTGCTCTATGCGATGTTTAGAGTATGCTTGGCTTCTCTGCATTAGATGCCAGCAGTACCCCACACCCAGTGACAACAGCTAAAACTATCTCCAGATGTTTACATATGGCCCAAGTACACAAAAATGTCTGCGTGAAAATCGACGGATTTCCAACAAGCCCAGTACCTCTTCAGAATGTCACTCGAGCCCTGTAACTGTTATCCTCCCTGTGACATGATTCCTAATACACTATTTTATTGACTTGTCACACACTGTGTTCTATCCTTATAGCCTGAAACAGTTCCCAGAACTCCAGAGGCAGCCTGATCAGCAGCTGTATACTAATTCTACATACTGGAACTATAGTTAATGCAATTTAAGATTACATTAGCTTTTTGTGACCACTTAATGACATTGATGCACCATCCAAGTTCCAGTAAATTAAAATTCTTGGGTCTTTTTCATGTTAATCTACCAAATAACATACCTCCAGTTGCTCATCTATTAAAGTGACGGCTTTTAAATACAACTGATCAAATTGGTTTCTAATTCATTTAACTATTTTACAGAATATCATTAAAGACACTGTTGAATTCCTTGATAAAGCTGTTACATTGTGGATAATGCTCTCCTTTACCTACAAACCCGGTGGGAAGGTCTCTGTCTCTCAATACATAAAAGTGTCACCAAGGCTGGTGGCACATGCTTGTAATCCCAGCACTTGGGAGGCCAAACCAAGAGGATCACCAAGAGTTCAAGGCCAGCCTGAGCTACATATTGAGTTCAAGGCCAGCTTGAACTACATCGTAAGACCCTGTCTCAACCTCTCCCAAATATATATAAAAAGTGTCATCATATATGAAAATAAAAGCATATAAATTATATAAAATAAAAATAGAAGTTCAAATATAGTTCTCTGCTAATATTTCCCTCTAACATAAACTTAATAAATATATTTGACCAACTGATCTAGTATCTAACATATTAGACGTAAGAATCTTTTTTCACAAATGAGCTAATGTTTTTCTGTTTTGGCACTATTTTAGTATTCAGACTGAACACTGTGGGAAATGAATGAGACAGGATGCATAAAAGTATTTTACACAGTACAACAGACAGGACATATTTAATAAGTATTCCTTTCTTTGTTCAAAGATGGACGTGCAATAATCTAGAGTCCTGTCTACAAAGGTAATAGATAAACTAGGTAATCTATAGACAAATCCTACACTAAACTAGAGGTAGATCAAGACATAGGTCATTATCAATGAAGTATTACGTGAGTAGGTGTAAATGGACAATAAAAGAATTACACTTAACTTTTCTAGTTCAAAAAAAGCTTCTGACCACAAGTACACTATGACTATTTCTCAGAAAAACAAAGCACGCCAAATAAATGCAATGGAACAAGCTTCTAAGACTGAAAAAATGTTAAAGCAGAAGTTGACCCTGAAAGTTTTACACTACTCACTACAAATCCTAGAAGAACTCAGATGGGGATTTAAGTAAAATGTTACTGGCCCTTGTCTAAATTTTAAGGTGACTATTTGGTGTAGTTGGAGACTGAATCTGAAATCCAGATGCTGTTAGAGCTTTGCGAAGAACTAATCAAAACTATAAAACTTATAATCTGTCCTCCTAATGTCTACAACAAAGTATGAACTGGGCTGTTCTTGCTCTCACAAAGTCAATCAATGCTAGTTACGTTAAAATCCTTCATTTCAAATTACCTAAGAAAATGAAGTGGATCTATTACTTCCAGGAAGATGGCAGAGTGGTGAGCAGCAGAGAAAGAGCTTCTCCGAGATTTGGTGTCCTTACACTGAAATATAGCAGCGAGAGAAGGAAGAGGGAAGTGGGTCCCCAGGACCCACGAAGGATCTGGGGTGAGAACTGAAGTCTATAGGGAGAGTGAAGAGAGAGAGAGACTTTAACGAAGAGGAGGGAGGTACCAAGCAGCACCCTATCCCAGAGCCCGTCTCCACAAGGGAACATGGGCCAAAACTGCAGATGCACAATCACTACTAAGGACCCCAGAGGCCTCCACAAATAAATGCACCAGTGGACAAACCAGAGTGCAGCAGTGGGTGAGTTATCCAGATTGAAACATCACCCAGAAGAGGGTGACTGGCTGGTAGCCATCTTGGAGAGGGGCCTACCAAGCTCAGAACTCAGAACAGCTGCGGGCAGACTCCATTTAGTGGTTTCTGGTGCCTCTGTGCAGGTGCTGAGTTCAAGTCAGCAGGGGGTCAGGGAGTAGAGTTCAAGCCAGGAGGAGACACACAGACTGTTGTAGGCTCAAAGAATCCAGTTCCAGGTTGATAGCCAGAAACTGGCCTGAAGTTCAGAGGAACCACAGAGGCAGGCTCACTGGGATTGTCCACTACCTCATCATGAAGCTGCAGCTAGCTTGCTGGGATTAATCAATTTGGCTCTGGACTCTGTTTGCCCACATTGCCCAACAGTGACAGCACAGACACACCTTGAATTGGATGTTTTTGGGTTTTTTCTCTTTTTCCTTAGTTTTTCCTTTCTAGTTCTTGTTCGGGTTTTTTTTTTTTTTTTTTTTTGATTGTTTGAACACAGTTTCTAGTTTTTTGTTGTTGTTCTATTCTATTTTTATTTTTTTCCCTCTTTCCCACCTGTCTTCAACTGTTTCCTAAAGTTTCTTCTCCAGCCTTGCTGCTAACTTCTTCCTCTGGAAACATTAGCCAGAGCAATTAGACAAGAGAAAGGAATAAAAGGAATAAGGATAGGAAAGGAAGAAGTTAAACTATCATTATTTGCCGATGACATGATACTCTACATAGAAGACCCCCAAAACTCCACCAAAAGACTTTTAAATTTGATAACCAAATCCAGTGGCATAGCTGAATCCAAAGTCAACACTCAAAAGTCAACACAAATAACAGACTCATGGAGAGAGAAATTAGAGAAACAATCCTTTTCACAATGAAATCCAAAAAAAATGTAATAGCTAGGAATCAATCTAACGAAGGAAGTAACAGACCTCTACATTGAAAACTATAGGACTCTGAAAAAGGAGATTGAAGAGGATATCAGAAAATAGAAAGATATCCCTTGTTCTTGGATAGGAAGAACCAATGTAATGAAAATGGCCATACTTCCAAAATTGTTATACAGATTCAATGCAATCCCAATCAAAATTCCAACAGAATATCTCATAGAATTAGAAAAAACAATCCTAAAATTCATTTGGAACCAGAAGAGACCTAGAATAGCAAAGGCAGTTCTGGGCAACAAAGGCAAGGCAGGGGGAATCTCAAGCTCTGACGTGAAATTATACTACAAAGGTACTGTGAGAAAAACAGCATGGTACTGGCAAAAGAAGAGACCTGAGGATCGATGGAACAGACTAGAAGATGCAGAAACAATTTCAAATACACTCAACCACCTTATCTTTGATAAAGGAGCCAAACACTTTCACTGGAAGAAAGATAGCCTCTTTAATAAATGGTGCTGGAAAAATTGGCTTTCTAAATGCCGAAGATTGAAACTAGACCCGTATTTTTTCACCACACACTAACCTAAAATCGAAATGGATCAAAGATCTAAATATTAAAAAAGAAACACTAAATCTGCTGGAAGAGAGAATAGGTAGAATGATTGAGGACACAGGAGAAGGCAAAGACTGCATGAACAAAACCAAGACCACATGGGAAATACTACAAAGAATCAACAACTGACTGATACCTCATCTCATTAAAAGGCTTTTGAACAGCAAGAGAAACCACCAAGAGTGAAGAGACAACCCACAGAGTGGGAAAAAATTTTTACGAGCTATTCACATAAAGGACTACTATCTAGAATATATAAAGAACTCAAAAAAAATCAGGCCTTCTCAAATTCAAAGACCCATTACAAAAATGGGCATCTGAAATAAAGATACTTCTCAGATAAAAAATTAGAAATGGCAAATAAATATATGAAAAAATGTTCAATATCACTGGTCATTTAAGAGATCCAAATAGAAAAAATGCTAAGATTCCATCTCACTCCAGAAAGAATGGTTGCTATCAAGAAATCAACCAGGAGGAGGAGGTGAGCCCATCTGAATGACCAGGAGGAGGCTCCCCAGCCACGAAAGCACCGCTCCCAGCGCAGAGGAGGTGAGCGGATCCGAGCACCCAGGAGGAGGTTCCCAGGCCACCATAGCACCACTCCCAGGGCAGAGGAGGTGAGCAGCATGGGCACCAGCAGCAGGCCCCACCACCACCATCGAAATGAGAAGACACATAAACAAGCCTCAAAACCAGACTTCCAGATCACCTATAGCAACTCCAAAGGGAAACAAGATAGAACAATCTGATACTCAACCACTAGGGCTCCCTGAACTGGCAACAAAAAGAGGATCAGGAAAAAATGAAATCAGAAATAATTTCTAAAATAACAGCAGAGATTGTCCCCAGAGTGCAAGACATGATTAATAACTCTAGAATGGACACAGATTAAAAAAATAGAGGAGCTGAAGAACATGATGGACTTCCAACATAGGAAACAAGTGGAATCCATAAAACAGATGCAAACAGATTTCCAGGAGAATAAAAACTCCAATGAAAGCTTACGCAGAAGAATGTGCCAATGTGAGGACAGAATTTCAGATATAGAAGATAAGATTACAATTAGTGACCAGGAAAAGAAAAAGTTCTTTAAAATTGTAAAGGAACACGAGAAATCAATCCAGCAGCTGCTAGATGATGCAAACAAGAATAACATAAGACTAATCGGAGTCAATGAAGAAACAGGAGAGGGTGCAGATGACGTAAAAAAAACTTTTCACATAATAAATAGGACACACATGTGTCAATACCGAATAGTTTCTCTGGTGTGAGAAACTGAAAGTGTAAATAAGGACGAAATGTATAACAGGTAATGTGAAATAGGAAGGAAAGGGGCAAAGGGGAAGGAAGTGGGAGGGCTAGGGGAAAGGATGGAAGGGAATGGGATTAATATGAGAAAATGGAAAAATAGGAACAAAATCTTTGTAAATAGGGAGGACTGGTGGGATTGAAGGGAGGGCTGGGCAAGGGTGAAAAATAAGAACCAAGAGAGACTATGTAAAGGTGCAAATTTCCAATGATGAATGTCATTATATTGTATACCTAAAATGTACCAATGATTAGAATGAATAATCGATAATGTAAAATAGGAATAAAAGGTCCAAAGGGGTAGGGGTAGTGGCAGGCACAGGGGAAAGGCAAGAAGGGAAAGGAAAAAATGCTGAGAAATGGAAAAAATGGAAATAAAGTCTTTGTAAATAGGGAAGGGTGGAGGACGTGAAGGGAGGGCTAGGAATGGGGAAAAAATAAGAACCAAGATGCATTGTATAAAGGTACAATTCCCAATGAGAAATGTAATTGTGGTGTATACCTACAATGTACCAATAAAAGAATTTAATACAAAAAAAAAAACAAAAAAACAACTTTTCACAGAAGTGATGGCAGAAAATTTCCCAAGCAGGGGAAAAGAACTTGACATACAGATAAGTGAGGTATACAGGACTGCAACTAGCCTTGATGAAAAAAAATCTACACATAGGCATAAAACAGGATTACAGAAACCAACAGAAGAACAAAATTCAGTTAGAGAAAAGAAACAAATCACATACAAAGGAAAGCCCATCAGAATCACAGCAGACTCCTCAACACAAACCCTCAAGTCAAGAGGAGTGTGGAGTGATGTATCTCAAGCCCTAAAGGAAAATAGCCTCCAACACAGACTGATGTACCCTACAAAACTATCTTTCACAACTGATGGTGAAATAAGATACTTTCATGACAAAGAGCACCTTAGGAACTTCGTGAATACCAAACCAGCACTCCAAAAAATTTTAGACAATATCCTAGGAAAAGACAACAAGGATCACAACCCCAGGAAGCCCAGTAGAATGAATCCATAGGGCGCAACAAGAAATTAAATGCAAAGGGGGAGAATCCAACAAACAGAAAAAGTCATGACAATGATAAGTCAACACATATCAGTTACAACCATATGTTAATGGTCTCAATTCACCATTCAAAAGAAATAGACTGGCAGAATGGATCAAGAAGGAAGATCCAACAATATGCTGCATACAAGAAACACATTTAATTCAGAAAGAAACTCACAGACTGAAACTTAAAGGGTGGAAAACAATACTCCATGTGACAGGACCCCCCCCCCAAAAAAAGCAGGAGTAACTATCTTCTTTGAAAAGTGGATTTCAAACCAAAATCTGAAACACTTCTGGTCCCAAGAATTTCAGATAAGGGATAGTCAACTTGTATGTAAAAATCTACTGTGAACATTTGTTTTCATTCCTCTCAAGTAAAAACTTAAGAACAGAACTGTTGGTTAACAGTAATACAAGTAATTTCTATATTGTTTTCCAAAATGGTTTTATCATTTTACATTCACATTAGCAGTATTAGAAAGTTCTAACTGGTTCACACCTGACATCTGTTCTTTTAAAACTTTTAACTTCATCTCTCTAATGAGTGTATAATACTATCTTGTTATTGTACTGCTTAGTATTTTTCTGATTCTTGTGTTGCACACCTTTCCTTGTGTTGTACTGGCTATTTATCATCTTCTTGTGTCTACTTTTTAATTGGGTTGTCTATTAATGAGCTGTAAGAGTTCTTTATATATTCTGGTCATAGGTTATATGCATTATAAATATGGTCTGTTTAAGGACTACTTTTGATTTTCTTAACGATGTCATTTAAAGTTCTAAATTTTGATGGATCTCATTTATCAATTTTTTTCTTTTATACATCATGTTTTTTATATCCTAGGAAATTCTTGCCTACCCTAAATTCATGAACATTTTCCCTTATAACTTCTTAAAGTTTTATAGTTTTAGTCTTTCATATTTAGGTTCATAGATCCTTTCAAGTTATCTTTATGTATGGAAATAAAAGGTTGAGGTTAATTTTTGACATACAGATACCAGGTGTTCTGGTACCATTTGCTGAAAACACGATCTTTTCCTCTGCTTTTGAGTTGAGTTTATGTTCTATAAAATGTTAATGTTAAATAATCTTTCAAAACTCAGTGGACCATATATGTGTGGTTCTATTTCCAGATTTTGTTTTATTTCAATGATCTACATGTCTTTCCTTACACCAACAATGCCTTGATTACTGTAGTTTTAGAGGAAGTCTTAAAATTAGGTAACAAGGGCTGGGGATTTAGCTCAGTGGCTCTGCCACCTGCCTTGCAAGTGCAAGGTCCTGAGTTCAATCCCCCCCCCAAAAAATTAGGTAATAAATGTCTTCCAACACTGTTTCTTTTTTTTTTTCTAGGTCCTTTGTACTCCTACATAACTTTTAAATTTCAATATCCAATTCTTCATTTATAGTAAGTATTCACAGACCTGAATTTTTATATATACTTTGTGTTTTCTAATCCTGCTAAATTCAGATACAAGTTCTAGGGGCTCCTAGAGATTTCTTAGTATTTTCTCTGTAGAGGATCATTTCATCTATATATAAAGATTTTACTTATACCTTGCCAATACTATACTAATTGTTTCTTTTTATTCCCAGACTATTTTGGTTTGGGCCTATGTTTCAAAGTTTAATGGATAGGTGAAGAGTAGGCATATCTGCCCTTGTTCTCCACCTTAGGGAGAAAGCATTGTATCTTTTCCATTCATATAAGGCATTTTTGCTTAAGTATGGAATACATGTCTTATCCATTGAGAAGGTTCTGTTCTACTTCTAGTCTCCTGATAGCTTTTACCATAAACAGCTGTAGAATTTAGTCCAATACTTTTTCTGCAACTAGTGACAGGATCATATGGCTTTTTCCTTTCCTCTGTTAAAATGATGACTTTTGGGGGTGGATCTTCCAATGCTGAACCAACACTGCCATCCCTATAATAAAACCACTTTCTACATACTGCTAGATCTGACTTCTAATAGTTTGTTTTGTTAAACAAATTTCTATCTATGTTCATACTTTTTTATTCTATTATCTTTATCCAGTTTTAGTATTAGCACAACGTTGATTTCCTAAAATGAGGGGAGAAATGTTCCTTCTTTTTTCTGCTTTAAATGTTTGATATAATTCATCAGTTAAAATGTGTATGAGCCTGTTTTTGTCATACAGGTTGGTTTTCAAGCTAGGAATATACTTTCTTTAATAGGTGCCATTCAAATTTTATATTTCCTCCAGAGTCAGTTTCATTAATTTGTCTTCCAAGGTACTTCTTAGAAGTTGTCAAGTTTATTCCACAAAGGATTTTTGTAGTATGCTTTCTATATCCTTTTAAATTCTGTAAAATCTGTGGTAATGTCCTCCAAATTTTGATATTATAATTTAAAAAATGTGTAACTGATATTGTGTAATAGGAAGAAAAGGTCTAAAAGAGTAGGGGAAGTGGGAGGAGCAGGGGAAAGGAAAGAAGGGAAAAGAAAAAATATGAGAAAAGGAAAAAAATGGAAACAAAGTCTTTGCAAATAGAGAATGGTGAAGGGGGTGAAGGGAGGGAGGGCAGGGGAATGGGAAAAAAATAAGAACCAAGATACATCATGTAAAGGTACAAGATCCCAATGATGAATGTAACTGTATTTTATATCTAAAATCTATCAATAAACTTAATGAAGAAAAAAAAAAAAAAAAAGAAATCAACCAGTAACAAATGCTGGAGGCCCGGTGGAGAAAAAGGAACCCTTCTCCACTGCTGGTGGGAGTGTAGACTGGTGCAACAATTGTCGAAATCAGTGTGGAGATTTCTCAAAAAACTAAAACTATAGGTTCCATTTGACCTAGCTATACCTCTTCTTGGTATCTTCCCAGAAGAATTGAGGGTATTATACCACAGCAATATATCCACACCCAGGTTCATGGCAGCACAGTTTGTAATAGCTAAATCTTGGAAACAGCCCAAATCCCCCTCAACCCATGAATGGCTATATAAAGAAGATGTGGGTTTTTTTATACAATGGAGTACTACTCTGCCATAAAGAAGGATGAACTTCAGACATTGATAGCTAAATGAATGGACCTTGAAACCATACTCTTAAGTGAAAAAAAATCAGACACACATGTTTAAATACTGCATTGTTTCTCTGGTGTGAGAAACTGTATGTGGAAATAAAGAGAGATATATAATGGATGTTGGGAAATGGGAAGAAAGTGTTCAAATGGGAAGGGGAACAAGGTAGGAAGGAGGGAGAAAGGAAGGAAGGGACAAGAAAAAAGTGAAAGTAGAAGAAAAAAATGGAAACAAAGCTTTTGTACATAGGGAGGGGAGGGGGTTGAGGGGGGAATGGGATAAAATTTATTTAAAAAAATAAAGTGGATCTTCAAGAATGAGTTCAATTTACAGAGATTTAACTTGAATGCAAGATTGGGTCCTATAACTCACACTGCTTTATATTAAGTAATGTGACCAAACATATTACCTAGTTCTATAAGATCTTATGTTTTGACAAATTATTTTAAGAAAGGAATTTTTCCAACCTTCATTATTATTCCTGAAAGTAGGTGATAGCTTGGTTCATTTGAAAAAGGAGCTTGTCCAATTAACTAAATCATTGATCTACAGACCAAGAACATGAAGACAGTCATAACTTTACTTTCACTGAAATACAAAAACTTAATTTATGATGTCCATGTCACTTCAAATACTTAAGTAAGCTTGGGTAACTACCTTGAACAACTATGTAAACTACTCAATTTCAACTTAAAATCAGTTATCAAGGACATGAAAACACATATGAAGAAAAAGTACACAATGTCACTAAGCAACCTGTTTTCAGAAAACGATTCTGCTTGTGATGTACACAAAATCTTTTGTTTAAATGTAACTTATATACTAAAGTTATGAGTACCAAGACAAGAAAGTGTCCCTCCCCTCAACCCCAGAAAGTTTTTATTTTCTATGGGGAAAATAAACAAGAAACTCAGAGCAATCCAGGAAAAAACATAGCTACAAATGTGGAAGGCCAGCCTACTAGATGCTTTTTTAAAAATTACAAAATCTCTATTTCACAAAACCACTAAGTTTAAACGGAAGAAAAATTTCAGAAACAGACCTTTAAGAGTTGTCTCAAATTAGTGTCAAAGACAGACTTCTTCCTAAGTAATGCTGACAAAACTAGATGCATAATCAAGATAAAACTGGATCCATATATCATATTGTACCGAGATAAATTCCAAAGGATTAAGACACAAAAAAACAAACTGTGCAGTAAAACATGGAAAAATTCTACTGAAATTTAGAAATAAGGAGAAAGCTCATAACTATGATTCAAAATCTTAAAGCAACCAAAGGTATGTTAATAAATCTGACTATATAAAATTCATGTCGCAAAACAAAACATAAAAAACTAACAAGAACAAAAACCCCCATACAATAAGTGCAAAGATGAGTAGCACACTAGGAAAAATACATCTAACTTCTATCACAAAAACAAATACCATATTTTCATAAAATCTCCTAAAATTTGAAGAAAAAGACCAATAACTCAACAGAAAGATGGGCAAAACAAAACAACCTCAAACAGTTCCCAAAACAGTGAATGTTCCCTTAAATACACAAAAGGATGAACCACTTGACTCATAACAAAACCACCTGAGGGGCTGGGGATTTAGCTCAGTGGTTCCGCCACCTGCCTGGCAAGCACAAGGACCTGAGTTGGATCCCCGGTACCAAAAAAAAAAAAAACACGTGAAAATAAGAATAAGAAGCTATTCATTAACAACCCAGTAGACAAAAATCCACAGATATGACAGCATATTCTTATTTGTGAGGCTGGCAAAAGGGAAAAAAGCATACCCAAGAAGAATTTGGAAATTTTTTGGCAAAATTTCCTATATATGCATATTTTGACACAGTGGCCCTATTTTTATGAGTCCACCCCAAAAATACACTAGCAAAAAATATGAAATACTAATAAAAAGGTCATTCACTGTGGGATAGATTACAAAAGGAAAAGTTTGGATGCTACATTCACATAATGTGATGAAACACCATTATTAAAGCAATGAGAAGTGCTGTGGATTGTGGCATGGCATGCTACGTAAGATTCACAGTCAAGTGAAAAGACAAGGAGCACAACAGCAAGCATCCTAAGCATCTTTTATACGAGGGAAGGAAACAAACACAACAGTGCACTTGAATGCATCTCCAGGAAAAATAAGATGACTCTAAAACATTGTTATACTAGAAATCAAGGAAACACTCCAAGACTAAACTGGTTCACATCAAAAGAACCCTCCAGCCAACCAAAAAGTGCAGCTGGCCAAATCTGGGACAAACAGAAGACCAACAAAAATAAAGAGTACACATGACTTAGATATGGAATATATAAAAATTATCCACAAATTCATAATGCCACTAAAGAAAAATAAAAAGGCCAAAATTCAAAAAATCAAAATCTTCGTGGGTAATGACACTAGGGCACCAATACCTTACTATGAAAATAAGCAACTACAGTAAAGGAGCACACTCTTCTTTTGTACAGGTTGGATATGGAAAATTTGTTTCTATTTGTTTAAATAATTCCAACTAAGTGAACCAAGACCCCACTGATAATATCTTTAGGGGAAGGCTAATACGGAACTTTACAGGGAGGCTGTTACAAGTTGACCAAAGGAGATATGATGTGAAATGCAAAGTACTGCTTATGAAGTATGCCAAGCAGCTGGGCATGAGTCCAGTTAAACTACCACCACTCTGAAAAAGAAAAAGGCAGATGCAGAACACCGATATACTACAGAAAAACTAACTCAATATTTCTACAAAGTCAAATAAATTAAATGCGAAAGTAAAATTCATGAGATGCAGGGAAATCTGAGTATGGACCAAGTTTTCAGTAATATAAGGAATTACATCTCATTTTGTTGATGAAATTACTGCCTTATGGTTAAATTTCTTGAGATGCACACTTAAGTAGGGGAGAAATAATATGATAGCTTTTAGAATTTGCTTTAAAATAGTTCAGCTAAAAAAATACCAAAATGATGAATAACAACTGTAAAAAATTATAAAGTCTAGGGGATGAATTTCATCTAAGATTTTCATATTAAAAATTTTTCATATGAAAGTAAATTAGAATTGCAAGCTAAATATCATTAAATACAAACTAAGATAAGTCTATTTTCCTAAAAATGCCGATGCTCTAGAACAAGGTCCAGGAATTTGATTCCATAAGTAGATAATTACTAAACATCAAAAGCAAATGTCTCTTGCTTACAATGAACAAGCAACAGACAGGTGGTGGAAAAAGTGAGAAAGTGAAGCAGAGTCTTGGAAATAGCCAAAATCCCAGTAGTTTTACTCAATACACATGAGTCTATGGCAAGACACTGGAGTTCTCTCAAGTTTCCGCATATATAAAGTGGAGGAGCTATTACTGCATGTGGTTTTGTGGTTACCAAATGATTTACAGTATGTAAAGCCATCAACTACAAATAAAGCACTTGATAATGTCATCTCCTGTCTGCAAATTCTCAAGTGCTCACACACAAGAATTAGTTTGAAAGGTATGTGAAAGGTATGTGTATGTACATATACATACACACATGCATATAAAATAATGGAGCAAAAAATAATGGAGTATTTACTAAAGATTTCCATGTAGGTAAAAAATAAAAAATATTAAGCTTTGTAGAAAAAATAAAAGGATACTATGTACATTTGAATCAATTATGGTTTAAATATGAAGTGTTCCCTAAAATTCACATATTGAGGGGTTGATCCCCAAAGCAGCAATGTTCTGAGTTGGCACACAAAGAGGGAACTGCATCATGAGCGTGCTGACCTCATCAGTGAGTTCACAGGTGACTGGGCTATTAGAAAGGAGGGACAGAGGAAGGTAGCAGATCACTGGAGGGCATATCTGGTCCCCACTCCTTCCTCTCTCTGGCGCTTTCCTTCTGCTGCCCAGCTACCGAAAGGTAAGCAGCTTTCCTCTGCCACACCTGTCACCATGTTTCTGCCTTAGAGCCAGCCAATCACAGATTGAAACTTGTAAAACCATGGGCCAAAATAAACCTTTTCTCCTTTAACGTGTATATGTCAGGTATTTTGTCCCAGCAACAGAACAGTGACTAAAACATAATCTTGTTGAAGTATGAGCTCTCAAAGTTCAAATCACTTCCAATAATTTAAATGATCCTACCCAAATCAACATATGTAAAATTATGTTCAAAGAAAACGTGGCAACCATGTTTCTGAAGTCAGCCTTCACATTATAACATCCAAAACAAAATCTTAAGCATGGAAAATGAGGAAACTTATTTTTATAACCTGCAATAAGATTCTTCTTTATGCATGTGAAATATTATAAAGTTTGTAAATTTGGATGACAAGGCTAATACAACATACAAATTATACACACAAATATTGATAGGCTGTCATTTACTTATTTTACAGTAACTTTCACATCAAAGAAATAGAAATACTCAAACTACGGCAACTTTAATCAAAGATGTTTCCTACAATCAAAATGCTTCCATCTACACCTTTTTAATACACTACAAAATGAATTCATAGCACTCAGGCACTTCAATTAAAAAAATCTTCAAGCCAATTACATAAATGAAAAATATTTTCAAATCTTATTTTAAATTACTGCAAGAGCAAATAAACACATTCTTAAATTCAGGCAGCTTCTTCAGTTCTCTATCTTAAAGTGTTTCACATCTGATCCAAGATAAGCACGTAACAAGAGCTGGGACAGAGGTGGAAATAACAATGGTAAACAAAGTAATTCTTGAGTTGTGCATATAGCATGAGTACTGCTTTCTAGTTGGAATTCTACAAACCAAAACAAAATGTGTCTATTTGGTTCACATTGCCATTCTGTCCTTAGGTATCACTAGCAATCCTGCACTGTGAACTAAGTTCTGGTGCCAACCAGTATCTCCTACCTGCCCTTCCTGTTTTACTGTTTACACTACCAAATGACTACAGCAGATTGGAATGTCACTTGGTATCAGGCGTGACAAAAAAAGGTAACCTGCATAAATCAGCATGCGGACTGTGAAAAGGTCAAGTTGTTGAAGAGGATTTTTAATAGCAGTAATTTACAAAAGAACAGGGACCCTCTTCCCAAGGGCAAGGAGAAAGGAAAATACCTGACTGTTCAACTGAGCGGTTTTCTTGACATTACATGCAGAAAGAGAATTATTGTGAAAAGAACCAATCACTGATGTGGATTCTCATTCAATGCTATGGAAACACTTAAATCACTAGAACAGTGTTTCAGCTCCCATGCTCAAGAATCTTCCAGAGTTAAACAGATACCCAAGGCTAACACACATAAATAAAGACCAAAAAAAAGTAAACTCTGGAATAAGGTCTTCAGATAATTAATGACATATAAAACAGGTTGCACCCAAAGACAGGGATACAGAAATTTGGTGAGTATAAGGTTCCATGACCCAAAAACATCAAAACCAGGAATTCTGTTTTTATATGTAAAGTTGTATTAGTCACGAAATCGCCTTTAAGGATATTTTTAAAACAGATATTACAATTTCTAGATATAACTGCATACAAAGTAAGAAAACACAAGGAATTGGGTTTTTTGCTCACTTTAAGAAACAAATGCAGTCCACCCAAAACATACAACACCAAACCTCAACATGCTGGAAACTTCCCCTTCCCACAAATAGTATCACACACTATGTTATGCACAGAGCTAAGTAAGAAAGATGCTCTGTTAGAACAAAGTAAAACAAAATGAGGAAAGAAAAGAAAACAAATAATAATGACCACAATACAATGTACATAATGAATATCTAACATCAGATAAGTACCCACCTTGCGCAAAGTGTTGTGTTAAAGGCTTATGTGTTACCTACTTCAATTTTCACAATCCATTACTGTTCCTATTTTTCAGAAGAAACTGGCCCTTAGAAATATCAAGTAGCTTGACCAGGATCACATAACTATTACTAGTGGATCAGAACTCATATTCAGGCAATTCTGAAACAGGAAGCCACACTATAATACCCTGCTACACTGTCTCTTGCGGTGTAAAAATAAAGCTATAACAACCCCTGTTCTGACAATCTGATAAAAAATTCAATAATTGGGCCAGGGGTTTAGCTCAGTGGTTCCAGCGCCTGCCTCGCAAGCGCAAGGTCCCGAGTTCGATCCCCGGTACCAAAAAAAAAAAAAAAATTCAATAATCATTCTACTATATGGTAGATAATACAAAATAAACATTCTGTTAAACACACAGCCAAATTCATAAAAACCAAAGAGAAATCCATGTAAAGGAAGTAAAGGCTGGAAAAATAAGTGTATGGGATGACTCCTCAATAAATGACACTGAGCAATTAGCCAAACTGGGGAGAGGAGAAGTTCCCCTACTGTATATCAAGGGGATTCCAGCTGTATTAATTATGTAAATGTTAAACTGTAAAACTCTTAGAATTAAACAGAATATATTCATCAAACAAGAGGGGCAAAAGAACGAACATTAAAAGATAAACCCAACTATGTTTTTAAAGTTTTAAAGAGCAAGAGTAAAAACCATAAATAAAGGCATATTTTGCTGGCCGGGGATTTAGCTCAGTGGTGCCACTGCCTACCTCACAAGCGTGAGGTCCTGAATTCAATCCCCGGTATCAAAAAAAAAAAAGCATATTTGCAAGATACCAAACATACAAAAGCGGATTATTCAAAATACATAAAGACTCCATATAAACAGAGACAAACAGATCACTGGAAAAATGGATGATTCAAAGAGAAAACCAGAATAACTATAAACATTTTAAAAATGTTCATTCACTGAAATGAAGACACTATATATTTAAATCATAATTATTATTTCAAATACTTCACCTGTTAAAAATCTGAAAACATTAAGTGTGCTATAAACCTGAAGTTGGAAATGCAAACTTGTATAACCATCTTGAAGATCAATTTGGCAATACTCAGACAGCTGAAATCTAGAAATTCTCCTAGGAATCCATCCTAAAATATTTTCATGAGTACAGACAAAGATGCTCATTAAATCCATATATGTAATATTTGAAAAGTAAAAAACTGCTTAATCATCCCTAGATAGGCATGGAGATAAATAAACTATGGCTTGGACAACAGAATACTATAAAATAATTAAATGCTCTGTATCCACTAACACGAAATTCTAACTTTGCAGATTCATGAAAGAGGGAGAAAGGGAGAAGGAAAGGGAAAGAAAGAGGCCCTTTGATTCTGTCACTATTAAGTCCTTAAAATTTCTGGACTTTATTCAACTGAAAGAAACATACATAATAATAATACATTCCTGGTTGATTTGGGAATCAAATGAAGTTAACAGACCAGTTGTAATGCTGAAGTCATTGGTAGGCATGCAATATATCACAGGAATGTGACAATGATGATCACTATTAAACTCAAGGAAGGAGGCATTTGGGACACTGGACCAGAGGGTGGAGCCCCCAATATAAGAAGTCATCAAGGAGAATCACAAGTATACTAGGAGTTACCACAGTTTTTAGGACAAAGGTTCTCTATGTTGCTCCAGTACAAATTATCAAGAAATGGAAAGGGAAAAAAACAGTTGCTGGTAAAGGAAGAAGAAACAAAAACCAATACTACTGGTCAGAACTCGGAAGCTAGGGCACAAATCAGTTCAAGGATAAAAAGCTCATTTCACAATAATGCTCTGGAATCACATTAAATATTTTAAACATCTACTAATATGGTAATGACAATCTATAATGTTCAAAAAGAAAACTAATTTAGTAGCTAAAGAATATTTAAAATAGATATATAGCCTAGGGGGCAGAACACTTTATTTCCAGTTAAACCATCACTATTATCATCATATTCTCTCCTTATATTTATACACTGGGAAAAGAAAAATGAACAAAATAGTCCCTGCTCTCATGCAGGAAGAGACAGTAAGGACAGACATGATACACAAAAGCCTTTGGAGTTTTAGAGGGAAGGAAGAAGGTGCAATTTCCCATAAAGTAATCAACAAAGACTTGTCTAAGGAAGGAGCACTTGAGCAAAGCCTAATTACAGGAAAAGAGCATTCCAAGCCAAGGGACAAGCAAGAGACCCTCAAGTAGAAGCCCAGCTAGCATGCCTAATAACAGCAAGGAAACAAGCCACTGTAGCTACAGCAGAATGAAAAAGGAAAAAAATCACATTATTTACTGGGCAAGGGACCTGACTGGGCTGCTCAGGCCAAGCTGCTCTGAAACCACTGGATAACTTGAACAAAAATACTATGTGATTTAACTTTTTTTTTTTTTACACTATGTGATTTAACTTTAAGTTTAGAAGTATTATCTCTGAGATGAGAAACAGGTATGAGAGCCAAGGGTAGACAATGGAAATAGACACTATACTATACAACTGAATACAACAGGATATATAATATATACAATACAAGCTAACAGTTTACTTGACAAGCCCAAGTGAGAGGTGAAAACACTTTGGACTAGGATCAGTAGTAATGAGGCAGGAGATTAGGGCATAGCAAGCTGGACAACAGGGTGTGACTCCCAATCACAGAGAGCTGTTAAATCACTGCCCAAAACCAATTCTGATGGCCTGAATCTGATGTTACAAAAAAAAGAAAGATAAAAGACAGTGGCTGTTGGATTGGGCCTCAGGGCCACTGTCACCTTACCCTTCCAGTGACCCGTTCTGCAATATAAGGCATATTTCCTCTCTTCTTTTCACTTCTTTTCTTTTTCACTTCTCCTTTTTTTCTTTTATTTTTAATAAATGAAACTTTTGCATTCACCGGGTGTCTCCAACTCTTTGAATAGGAAAAGAGCCTAGAACCACTGGATACCCCAGGATCAACAAAGTACACATTTACAAGTGATCAAATTATTTAAAAAATAATGTGAGGGTAGAGCTGGCAGAATCTACCAACAGATTAAATACAAGATATGAAAAAAAGAAGGCAATCAAGAATAAACACCAGGCTGTCCGCATGAGCAAGTGATGTATCAAGTCTTCCTTTACTAAGACAAACTGGTCTGGAGAAAGAGTGAGTTGGTGAGATCAGGTTCACTGTGCAAGGCCTGGAATGCACCCAGATAGAGACGTCCAGAGAGTGACTGGCTTATGGGGCTGAAGTCTGGGGTAAAGATCAAGCTCAGAAATATAAATTTGGAATGTATTTGCACTCAGAACCGTAAGAATAAAAGATTTCGTCTAGGGAGAGGAAAGGAGGTATAGGGATAAAGCCCCAAGGTATTTCTACATTTACCACAGGACAAAAAAACCATGGAGGATGATGACCTGATCAAGTATCTGGTAACAGAGGGCTGAGAACTGACAGGTGCCAGGCAGCATGAAGCACTGGTGACCCTGCCCAGAGTGGTTCTGGGGAAGTCAAAAGGTGACCACCTCTGGTGATAAGTGCAAATAAAAAAATTCTAACAAGTAACTTCCATCTTTAAAATTAAACAATTTAAACTGATAGAAAAGCAGAGACATATTTCACTATTTTCTTCTTTTATAGGTGGAGAGGTCTAAGTATATATGTAGTTGGCTGTCCCATCGGGTCTCTGTAAATATATATACTGTATGACATTCACACAATGATGAAGCTACCATAACAAGGCACTTCTTAGAACCTAACACTGCCAGTAGGTAGCATATGATTGTATTTACAATTATCAATAAGGTTAATTTCTACAAAGCTTATGGCTTATTTGTCAGCTTTTAAAAGTTCATGCTATGGTTTTAGGGAAGATTTTAAGTTCATTTGTTTAAAAATACATAAACACATATACACGTACATATAGATACTCCTATAGTTCAAGAAACTTATTAATGCAGAAATTAATTAAAGTAAAATTAACTTAGTATTTTGGTAGTCATACTGAAAACCAGGAACTTATTGAAATAAAATTAATTTATCATTTTTGTAGTCAGATTAAAAATCAGGAACTTAAGAGCAAAATATTCAAACCAGCCAGAAACATACCTATCTATATCCAAGACTCTTCCGAGACCTACAGTCCAGTGATGAGTTTAATAAATCTGAGCCTGACTTAAGAAAAACATGACTAGCCAAGTCCTGATAAACATGATACTGACTAAATCTAAAGGAAATGAAAAGATATGAGCCTGTGATGATGAACCTTTTAGAGCTTTCCATGATTACAAACAGCTTGCTGTGGCACACAAGACATAGGTTCGTCACCACTGGATAAGCTATCAGCTGTAACACCAGCTATTTAGGATTTTTAAAAGTAAGCATTTCCAAAGTCTTTTCAGCTCTATCTCAAAGTACCCTAAAAAAGGTAACAAATGAATCAATAAATACAAAAATCATGAGTGGTAAGCATACCAAAAAATTAGAGGATCAAAATGACTAGAAAAAAGTATCTGTAAACACAGATATCAGTGTTTTATAAAAAAGCAGTTTCACAAATTGATAAGAATGAAACAAATATCAGAAAAACAAGAAAACACAGAAAAACAAGCACTTCATATAGAAAGACAACACAGGTAGCAAGGAACATGCATGAAATGATGCTCAACATTAACAATAAGCAAGGAACTGTGAATTTTTAGAATCAGTAATATATTACTTTTTATCTCCCAGACTGAAAAGCTTAAATCATAATTCCTGTTGTTGGATAAAAGGGTCATACTCTCAGCTATGGAAGCATAAAGTCTTTACATAACTACAAAATTTTAACAAGTATAGCCCTTTGACTCAAATTCCACTTCTAGGAATCTATTATATAGAAATACACAACTACAAGAAAGTGTGTATGCAAAGATATTCACAGCAGCATTACTGAAAACTGTATCCTGGAGATGTTCAAAATATCTGTGAATATTTAAGGAAATGGTTTGGTATATGAAACATTACATAGGTATTAAAAAACGAGGTAGAAATATATAGTTTTATCATACTTTTTTTTTTTTGATAACAGGGATTGAACTCGGGACCTTGGGCTTGCGAGGCAGGTGGTGGAACCACTGAGCTAAATCCCCGGCCCTTTATCATACATATTGAGTCAGGTAAAGCATGCTGCAGAAAAGTATATATCCTATGATCTCATTTGAAAATAAAATTAAAGTACAGAAGTGTTCATTTGTGAGTGTACAGAATAAAACCGGGAAAGACAGATTCTAGAAATTCTTAACAGTGGGTACTTTTGAATAGCTAGAATTGGGAGGGAGAAAAAAGAAAGACTTTCAAGTTTACTCCATAGATCCCACTCAAAAATCATGATCCAATTTTAACCCACATAAGTTTTAGTAAATATAGGCTCTCCACATCACTTATTATTTAAAAAATGCCTGAAGCTTCCTTTGCAGAAAAATAGGTCAATTACTACTGCCTGAAAAGTTTACATTATTCTTCAATAGTCACTGTCACAAGTTTTCTCCTTAACGCTGGTTAAATAGTAAATGTTACTAGAACCAGGTGCAAGGCAATAGCTTACTCCCAGGACAAATCTTTTATTTTCTATGATGCACTACTAAGTCATTATCTGGAATGAACCTATGCATTTAATACATTTTTACTGTAAGATGAGTTACCAATTCCTAAAGAAATCTACACAAGCCCCAAAAGCCAAACTTCTAAAGCTTCAAATAAAGGATTCTGCTGGGCATGGTGGCACATGCCTGTCTGTAATCCCAGCACTAGGGAGGCTGAGGCAGAAGGATTGTCGTGAGTTCAAGGCCAGCCTGGGCTACATAGGGAATTCAAGGCCAGGCTGAACTACATAGCAAGACTTTGTCTCACACACACACAAAATAAGGGGATTCAAATTTGCCTTACATAGTTTATTGTCAACATTCATTACTTTCTTAATGGACAGGCTCTTCAGTTATCTATTGTGTACATTGTCCTCTCTCTGGATGTCTCAGAAAAGTACACCTGAGGAACATACAGCCTGGTCCCTGTCCTTAAGAGAGTTCAGTGCAATCCTCACAAGTGCATGACTATGTATTTGGATGCTAATACCCATTTTTCAATCTTGGGAATAAAATGGCTCTCTTTTACTCTGTACCTAATGCAGCAAGTAAAACTGTTACGACCTTGAGTTTATGTAAATTTTCCCCATGGCAACTCTTCCTAAAATATAGGGAAAAGTCAGGAACTGTTAAAAGGACAATTTTATTTAGCAGCTTGGAGTCCTGGGGCTGGGGTAGTGCTAGGAAAATCAATGTTACCTTTGAGTACAGAATGTACTGAAAGCAAAGAGACTGATCAAGTGTATGATGAAGAGGCCATGTATTTTCATACAGGCTAATCTGAGCTAGAGTGCGTGAGCTCTTAAAATAAATTTCAATCCTAAGCCAGCTGTCCATGTCCATGTGCACCTACAGGGTGCCCATGATTTTTCCTCTCCTATGCACCACCCACCTTAAATTCCTCTCCAAGACTGACGACCAAAATCAAACTCGATTTTGATTAATTTTGTTCTTCTGATCATTATTTGTAGATAGTGGCAGAGGACATTAGTTCATGTGAGGAAACTTCAGTGGCAGAGGACATTAGTTCATGTGAGGAAACTTCACCGGATGCAGCTGAACATAATCAAAGCAGCACCCTGAGGAACAGTCTCTATTGACTGCCATCCTAAAACTGAAAATCAAAATTGGATTTTGGCACTGGCAAACCAGCACCTAAATTACATGATCCCAGAAAACATTTAGTCCAGATTCTGTGGTGAAAGCAGTAAAGCATGAACATAGTGTCATGAATACAAGTATCTGAAACCCAGACGGGACATCCTGGTGAAGGTGGAGAAGCAGAAAGATGGCATAGCAGAAAACAGGAACAGGAGTCAGGTTCACCATCAACTCCTCCCCAGAGCATCCTAGGATCCAAGAAAGTCAGCAAAGTTTTAAATACCTAAGTAGGTATATATTAGAAGTCAACAAATGTTAAGTACACTATGCCAGCCACAGTCAATATCAATTTGCCTCCTTAATCTCAGGATAATGGCTCCACAGTTAACAGGCCTTTTTTATTGATAGAATGAGCAAAAGTTACGAATCCAAGATTATAACACACCACCAGAGAGGAGAAAAAGAGTTCTTGAAGGAGAAAAGAATCTTTATTAAAAGACTTGCACAACCACAAAGAAAAAGAGGGCAGTGATAAAGTCCCCTGTGCATCCACAATGGGCAACTGGCTTTGACAATTAGGACATCAAGGATCTCAGAAAAAGCCGCTTTAGGAGGTAGGATTAGAAACAAGAAAGATAGGGGTCAAATGAGTCCAGAGCATATGAAAAAGCGATACTTCTTTTAAACAGCCAGAGTAGAAATGTTTGTTAAATGAATGATGAGACAAAATATTGTGGGAGATATAAGATTTAGTAAAGGTATTTTTTTAAACTAAAAACAAAACAAACTTGAATGCCTCTTAACAAAACAGAAAAGTTCAAAGATAAAGGAACAGAGATAGAAAGGAAAGAGGGGATGGGAAAGTAAGTAGAGGAGAAATGAAAGATGTCAGAAAAGTTCCAGAGAAAAAGGAACTAAAAAAAGAAAGGCATTAGTCAGAATGTTCTTTAAGTAATAAAATATGTAAGATCATAAATATGTTTTCTGCAGTACAGAAAAAGAAAACTGGCAACTCAGTTTGAAACATTACAATGGATGTGTGGTACATACTACAGATGGTCAAGGAGCAAAGATCTTCAGGATGCTACAAAGGGGACATTGAAGAAACTTTAAAGCAAGATTAGAAAAGAGAACTTAAACCAAACTCAAAACAATTTAAAGCTAGAGCACAGAGCAGAAAGTTCAGCAGGAGACCCTCTGGCCTGGACAGCATCAGAGGTTTCTTTTTTTTTTTTGGTACCCAGGATGAAACTCAGGACCTTGAGCTTACAAGGCAGGTGCAGTGCCACTGAGCTAAATCCCTGGCCCCATAGTTTTTGTGGCCACTCCCTTTCAGGAAATCTGATGAGCTCTTTTCCAGACCACCTGAGATTTAGTGTTCTCAGATTTTTTTGTCCTGGGGCTCCTGTTTTCCTCCATACCACTCTTTCCCAGCAGTTTTACCTATACCTTGGCTCCCTCCTCCCTACCCCTCCCACTAAATCCTGCTCCCATTTCTTGTAACTGCCTGTGTACAAAGTTCCTGTGTACCCACAAGCACCTCAAATTTGATAAACTGCTAAAAGAACTTGTAATTTGCCCGTCAAAATCTAATCTACCACTATTTTTTAATACTGGTTAGTGTTACCACCATCCATCTAGGTAGTCAAGCAAAAAACTGGGATTTCCCTGGACTGCTTTCCTTTCTCAAGCAATCTCATCACTCTCCAAATAAGAATTTAACTCCTTACCTTTCATTTTCTCCTTCCATGTGGATGCTGCCTTAGTTGAGGCCCTCCTCTCAGAGATAGCTGCATCATGGCTCAAGTCAGGTCTCCTGCTTCCACTCTGCAAACTGCTCCCAGGAGGTCTTGCTGGGCTATTCTTTTCATGTGGAAGGATCTGACCTTAGCTTACACAGCCTATAAGAACTGGCCCTAGTTTTCATCTCTAGAGTCATAGGTGGCACCTGGCTCCCTGGCCCCAGACTGTAACTGTCATGTACACAGACACATACAGTATTTCCTGTTACTAAGCTATACTGTAAAAACAAATGACTCAAGACCACAGCAGCTTACAACAACAAAGTTGTATTTGTTTTTCATGACAACATACCACTCTGTGGTTGCTGGGGCCCACAGCTTGGGTTAGATATATGAGAAATGTAACTTCCAACCTGCTAGATGTCAGATGGGCCAAGTTCGTGTCCCCGGAAATCAAAGAGTTAATTCCAAAGAACAAAGGGAGTTAAGAATAGGAAAGCTAGGGGCTAGGGATTTAGCTCAGTGGTTCCGCTGCCTGCTTCGAAAGCACAAGGTCCAGAGTTCGATCCCCGGTACAAAAAAAAAAAAAGAGGAAAGCTTTATTGAGAGATAGCTCCTAAAAGACATCAGTGGCCCCAAAAGTGGGTTGCCACAGAGGCCCTTTGTCAGAGGCAATTTATACAGCAAAGTCACAATGTGAGTAAAACATGGGTCAATCTATAATCAACCTATCAGATTACAAGTATACTTGCTCAGCTAATATTGATCCAATGAGAAAGTAGTTCACGTAGCAAGGGCACATGGAAAGGACAAAGACATTTTTGGGAAGAGTTAAGTCCAGATGTTCTGGTCACCCACCTGGGCATCTGATACCTAGGTGGACGTCCTAGACCAGGTGATACTAATTACAGTATAATTCCAAGTTACTGTTTATCCTTTAGAGAGCCATGCAGGCCTAGCCACTGAATCTTTATCTTGAGTCCTGATCTTCATATGACCCTCCAGTCACAATTCTGATGTCTTTATTTTTTACTGACTTCCTTGAGAACTCTCTCTCCTTGAGAGAGTCTTCTTTTTGTAAGAAGACAAAAAGCAATGGAACCATGGAACGGAACTCAAACTTTCTTCACAGAAACAGGATCTGTCATTGGCCAAAGGAAGTCATGTGGTTAACTCTAATGTCCATAGGGCAAACGCTATAATTCTCTCTCACAGGGAGGAGAGTAGGTATGAGCAATAAAATCTATAGGTCACAAAAGGTGCCACATATTCACAAGCATGTGCATGAAATTCAACCAAAAGGAATATTTTTATTCATGTAGTTCTCTACCCTTCCCCTTTGCCAAGCTATTTTCTACAAATTCTTTAGGATTCAGAATAACTATCATTTCCTAAATTCCACTCAGCTGAATTTAGCTGACTTGCCAGATCTAGGAAAAGTATGCTGCCTCTCTTCTACCAGGTGTTCCCTCTCTGCAGCACGGTGTTGGCTGTACCTGTCTTCTACCACACTGGAATCTGCTCAGGTGTTTTTCTTGCTCACCTGTGCTCATCTGACACAGTGTGCACATAGCAGGTACAAAATGAACACATATTTGTGCAGGAATACCCACATACAGAGAGACTATCCTTTCTCATCTAGACTTCAGTTCCTCATCCTTCCAACCAAATAGAGCACTTCCCATATTATTGCCATTTTTAATCACTAAAATGCAAGCTATTAAAGAAAAAGACCATGTGCCAATTAAGTGTCACATGCTCGGCACTTAGTACAGTGATCCACACTTAACTGGTGACCAATAAGTAAGTGAACATGGAACTAGAAAGAGGGAAGGGTCTGAGTCTGAGCAGGGACGCCAGGATAGTGTCCTGCCAGCTAACACTCCTTTTCTTAAGTGTGTGGAGGGTCCATTTCTCACTTCCTTCCTTGAGATCCAGGTCATTTCAGGTCTTCATCTCAGTAGATCCAGTCTGACTTGTAACAGGCTCGCACTAGCACTAGTCTGAATGAATAAATACCACAGACTATTTACACACTCATACTTTCATCAGGGCTGAGCCATTACAAAACAAACAAAAAAATCAAATAAGCAACAGAAACAATTTCCCATACTGTAAGCAGCACTGCAAAATAGAACTTCTAAAGTGAGATTTTTTTTTTTTTCTGGTAGAGATAAGCATTTTCTCCAAACTTCCTCCTGCTGAGTACATAATCAACACCTCTTCCTCTCCTCTGCCCAGAAGAAGGGACAGAAAATGCAGATTTTAGCCCCAGGGTTCAAAAGCCTAGTTTCAAGAAGAAATGGGTCAATGAAGATGGCTGGAACTGATAAACCAAACATGGAGATCTATATTATCTCTCTGTGCTCCCTCTCCCCTCTGTTCATTACTATGAAAGACCCTCATCCTCCTGTAACTGAGATGAACTGAAGAAAATGTGACCCTCCATCTCCTCAGAACTATCTCTGAATAAATCCCCTTTTTTACCAAAATATACATTTTAGGTATACAATACATTTACATTTATCATTGGGTGCTTGTACCTGTACATGATGTACCTTGGTTCTTATTTTTTCCCCATTCCCTGTGCTCCCTTCACCCTCTCCACCCTTCCCTATTTACAAAGACTTTGTTTCCATTTTTTCCTTTTCTCATAATTTTTCCTAAGAATTTGTAAATTTTAAGATGCATGCTATAGCTATGCTGAGGTCAGCCCAGGATGGGAACCATCCCCTTTCTCCTTGGTATCCACACTGTATATGCTACCCACCTGCTATGTAGATTAGCAGCCCTCTCAATTATAAACTGTAATGGTAATTGCAGTGCTTATGTTCAAGTAACCCTTACTGTGGAAAACCACTTGGAGGGCTGAGGTGGGAAAACTGAGGCCTAACTGACCTTCCTAAGGGGAGGATGGGGGAAGGGAAGGCAGGCTATGCCTCCTGTGGCAGCCTACAGGCAAGCTAAACTGGCAGCTGCAAATCCCGGAGAAAGGGTCAACAAACAGCTGAGATCTAATTGAGACAAAATACATGTCTGAGAATACTCTAAATTATGAGAAACAGATGAACCTTCCTTGAACCCAACTTCACAGGATTGCTTGATCCCTTTTTAAATTCAATGAAAGCAAGGTGAGCCACACATTCGGGGCTTTTTGTCCACTAGAGGCAAGGGCCCCCACCTTCCAAATTATCTTTGTATCTTTTGTTTTTAATCCCTGTTCGAACCCTCCAGTTAGGGGTTCCTAGCAGGTTGGTCTCCTGCACCTTACTTTAATGAACAATATCCTCAAAACCCAACCTTTAGTACAACATATGGCACAATTGCTTATTTTAACTTATAGACCTCTGCGCCTAACTTATGAATTAAATTTTACCATAGATATGTATACACATATAGATTAGGGTTCAACACTATCCTAGGTTTCAAGCACATACAGCCAACTGACTCAGCCAACGTGAGTCAGGAATATAATTTAGTGGTGCAATACCTACCTAGCAAGCAAGAGGCCCTGAGTTTGATTCCCAATATCAAAAAAGAAAAAAGAGAAAAAAAAAAAGCCCCTAAAAAAAAAATCAAAGCATATACTGTCAGGAAAAGGTCTGACTCCTCCTTTCTTTGCCAACCAAAATTTTCTCGCACTCTTCATTCATATTTAAATTTCTGGCTGCTCCCCAGAACACAAGGTGGCACCACACCCCACACCATGCCTCTAGTTAGAAAATAAAATTTGGCATGCACCACTTGGGCTACAAAACACAGAACTGTCTATCTCAAAGATAAGATTACAATAGGGTTTTTTAAAAATCAATACATTTGTGCATACAAGTATGCGATGCATGCATATATATGCATGTAAGTATTATCAACCAAACAGATGGGGGTTTTTGGTACTGGGATCAAACTCAGGACCTTGCGCTTGTGAGGCAATCGGCAGAACCACTGAGCTAAATCCCTGGCCCTAAACAGATGTTTTATTGGGTAATGTCTGTAGTGCTTCCTGAAAACTTAAGTTCTAAATTATTCTATTTATAAATTATATTTCTATAAAACTTGCAAACACTGCTTTCATTGCAGCAACCTTAAATTTTTGGATTTCATACATATGGTAGTTAACAGCAGGTTCTAGTCATACTGTGAGTTCAAATCATTGCTGCATGGCTTACTAGTTGCATACCTTCAACAAGCAAGTTATCTAATCTCCCCGGGCCCAAGACTCTTCATCCAAAAATGAGAATAGTAAAATGCACCCAGCGCACAAGATCGCAAGAAGAATGGAAAGATAATACATGCAAAGCATTTATACTAATGTTACCTATGCACCATGCAGTCACTAAATGTGAAGTACTGTTAATTATTACCAGAGTAACCTAGGTAGGTTTTAAAAACTGAATTTCTGACAGGCATGTGACTAGTTAAGAAATATGATTCAATACTGGCTAAAAATGCAAACAATGAATGGAATACAACATATATAAACATATATACTTCTTTTTCAAATAAGAAAATTATGCAAGAAAAGCCTGGAAGACGATAAAGAATTTCTTCAGACGGCAGAACACTGGGTAATCTATTATCTTTACTACTGTCAGTATTCTATAATTGTTTAAAAATAGGCACTTTAATAATAGATAAAAACAATTTTTAAAAACATATAATCTTACTACAGTGAAGGAATCACAGTAACTCCATATCCAACCACATTTACAGAATATAGTTTAAAATCAGGTACAAAGCAACATAAAATTTTTAATGTTCTTCCTAATTTATTAATCTTAATTTCACTATCCTTGATATTCCCAAAACTAAAAACTTCATGAAGATAATAATAAAATATTTTTTTTAAAAAACTGAAATCAGCAAGTTTGGCATAAAAACCATATTTGACTTTACCATAAACTTAACAGTCACTTTTGCCAAAGCTAAATTAAAACCACATTTTAAAACAGTCAAGGTCCTAAACATCAAATGCAGTGAAATCACTGTCCATGGTACTCCTGGCAGGCTCCTCCTCTTAAATAAGCAGAAGCTTAAATGATCTACAAAGGAATCTACTACAAATTCACATACTCAGCAATTAAGACTCAATTGTATTTTATTACTCTGATAAATTGCAACAATATGCTTACTAATAAGCATGTTTCACTAAAGGGTTAAAAAGTGTATCATCAAAATAGTTTAATAATGCTATCTATGATAATAAAATGGTCACCAATATTTTAAAAATGAATTTACACCCAGCTACGAATTAACAACACAGTATTCTTGTTACAGGTTGCCACTAAAAAGAAGTTAATCTTAAATGCAAGTAATCTTAAACATAAATGCACATATTATTTTGAAGTATTAAAAGTCCAAATGCGTTTAGAATGTAAATACTGTATGTATGTATGTCTGTCTCTCAAGATATAAGTAAAGGAAAATGGAACTAAAAACAACAAGAAAAAAAGACATTTTTATATAGACAATGTCTGGAATAACTCTGAATCTGTTCTTGAGAGGGAGACCAAAGGGACAGGCAAGTACTAGGTGACACCGTGCACATTAAACAAAATTAACTTTCCGTCTTACCTAGAACACATTAACCATCCTTGTTCTCTGAAAAAGAGCTATGAGCAGAACTAGACAACTCACAAGTACAAGTGGCTTAGGTCATGTCCTAAATGAGTGAGAGTAATACAACTTGATCATCATTTTAGCTACCAGTATTTTTGGACAACAAAAAATGTAAATGTTTGCATTTTATCACTAACAACTAAAAATTAAAATGAAGTACTTAAGAATACGAAAACTATATAATGCATATATTGAAATCATCTCTTCCATAGTAAACCCTACACTCACATTTCAAAGCTCACATAAATTGTTTGTTTACACTATAGCACTACTTGAAAACACCAGGAATAAAGATTTAACATCTACCTTATAATACTTATATATATTTTTTAAATCCAGCCACAATTTAAAAGCCCATCACTAAATATTCTAGGGCAGTAGTTCACAAATTGTAGTTCTCAAGTCCCTGAGGTTCCCTGAGACTCTTTCAGGTTATTTGCCAGGAAAATTATTTTCAAAATAATATTTAATGCTAGCCTTCCTCATCATGTTGGCATTTGCACAGATGGTCAAAAGTAATGATGAATAAAACTGAACACTTCAGTACAAATCAAGGCATCAAAATGTACTAGGTACAAAATGGTAAAATGTATCTTGCGCTGGTATGCACTACTCAAACTTTTAAGAAAAATAAAAGCTACCTTCACTTAAGAATGTCTTCACTGAAACAGAAAAAGTGACTGATTTTATTGAACTCTGACTCTGGTGGATTTGTTCACCACTCTACATGCCAAAATGGCAAGTCACATTCTGCTGTGGATGTTTAAGGACACAACTTTCTAAGTTACGTTTTTCATAGAACACCATTTTTTTTTTTGGAAACAATGACTGACAAACTATGGTTATTCAGGCTTAGACATCCACCAGACATTTTCTTAAAAATGAATAAAGTAAGTTTGTCCTTTTAAGTGCTATGACAGTACTGCCAGTTTTAAAATTTGGACTTCAAAATTAAAATAAGTTTCCTGAAAATTTGTATCCACCACTGCTGAGCTTGAGGGCTTCTCTATCCTCAAGATATTCCTGATGAGATCTGTGGTGATAGTAGTAAATGTTAGTATTCTGGTATTGTTTAAGAAAAAGTATCAACATTTGGTAGATCTGGTGTAACTCAGTGAATCAGTATTTTCCAAATGATCAATGCATGATGGAACAAGACCATGCACAGGTAAAATGTCAAAGAACAAAGACAAATGGATTTTAGTGTAGCAGAATGAGAGGTCTTAAAAAGAATCTTCTAAAGAATTAGTAGCAGATGGGCCAGGATTTAGCTCAGCAGCACTACGCCTGCCTTGCAAGCACAAGGTCCTGGGTTCGATCCCCAGTAAAAAAAAAAAAAAAAAAAAGAAAAAAGAAAAAAAATCAGTAGCAGAATTAATTTAAAAATAAAAGTATTTACGTTCAAACTAGAACCCTTAGTATGACTGATTCTCTTTATGTTTCCAATGACTCTTAAAAATAACTCCAAGTTACTGCTAACAAAATAACTTAAAAAGTGTAATATGGCATAAAGAACGAACTCATTATATAGTACAAAAAACATGTTCTTTACATGTGTATCGTAAAAGCACTGTTCTAGGACTCTGAAACACTGGAAATTTTTTCTGATACTATTGTCATTAGCCACCTAAAAATAACACAGCTGAAAAATGGCCTCACAATCTATGCTTTTATATACTAAGCATGTTTTTAAGTGGTTATGAAATCTAAACAACGGTTTTTAAATATGTGATGGTGCCCAATACTGATCATATTGTTACTCCTATTCATTTTCTCTAGTAAATATATGAAACTAGATTTAAATCCAAAGGAGCAGAAACTGCCAATCTCAAGTCTCAGTACAAAGCTTGTAAGAGTAGTACAGAATCATGGTTCAAGGCATACTTTTTGTTGATTCTCCTGTAAAAATCAAAAAATGTAACAATAAACAGGTCACCATGGTTATATGTTTATGCCATGCTTATGCCAGGATGAGCAAAAAGAGTAACAAGGAAGCACATTCGCAGGGGAAGAACAGGTCTGCGTGTCTCACTTCCTTCAAAAGAGCATTTATAAAACCACACAACAGAGAACCTGTGATTCTGAGCCACCTGGACCACTCAATCAGTAAACATCCCAACGAATAAGAATGAGTAGGCATTTCATGGGTCATAATTTTGAGGCTCAAACTCTCATCTATTGTGCAAAGCAGAGAAACTTTCAGTGAAGTCTCAGAAGGCAAAGCATAGCTTCCTAACTTGGAAACAACCCTTCTCACTGTGATTACTACAGATGGTGGCAGAGCTGGATTCAGCAGGTCTACATCCTTAGTTTGATTTCACTCTTCAAAAACACAGCGAAAATAAGCTAGTTCAACTGGGCACTAGTAAAACTTCAGGAAGTTCAAAAGTACAGGAACTGAAAAAGCAGTTCCAGCAAGTCCTTCCTAGAGTTAATGGGGCAATCCTAGTTTATGCCTGTTGTCCTGGTATAATTATTAATAGTGCCTACTTGCAGTCATAGCATACCAGTGGTCCCCTAACTATAATGTAGTAATATCTGTAAGTAGTTGTGTGTTGTGTGTATTCAACTTAAAAACAGAACAATATAAGCAAGTGCAACAAAAATTCCTACTTCCGTAAACTGTACAATTTTCTCTATTATTACATTTCTTGCAAGCAATAGAAAAGAAATCGTGGCTGTTTCAGGCCACTGTAAATTCAATTTCAGCTCTTCTAAATAATTTTATTATTGACACATACTTGTAAACCTGCATGTATGAAACTTCATATTCCTCAACTTTTGGAATCAACCTATTTTGGGAAAATGCTTTCCTGCCTTATTTTACATGAACCAAATCTCTGTACTCATTTTCATTTTATAAAGCACATTCATGCTCTAAATTATATTATAATGTAGTTTTGGGGGGGTTTTTTGGTACCAGGGATTGAACTCAGGTCTTTGCGCTTGCGCACAGCAGGTGGTGAAACTATAATGTAGTTTTGATCAATCACACAAGCCAAAATAATTTTTATGTTTATGTTACTGCTAGAATAAAACCTAAGCCAGACAACTTGAAATAGCAAACACATATCCATCCCCTTTAGCACCTCTCAGACTTTTTTTAACCAGGTATAAACTCCAAAATGCTTGGGACCAAAAATATTTTGGATTTCACATTTTTTTAAGTTTTGTAACATCTTACAAATAATGAGAGAGCTTGGGAATAAGACCAATGCCTAAACATGAAATTCATGTTTCATACACACCTCAGCCACATAGCCTGCAGATAGTTTTATACAATATTTTTACTCTGCCTATGTTTTGATGGCAATCTGAAATTCAAATGTGGAATTCCACTTGTGAAATGCTGCCATTCAAAATGTTTTGAATTTTAGACTTTCCATTTTCAGATCAAGGTGCTTAATTCATACTTGATATATTAAGAAAAATCTTCTGCTCATGAAAAGAAATAGCCCAACTTAAGACAACAAACACACACCTACCATCAATTCATATATGTGGAGCCACAGGCTGCAAGCCCACGCATGGTTTCTTAGGCCCAGCCAACAAGTCAGGGTTAGCTGACACTGATCTCTCCAGAACTGATGCAAGGACCTGTGGGATGTGCCACACTGCTGAGTACCTAACTTACAAGGGTAAATGCAGGTCAAACAAATATCCCTGTTGTAAGGATCTTCAAGCTGACTATATATAGCCAAGAAACTAACAGAAATACCAAACTTCTGAACAAAAAAATCAAGACTCTACCTAATGTGGAAATAATTTTCTTTTCTCTCTTTTTTTTTGGGGGGGGGGTATTCTTTTTTTTGAAATAAGGTCTCAAATTTGCAGTGATACTCCTGTCTCAGTCTCCCAAGTGCTGGGATTACAGGTGTGTGCCACCACGCCCAGTGGAAAAAATTTTCATTTAATGAATCAGTTTAATTTTATAAGTCAGTATAGTTTTTTTTTGGTACCGGGGATCGAACTCGGGTCCTTGTGCTTGCGCAGCAGGCGGCGAAACCACTGAGCTAAATCCCCAGCCCAAGTCAGTACAGTTTTTAAGGGTTACTTATATAGCCACCTTATTTATAATAAAAACAAATTTATATCGAAATAAATGCTATTTTCTAGCATTTTTAAAAATTACAACAGTTCAAATCTGGCAAAACTGTTTCTATACAAATTAACTTATACCAAGAGAATAACCAATGACTACTAATGCTTTACAGACTACAACTGATCCATTAAATCCTTAATGACACCATAAACCTTTTCTTAAAGCTTCCTAACAATTTGATACCACATTCAGATTTTGCATCTTTTCAATATGAAAGATGACCTTTACTGATATTCTACCACTGTTAAGGACAATCAAAATATAATCACAAAATTCTATGAACATCTACATAGTTACAATATTTACATTCCATTAGGTCAACAAATTGCATAAAATCATTTTTTTAATTGGCAGAAGAATGCCAAATTGAAACTGGTCTAGGTATAATTTCAACTAAAAACATTTAAATGCAAGACAAGACCCATAAACATACCCACATACATAAAACTTAGCAGTTACTACAGGAAAATAAAAGTTCATAAAAAGTCATAACCACAACTAAAGTTCAACCTATGCAAAGAACGAACGAAAGAAAGCGAGAAAGCAAGCAAGCAAGAACAAACCTATGATGCTAAAAACACATCAATGGCAACCACTGATCTCTTTATGCATTAGTCCCCAGAGAGAGATTCTCAGCAGTACAGATGCCTAAAAATACTTTTTTTTTTCAAAACAGTCTTAAGTATAGGTGAGTTACATGATAAAGTATAGTTAAAACCTATCTGGCTGGGCATGGTGGCACAATCCGGTAACTGCGCCACTTAGGGAGACAAGCAGGGGATTGTGGTGAGTTCCACGTCAACTGGGGATTACATAGCTAAATTCAAGGTCAGCCTGAGCCCTATATATGAAACTGTCAAAAACAACAACAAAAGTCTGTAATATATAGATTTAGCTATAGTAAGTTAGGTAATCATTGCCCTTTTCATCTGAAGACTTCCTAGTCTACTTTTGCTGACCAATCAGAAGCCATTGTTTATATACATCAATGGATAAGATGAATCACATTCTTCTCAAGATTAATTGAGGTACATTTCCCTCACTCCCTTGAGGAGTGTTATAGCGGGTGTGGTGAGTTTCTCCCTTGGTTAGCAATAACCACGGCCTTCCTAAAATGTGTTCATATGCATGCACACGCATACGCACACACATACTGAGCCTGACAGAGGCACCTCATGGGCGCGAATGCTTTTCCTACAGCTGAGTCCCATCGGGCACCCTCAGTCCCGCAGGTGCTGACACCTGTGCCCGCTCTCATTCTCGCCCTCGGCAGCTGCCCAGTGCCGAAAGGACAAGTGCTTTCAGAGGTGCTCATGCCATCTTGGCTGAGCTATTCCTCGCTGGAAACACGTGACTCTGCAGCAGCAGCTCCCTCCTCCTGTCCCCCGGTAGCCCCTTGTTGAGAACATGGGCCACTAGCTGGCCGCGGACAGCATGAGTAACTTGATTGTTTTGTTATAATTTAGACATTTTTTTTGACCTGTGATTCCTTCCCCTCAAATCCAGTATTGGGATCGTTTTACTAATACACGTGTAAAACGTGAGTAATCAAGTCTGTGTGCTCCCAGCCTTCACATGTCTTTTTGAACTCTGTCTTATACTTAGCAGCACACAGTGCTCTGGTGTCCTTTTAGCCAAGTACCCATCACGACACCCTTCCCATCTGGTTTTTGCTTTGCCTCTGTAACGTCTGCTTCACAGGGAATGGAAGACTCCAGGGGTCTCCATGTACATAACTCAGTACACAGATGTATTATTGCTATTAAAACAGATAGGGTGCTACCAGTTGGCCCTGGGCATTCGGAGGTGGTGGCTGATTCTTGCCCCTGTCATAGCAAACCTGTGGAAGTCTGCAGAGAGGGCCTTCTCTCACCTGGGAAGTGTACAGCCTGTATCCTGCAGGATATTGTTTCAAATGTGTATATATTTCATGTTTGATACTTGCCACTTACTGATCAACAGAACATCCTGCTTGATTTTAACAAAATAAATACTGTGTCTTCAAGGGAAAAAAAAAAGATTAATTGAGGTATTAAAATGAAACATCACCTATTATAACACATTTGTGGTTATTAACACAAATTGTATTATTTGCAACAGGGCAAAAAGAAATAACTCAAGTATATAATAAGCAAATAACTTTTAAAAAAATCTCATGAAACCAAACAGTAATACCTAGTATGGTTTTGGATATAGATACAACCTTTACTCAAAATGAAAACATAAAATCTTATTAGCCTAAAAATATTCACTAAATTTTTAAAAGGCATGTATCCTAGGTTTTGTCAGATAAAGATGTACACCAAAGAACTGACAATGCAATATTCTTTTCACAAAATATTTGTGACAATAATCTTTCAAGAAAAAAACTAAATTTTTGCCTTTGAGTAATGAGGAAGACAAACCAATGGCTATCTTGAGAAGTAGTAGTAAGTTAAAAGCCAACCTGGAGATCTGTGGGTGACCACAAAGTCTTCTCCTGTGGTGGTTCTAGGTAGGAAAGATTAGCAGAAAGTACTCCACCATGAGCAATTAGGAATCCCTGAAAAAAATACAGCCTTCAAATTAAAAATAAGAAAAGGCAGAGGCTGGAGATTTAGCTCAGTGGCCCCGCGCCTGCCTTGTAAATGCAAGGTCCTGAGTTCAACTGCCAGTACCAGAAAAAAAAATTTTTTTTGATTTACTAAAAATAAAAGGAGAGGCTTAAAGCTTAAAAGCTAAGATACTTTTTAAGAGTATAGTTTCCATATTAATAGAGATATCCAACTTAACATCAGTCTCCCAGTGATAAAATGTCAATATTAAGTTCAGATTATCAATTCTTACTTCACATGAATATGAACCCAGACATGGTGCATGCCCGTAATCCCAGTACTTGCAAGGCTGAGGATGGCCATGCATTCAAGGCCAGGCTGGGCTACACAGTGAGTTCAAGACTAGCCTGAACTATATAGTAAGAGACTGTCTCAAAACAACAAAACAACAAAAATGTGAATAAGAAGGGAAAGGCAAAGTTAATCAGGATGATTTTAAAATGCATTCTAATTTTCTTAAAAAGTAAATGCTATCCAAAGAACCAAGTTTATTATCTTCCTGAATGTAGAAGCCACAAAATTATCAATGATTACCAAAGCTAACTGAAATCACCAATGACTGATGATTAATGAAGTTAACCGCTGTACCGAAAAAAGAAAAACCTCACTACATTCTTACACATGGAAAGATTCCCAAGTAAATAAATATAAGACTTAAATGTGATTTCTACAATTTCTGCAGTGAATTTGTTTAGCACTTATTGTGTATCTAATAAATAATATATTGCTTATGTTTTTATAGAAAACTATTTATAAAGGCCAAGTGGAATAAAGTCATTAGACAATAAAAAAAAATTTCAGGGCCGGGGATTTAGCTCAGTGGTTTCACTGCCTGCTGCACAAGAGCAAGAACCCGAGTTCGATCCCTGGTACCAAAAAAAAAAAAAAAAAAAAAATTCATATACAAGCTTAGACAAAGCAGATTGAAATCACTAACCTTGAAATACTGGTCTAGAAAATTACTAAGTTTACTTACATCTTAATAAAATACACAATGTGCTAAATGTAAATCTTAACTTCTAAGACCAGAATAAATTTAATAGTATATACAGCTTCTCTAGAAAAGCAAAATACAAAGTGTGAGCTAGCCACTACACAATGATAAAGCTAAGAAAAAATAACAAATATTTTTTTTTAAAATGATTATGAAAGGCTTCCAAATACAATTCTGAAGAATCATTTCTCAAAACAGAAATGTTCAAATATAAATGGAGAGGAAAAACTAGGATGAAATATATAATCTTTTTTTAAGAACTTGTTTTTTTCTTTGTGTACATAGAAACTTTTTACCTGCAGAATAACTGAAAAAGAGCTTTCTAAATGGCAGTCCAATTTTACTTGACTACTCAGATCTCTAATAGAAAACATGTTTCAACTGAATGCTTAAAACAGAATTAAATCAATTAACACTAATGTTTCTGATATGGAATTTTAAAAAATGGGCAACCCAATTTAAAACACCAAAGAATAAGGTGAACTCTCTATTACTAAACTAAAAAAGATTGGTTTTCTCAACCAGACTTGAAAATTTTTTGAAAAATAGATTCATTCAAATAAAAAAACTCAAAATGATTATGTACCAAGTTATTTTACATACAAATTGTCTTATCCTGCAATGAAATGAAAAATGAACACACTATTCTAACAGACAATGTAATCCTGAAACTAAATTATTGCATGTCATCTTTCAAAAGATGTGCTAGTAAGTCATGAAGGCTTACTACACAGTAATTTGCTTACTAGAACCAAACTCATAAAATCATTACAGAACCTAAGTAGTGAAACAGGAGTAAACATCAGTATTCAAATTAGCAACCTGAACTTAATTTATATTACCATTCAACTAAGGATTCACACCAATGGTTCCAACCAAGTAAAACATGGTCAAAGGAAAGATCAAGACACAAGGAATGCAAGCTTTCCCACACAAGGTAAAATCAATGTCAAGAAAGTAAAAGTTGAATTTACTCAACAATATAAACTGCAAGTTAATGATAAGGAAAGGATTTAAATTTCTTAAGAATGTTGTAATCTGCCAAATATGTTTTGTTGCCTAAGAGCTGGTATTTTAGCAAATATTGTTAACTTTGAATGGCCTATTACAACAAATCAAAAACAAATGCTACGAAAATAATCTCCTGAACAGGCTTCAATCCTGGGTTCAGTGTTGGGTCGGGGAAGGGTCTCCCCGCCGCGCCCCTCCTGCGTTCCCACCCTCTCCCCCATCTAGAGGGCTGGGCTCAGGGCTGTTTGGCAAAGTACTGCAGAAGTCTTTCAGCCGCTTTGTTACAATCCCTCCTGTCCCCGCGGCTCTGCCCGCTGGCCACAGCGCCCTACCCGGCCGCGCTGGCCCAGGCCCAAGCCGGCCCGCGGAGTCGGGACAACTTTCCAAGCAGACAGAGCGCGGGGCGTGGGCAATCTCGCGCGCTGGACCACTGAAGCGGGCGAGTGACCGCGACCACGTTCCGACCCTCGAAGACGCCATCAGAGAGGCTGAGGACGGGACTGAACACACGGGCCGCCGGGCCCTCGGGACACCTCGGCGAAAGGCCCGCAGCCGCCTTCCTGCTCGCTGACCCGGCTCGGTGGCGGGAAGGCGAAAGGAGGGCTTGGGGGCCACGGATGGGGTAGCGAGGACGGGGTGGGGGTATGTGGAGTCCCGGGTGGTAGGTGGGGTCCTTGAGGAACAAGTAGGCCAGTCAGGTGGGGTCCTAGCGACATAAGTGGACAGCCAGTTGGGGTTCCAGTGGCACAGGTGGACGCGCCGGCAGGGTCCCGGGGGCACAGGTGGGTGGCCGAGGGCACAGGTGGGCGGCCAGTTGGGATCCTGAGGGCACAGGTGAGCGGCTAGATGGCTTCCCGGGGTCACAAGGGGGCGGCTAGGTGGAGTCCCGGAGACACAGGGAGGTGACCGGAGGCACAGGTGACGCAGGCCCCCGGCGCAGCCTGATGTCCCCCGGGACCCCTCCCCGGCCGGCGGGTCCGCAGAAGGGGAGGACTCGCTAGGGAGGCGGGGGGATGGGACGCGGAGGTAAAGGGGCGCGGTACACAAGCGACAAGGGCGGGGCGTGCTCTGGGCCCCGACCCAAGGTGGGCACGGGTGGCCCGGGGTGGGGAGGGACCCGAGCCCGGGAGGCAGGCGAGCGCGTCCCCGAGGGGAGGCCTGGGGTTTCGGCAGCTGTAGCCTGGGTCTCCCCACCCCCTCGCGCCCCTCCCTTCTCTATCGGTTCCCCTCCCCCTCCCTAGAGCCCCCTCCCCTCCTCCACCTCTCGGGGGCGGCGGCACTCACCTCGGTCGGCTGGCTGATCTCGAACAGGTCCAGCCGGTTGGCGTTCCAATGGTGGATGATGTCGGCCAGCTTCCGCCGCTCCTCGTCGCGGCCGCCCGCCGACATGGTCACGACTGAGCTCTTCTGCGGCGGGCCAGAGCCCTCAGGCCGCCTCGCCGCCGCCGCCGCGCGTCGTCCGCCCGGGCTTAGCCGCGTCCGGCCCGCGCCGCTCAGCCCGCGCCTCAGCCACGGCCGGTGCGCCGAGGAGCGCCGCTGCCCCGCCCGCTGCCGTGCGCGCCCCGCCGCCGCGCGCCCGCCGTGCGTGCGCCCCGCCGCCGCACCTCCGCCGTGCGCGCGCCCGCCGCCGCCGCACCTCCTCGCCGCTCCGCTAGGTGCTGCTGCGGTGCGGGGCAGACGAGTCCTGACAGGTCCTGATGTGCCGCCCAAGGTCCTGACCCACCCTGAAGTACTGTCTCGGGTTCAGAGGTGTTCTGTTGGGGCGCTGGGTTCCGAGAGGCACTGGGTCCTGACCAGCAATCCTGGACCCAGACAGATGCTGGGTCCCGAAGGCGACACCAGGTTCTGATGGGTGGGTGTGGGTTGTTCGGAGTGGAGAGAAGGTGAATGGCAAAGTCCACGCTGCGCCTGGAGCGCATGCCCCGCTAAGGTCACTGCCCTGGGCAGCGCCGGCCAACGGAGACCCAGTGTATCTGGGCATCGGTTCCCAAGGGACTTGCTTTCTGCTGAGGTCAAATCAAGCAGACCTTCTCAAGCTATTTAAGAGAAAAACAAATTATTAAGCTTACGTGTGTGTGTCTCAGTGATATTTGTAACGTCCTCCCCGTGTTTTCAGAGGCAACCCTGTCTCCTGTTGCCCGGTATTATTTGAATCCCACACTGTTGTCTCACGATTCTCATGCACTGTGAGGTTGGATCTGTGTACTTAGAAAACAATTCCTTCACCCATTGTAGCTACAAATGTTCCCAGACATGGATAATAGACTACAAAGTTAAATAAATAATGGGGGTGCCAGGGGAGAGGGATTTGAGGTGCCTCTTTTTTTTTTCTTTACTTTTTTTTTTTTTTTTTTTGGTACAGGGTCCTTGCGACTGCACAGCAGGCGGCCAAAACACTGAGCTAAATCCCCGGCCCGAGGTGCCTCTTTTAAGGACCTAGAAATGTCACATTAGTGTGCTTGTTAATCCTGGAAGTGTCCTAGTGAACCTAGAAACCTAAAATTGATTTTGTAAATTTTAAGAATATTTGTTTCATGAGGTGTCTTTCCTCTTTAATTTCCCCCTCCTGCCAAAAGAATATTTTGGGTGCAGAACACATCCCAGTAGGTTATTCCTTTCATTCATTCATGCAGAGTTGGTTTCTGGCATCATCTGTGATGTAACAAAACCATTTATCTTTTAAATAATAAAGCTAAGTAATGAGAATACTAAGATAAATTTGATAAAGCCTGTACATTTATGGCGGTACTTTTTCTTTTCTGATATGGAGATTATTTTCCTCTTCACCAAGTGGATTTATTTTGTGGGAAAGAAGAGAGTTCTCTCATGGGGCTAAGGTTGTCTTCAGTTTTCCTTTCTGCTCTACTAGGACAGTATAGCTACATAAGGACGCTTTTCAGCAGAGGAGCCAGAGGTTGAACCAGTGCCATGAGGAATGAATTCTTCAATAGATCTCTAGTCTTCTTTCTCAAAATCAAAGTGTGGTGACTTGCAGAAAAGCAGCTGTGTATAAATGGTATCTTCATGTTTTAGCACCCTGTTCCTTTATGCCGGTAAGGTCCCATGCTTCGTTATAGATGCTAGTTTTTATTGTGAGCATCCTAGTTTCAATACAGCTCAGGACTCTTAAATTGCACACATGCCCTTCGGGGCCATCAACCACGTATGGGCTGAATTCAAACAGTGAGAGCTTTATTCCCAATGACCAAGAATAACTTGCCTCGAGTAAAAAACTACCTTGCAAAGCTAGCACATGGATTGTTGATCTCCAAAATGTAGTATCCCTAGAGAAATTCAGTATTGCTAGAAAATGTGTGGATATGAACTCTGCAATGTTATTTTTATGAAAGATAGATATGTATATATACACACATACATACATATATATGTTTGGTATATATGAAATGCCGACCATACGATGCAGGACACAAAATGTTTAAATCAGCATTATTATTGTTTTTCTGATTGATTAAAAAAATCCCCATTTGTATTATATATGAATGGTATATCAATATCCAACCAGCATCATTTATTAACAAAGCTTTAAAAGCAACTTAAAACCCACAGAATATCTGTGATTCTTAAGCTTTAAAGACTGACAAAACCAGTATAAATTTGTGCCATGAAAAATTTCAAGCTGACATATTCTTCCACTAATTTTCATTGTTCAAGACCCAAAGATAATATTATTAGCCATACATTAATTTTCATATCACATATAAGAATATAAAGTCATAATATCCATCTTCCATTATCAGTACACTGTACTGTTGAGTTCCAATACATTTAAGAATCAATACCATTTTTTTAAAAAAAGAATCGATATCATTTAAATGATATCCAAGAAATGCTACCTAAAAATAAATCATGTAGGATTTATTATTAACCCATCTGAGAAGTAAACTAAGATTCAAGATAAAAGATTTGGTTGAAGCTAAACAGGTGCACTAGATGAAGTCGAAAAATAACTTTATAATCAGTAAGTCAGTGTTTAAAAATGCATTACTTATACTTAAATCTTGGTTTTCCATTTTTAAAATATTAGATTATTTTTACTTATGCTATTAAGAAAGAACTGTCAGCACTAATGTAATCAGAATAAATTGTGAGAATACATAATAATATTTTATTTTTTGGTTTTTTTAAGACAAGGTCTTGATATGTAGTTCAGGCTGGTCTTGAACTCACTGTGTACTCACTGTGTGACCCAGGCTGGCCTTGAACTGAAGGCAGTCCTCCTGCCTCAGCCTTTGAACTTTAAAAAAAAAGTGTTTTTGAAATATAATATGAAAACAAGTTTCTAAGACCAAATACAATAAACCTTTTCTTGCCTCAATTTGCGGAGATTCTAGAAAATAGGAAGTGATAGGAAAAATGTTGAAACATCTAAGAATAACAAATGACACAAATATATCAATTATATTTAATGATCAATAGGTCACTTTATTTTCTATCCACCAATAAATTCCATGTCAGTAAATCAAATTTTGAAATATTTCAGTCTTACAATTACATAAATCATCTTATGTCCTTTTAGTGGACATACTAATTCAGAGGCTGGTTTTTAAGCAAAAAAATAAAGGGACATAATAAAATTATAAACAGCAGACTTTGTAAGTTAGATTATCCTCCACAGTAGCCTAAATATGTGAAAGTTAATACAGTTAGTTAATTTGGAAAATTAAATAACCCAACACATCTCTGCCTAACCCAATGCTAGAAAGATCAGTGTTGTTAATTTAATATTTTAAACAACATCAAAAAGAGACAATCCCAGGGATTAAGTTTGCGTGAGTATATACTACTTGATAAATGGACAAATGTATCTTTCAATTGTATCATATCCCCACATTCCTAATATTTAGATTTTGAGTTAGCTAAAAGAATTTCAGGAAGTGAGTTTTTGCAGAGAGAAGTAGTGACATAAAGAGCTTGAAAAACAGGAATTTAATCTTATTTGTTAGGCAAAAACTAATCTTACTAACCCAGAAAGACATCTGTGGTTAAATGTCCTCACTAGCATTTTATAACCTGAGATGATGCTGAGGAAATAAAGTTCAGTCTTAAATACATAAGTTATTTTCACTGAATGCAAAGAAAATAAACCTCTTGTGGAAGGTATTAAAAGGTGAATTATACCATGTAAACAGTGATTACTTAATATATTTGAGAATTGCTGTATATTATTCAGTATTATTCAACAGGCTAAGGAAAACTGCGGGTCATATGTATTTTGAAAATCAGTCATATCAGGATATAAGTGAAACTTTGACAATGTCTTTTGTCTTCTTTCCACCTACCTCCCACCACCCTTCCTTCTTCCCAGATGCTATTCTCCCCAGCCCCCCAGGTATCCCTGCCTAGTGCAGAAGTATTCCCCCTCCTGTGGAGTTTCCTTGGCATTTGTACTTCCCAAAATTTCCCTAATCTCATAATTGACAGCTTTATTTTTAGCTCCTACCTTGAGTTTGATTTTGACTTGAAATTCTGTACATGGCATTTTTTCCTCACTAGTTTAGTTCCCTTTGTTTTGGGGACCTGTCTTGGTTCTTGATTCTGTCTCCCATTTCAGCACCAAACACAAGTCTCTCTGCATGTGACAGATACAGTACTAATGAGGGCTCACTGATTCCTCGGAAGTGGTGCTGTAAGGTCCCTAGAACAACAGCTCTCCACTCAGTCTCCAAGACCCAGGCTGTACTCACTGAGCAAGTATGATGAGGTTGGGTATTCCACCTTGGAAGACTGGAGGGTTTCCATCCCGCCCTTCACCTTTGCTCCTAATAATAAGAAGTGTAGTCCCAAACAATGGGGCAGGAAAAGAAACAAATATGGTTGCCTCATTCCTAAAATAAAGGTCTGATCTATTATGCAAAGTTAATATGACTGTACCACCCACTTGTCATTGATAGAATAAAGGCAAAAGGGAATGTAGGAGGCATGGTGAAACTCAGATGCTAAGATGAACTAAATATGATTTTAAAAACCCAATTCCTACCCCAGTTTTCACAGACTTTATAAAATAGAAAGTACTGGGGGGAAAGATTAGGAACTTAATTCATCTAGGAACAAGTGACACAAAGATATCAACTATTATTTTGTTTCATGCCCTTTCCTGCTAGAAACATACATATACTGTATATGTATATATTTAATGTATGGTAGTATATAGAATATACATATATACTTTTTCTGGTAAGCTAATATAAAATAAAAACTTCCATTGGTTAAAAAAAAAACAAATGAAAAGAAGGTGTAATTATAAAATGATTAGCTAGCAGTATAAATAAGAGACACAAAAAAGAAATGTTGAGAAATTACTTGTTCATGAAAACCTGAAAGTGGAATATCTAAGAACTTATAAATAAAATCTCTTCTTTACCCACCAACATGTCTGTAAATAAAAAACACCAAATCACAGGGTTTTTCTTATTTCTGAAAATGTAATGCAATGTAAACATTTTTTAAAGTGCTGTTGATGGGCCAGAGATTTAGCTCAGTGGTTCCACTGCCTGCCTAGCAAGTGCAAGGTCCCGAATTCAATCCCCAGTACAAAAAAAAAAAAAAAATGCTGTTGATATTTGCAATAATCCTATGAAAAGCCAAAACTTTGGCCTAGGGCCTCGGTTGAGATGGTTTTGTGAATGTATGCTCTGAAGCACCCTCCCACACAGGTATCTGCTATAAATGCCCCAATGGTGGATGAAAAATAGAGAAAGCTGTAGAGTGCATCCAAAAGTGGATGAGGACCAGGGTCCACCAGGGCAAGTGTTTCATAGGAAGGGACTGACAGAAAAAGCCTGGTGGGCCATGGGACCTGGAGGCAAATCCCAAGGAGCTGGGCCTGGGTTGTGTGGGGCTAAAAGTGCTCACAGGGAGAAGAGAAAGCTAGTGTTGACTACAGCCTGCAGGTATGACTTACATGAAGCTGTGTAGCTGGGAGTAAAGACAATGAACATAGGCTTATGGCCAGGACTGTGCAAGGCCAGCCATTAAGCGTATCTGCTGCCTCTAGTCACTACCACAAGAAGACTCCCTGCTCCTCACCTAGTGAGCCAGAGAGGTGAGCAATGACATCCTTAGAAATCTCCCCAGGAGCTGACAAGTCAAAAATTCCAAGGCACACAAATATGTCAAATGCTAAAAGACCATCAGAATCAGCAATGTAGATGACTTCACTTTAGACAAAATGAAAATATAGAACATTCTAAAAAGAGCTTTAAATTAAATACATCTAGAAACCTTAAAGAAATACATGATATGATAACATTCACATAAAGGAAGAAAAATTTATGAGAGAAAGGAACAAGCAGAAACAAAGCAAGAACATATTTTTTTTTAAGTACCAATTGGAAATCCCTGAAATTACAAAATTTAGTGATTGATACATAAAAACCCCAAAGGAAAGCAGAAAAATACAGAGAAATACACTTGGAAAGCAGGATGGAAAGACCAAGGAAATTTTTTTGAAATTGAAAAGCCTTGAAGGACAAGGTAAGGCTATTTCCAGCTCCATACCTGTAATCAGAGAGAGGAGCATAGGCTTCAGAGCCAGGAATTTCTGAGATGAGCTCCATGTCTGACACTATTTGTAGGACAATGAACAAGGCCTTATTAGCTCTCTAATACTCAACTTCCTCATATGAAAAATACACAATTATAGCATTGTACCTTAACTGCCATCCTTAACCAAGCTGCTACTATAAGGACCAAATGAAAAGTAAGCAAAGGCCTATAAAAGTGCTCACCCAGCATCCATTGACAGGTCATGTTTCCTTCTGAATCTGAACATTGGCACCCAGGGAAATCATGAAGAGGTTTCTCTATAGACTTTAGTGTGAGGTAAACAGTACGTGTGGATAAAAAGTCATTAAATTTTAACTTTTATGCATATTTTTATTTTTAATTATTAAAAGGCACTACATTAGAACTTTCAGAATATTGCAGCAAGACTTAAAAACATCTTTGGAGGGCTTAACCATAGTATGCCATAATAAATATCTTGCTGCAGTTGTTTTGTTTTTGTTTTGAAGGGAAGGGACTGTGTATTATTATGATTGTTTTCATTGCAGTATGTGGTCTATAATAAATTTGGTACATTATATGTTGTAAATTTTTTAGCTGTATATAATAAGGAGGAAACTAGTGCCTACCGGTCCATTTTCCCCAGTCACCCCACCTTTCTTTTTCTAGTTGTCTTCGTCTCCAAGGCTCCTGGGCCTGCTGTCAAGCCTCTCTTTCACTCTTTCTCCAGACTGCCACTTCTGTGCTCATCACAGGCCTTCTGACTCTTCTCTGTGTCTGACTTATGGGTTTGGGTTTAATCGTAGCAACTCTATTACAAGATCCTCTTGTTTGTGTGCTACATTCTCTGCCCATTGTAAGCTATTCCAATCTTCTCCAAACATTATTCTGATTATATCCAATCTATATTCCTTTAATAGAATCTTAGCACCAAAGCCAACTCATCCCAGTTAATTTTTAGTTTACTATTCTGCATGTTAATTTTTCAAAGATTGTTCCACTCACCAGGGTTATCTTGGAAGGGTACCTTCACTTCCCTACCTACTCAGCTTCACCCATACTTTTCTGTCTACTAGGAGTGTCCTTTTCTCATGTCCATCAGATAAATTCTGATCAACTCTGCTGGACATCAGCATTGTTTAACTGGCTGTGACTTTCCTCTGCTTAGCCCATGGAATTTCACCTTTCACCCTGTTAAGTAAGCATGACCAGAGTGTGCACTTCTGATGTGATCTGGTCCTGTCTTCCTTGCTGCAGTGGCGTGCAGAGGACATGTAGGTGTGGACATACTGTGTTGTCCAGTAGTAAGAGCTCACTCAGAGCCTGCAGAACAGCTGCCCTGGAGGGTCACTTGGTCCCTGTGTGGGATTTGTATTCATTGTAGTAGGCCACTGGTAACAACTGTCTGGACTCAAATGCCATCACCTTAAGGCGCAGCTTAAATTCTCGCTGCTCTTAAAGAGCTCCCAGTATTGCAGCTGGGAGGGATCCCCTCTTCAGCTTGCCCCAGCATTTCATCTGTTCCTGGCATGGGAAATGTGCCTCAGCATGATGGAACCAGCACGTAGAATCACATAGACCTGAGCTATTCTAACTGCTCTTGGCCATTTCATGGCCGAATATCTTTCTGAAACTCAGTTTTGTTTTGTTTTGTTTTGCTCTGTTTTTGGTACCCAGGATCGAACATAGGACCTTGCGCTTGCGAGGCAGGCGGTGGAACCACTGAGCTAAATAAATCCCCAGCCCTGAAACTCAGTTTTACTTTGTAAAAAATTGAGGCAATCCTTTGTAACACTGAAAAAGAAAAATAAGCTTCAATTCTGAAAAAGCATGTACACGGTGCTCACTATTATTGAAGTTTTCAAAACTGTTATGTTTTTCTTTTCTTGGGATTATAAAATGCCATGAAACAAAGCAATATCAGAGAATAAAATTTCATTGCTTCTCTTTGATTTGTAGGTCAATTATAAAACTATAAATAGCTCTGCTTAATGGTTTTGCTATAGTATAATCTCTTAAAGATACAGATGCATATTTATTTCAAAGGTAGCTAATATGGCAAAACAACAATGTATTTTGATTAATTTTTTACAGATTAATACTCATGTCTTTTTAAAATAAATTTCTAATTGAATAGTCACCAAAAAAATCAATTAAAGACAACCAATTAGAAGAAAAGCTGAAAATCATAGAATGAAAAACTTTTAAAGAGATTTAAATACATCTTCATTATTTTTTACCTGAGTTTCTGTTTTGGTTTTGTTTTTTGGTTTCTAGGCTTTTTGTTTAATAGAGATTTACTTTAGTATCAAGGGAAAAATTAATAAATACACATTCATTGTAAATTAACTCACATTTTTTGACTAGAAAAACAAACCAATTTGTTCAGATACTAAATTCTTTAAAGTGAATATATATATATATATGTATATATTACTTTTTTTTTTTAAACCAAGCTAGCCTAAAAGCTACAGTGTGGTAAGAAGTATATTATTAAAAGTACTAGATAGTGTGCAGTTTCAATAATTTATGGTTGTAATTCCTATGAGAAAATTAAGATATCATTAGCGTCTTTTAAAACATCGATTGATCCCAGCAGGTAGTTATGAGAGAATTTTAGGTGACATGTCCTTAGACTGAGACTCCAGAAATGATCCCTTTCAACTCAAGATTTATTTTTTCAAAGAATAAGCTATAACTCTTGATTTCCTATACAATTATTCAATAAAGAACTCAAGATTATAGTTTGAATTTCAATGTCTAAATATATTACACTATCAATAGAATAAAAATAGAATTTTAGAAAGAGCTATAGCCAAGGGAATATATAACAATATATCCAACATACACTCAATTATAAGAGAAAATATTCTCTCTCTAAACTTTTTGTTTAAATATACAGCAAACTCATGAAGACTTGCTTGTTCAAAGACTAATACCAAAATATTAAATTTTAATGTAATAATTTGCTATTTGTTGTGAGGCAATTGTAAAGAACAAGAAAACAGGATGAATTCCATCTTTTAAAATAATTTTCTACACCACAAATCTACTTTTCCCCTATTAGCTCCTAATTCGGAGCTCAGTTGTACCATGGACTAAAATGTAAGCAAATGTTAACGTTCTAAGCCAGAGCTGACAATCTACAAGCCCAATCTGCCTCTCGTTTTTGCATGGCTTGTTAATTAAGAATATTTCCTACATTATTTAGTGGTTGAATAAATGAAAATGAGAGATGATACATGATAAAATATTATTTTTAAAGCCTCAATATATGAGTTAATAAACCAAAACTAACTTACAAAAGTAAAAGAAAAGGAAAGTGTCCAGCTCTTGAAACAATTTCATTATATATCTGCTTGCTTGAAACCAAAAAAAACATCAAATTTCACAGATGTCTTTGGAGGATATAATTGGGTCCAGTGGCATTCTCAAGATTCTGCTGACAAACGAGGTCTCCAATATTTGCAGGTATTTATAATTATAACTCACTCAGAAAGATCCTACAGCTATTAGCTACATGAGATTCCCCTGAAGTCATTTGATAATTTCCTATACAGTCCACTGAGGTAGAAGAATTAGTCACTAGTTCAGTTGCCTAAGGAAATAGCTCTAGGAAAGAAGCCAAATTATTATTTTTTATTTTGTAATAGCATTTTCTTAGATGGAAATAGACAATACTTATGAATTCACTTCTATATGTTTTGGGGAAAGCACAAAGGTTAATGAATGTCCTGGAATGGTCCAAGCAGAAAGTAAGACTCAGAGACAGCAGGAATGTCACCACACTTAGTGCCTTGCAAGCGAGCTCCTGAGCCAAGCCACATGCACATCCTGCCTTCTGGGGAGAAGGGCAGAGCAATGGTATTGGGAACCTGTCTAGCAACCACTTTACTCTAGTTGAGACTGACAGTTCTCTGCACCTTGCACCTGGCTGTTATCCTGCGATCTCCCTTCCCTTCTCTTTAGAGTTTCCCTTACATGACTCTTGCTTTCTGCCTTCTGTTGCCTGTAGTCCTTCCTTCCTAAAGACCCAGGCTGGCCATTGCAGTTGGCAATATTCTCTCCTCTGAAGTCCTGCAATACTCACTTTCTACAGACCTAACTTTTCTCCCAATAATAGCTAAGTTATTGAGCACATATAGAAAAAAGCACGTCTTAATTGTGTAGCTCAATTAACACTTCTGTGAACACACTTAGATTTTCAAAGCAACAGAATATTACTCCCAACCCAGAAGCACTGCTTATGCCTCTCCCCAGTACCTCGCCTTTATTCCTTGGTAAAGTTGAGCACTATCTTGACCTCCAACACCATGGATTAATTTGTCTTGCTTTTAGAAGACAAATTTTTTAATTTGGTTTAAAGTTTATGAAAACAATGATACAATGTATATATTTTGCATATTTGGCTTCTTTTGCTCAAGTTGTGGGGCCGGGCACAGCACTTCTTTCCTATGATTGCTGTGCATTGTCCCATTGGTGACTCCACTGGCATCTGCACTGCTGGTGAGCATTGGGTTTTATCACAGCTAGTGTTTAGATGACACCTCAAAGCTTCATTTGGTCATAGGTGGGGCTTTTTCCAAAGTGGCTGGATCTAGAACCTGTGATGCTGGCATTGATTCATGGTGCAATGCTAGGCTCAGGACCCTAGGATTAAGGGTGTGAGTGCTACCCGCCCTAAGTAGTCTGGATAAGATAAAAGGGGCAGAAAGATACTGATAAGGTCCCCTATTGCTTTTGCTGTTTCCTGCGTGCAACAAATTGTTTCTCCTCTGCGATGCCCCTCTGCAATGTGCCACTCTGCCTTGGAGCCAGCCAATTATGGTCTGAAAGCTCTACAAACTGTGAGCTAAATAAACTTTTCCTCCTTGAATTTGTGGGTGTTGGGTATTTTGTCTTAGCAACAAGAAAAGTAACTAACACAGGGTTGTTTCCATTTTTTACTATTAAGAAGCATCGTAGTATGGATGGTTTTGTATGTCCTCATGCACAACATGAGTACACGTGTTAGGGTTTATACCTAGAAGGGTGGGGTGGAATAGTTGCAGCATAGGTATGCTTATGTACACATTTAGCAAATACAAGTTTTAAAGTGCTTGAATCAATTCACATTTCCATCAGCAGCATTGCAAGGCTTCAGTTGGTATTCTCAGCCTTTATAGACATTCTCATGGAGGTGTAGTGGCTCTCATTTCTAATTAAAATGATCACTTTCTTGTATATTTATTCATCATTTGGATATTCTCTTTGGCAAAGTCTTTAAGTCTCTTGCTTATTTTTCTATTGGGTTGTCTATAATTATTTGTAGGAGCTACTGTAAAGGTATATTAAATTTTTTTTCTTGTTCTATAGGCACTCTACCTGTAGTTATGTTCTTATTGCTAAGACTCAACATCCAACACCTGCAATTTAAAGGAAGAGCTTTATTTTGGCTCACATCTACAGTACTGGTTGGCTGTCTCCAAGGTAGGAAGACCATGGTGGACAAGTCTGGTGCAGGAAAGCTGGTCCTGTCATGGTGGTCAGGAAGCAGAGAGTGAAGGGAGAAGCCAGGGAGGGAGACAGACACTTCCAGGTCATACCCCAGTGACCTGCCTCTTCCTACCAGGCCCCACCTCTCAGTAGTGCACTTAGCTGCTAAACTCACAAGTGGATGAATCCACCGATGAGTACAACACCTCTTCACTCAACCACCCTCCAAAAGGCGCCCCCACCTCTGAGCATATGAGTTTTGGGGACATTCCATATTCAGGCCACGACACTACTTCTCTGTGGATTGCTTTTTCATCGTTCTTGGTAATATCTTTTGTTGTTACATTTTAGAATAGTTTTTTAAATTTTGATATAAGTTGATTCACCAATCTTCCTTATGATTAGCGCTGGTTTATGTTCTAGTTAAGGGTTTTTTTCTACCCTAAAACCATAAAGGTTTTCTTTTATGTGATCTTTTCAAAGTTTTATTGTTTTATCCTTCACATTTAGATAGGCAATATGTCTAGAATTAACTGTGATGTATAGTTTTAAGGATAAATTCATATTTTCCATGTTGATATCTAATTTTTCTGAGCAACATCTCTTGATGAAAAAAAAATCCCTACTTCTCTGCATAGCAACTTCCTTTCCCATACATCAAATGTTTTATATGTGTGTCCATCGGAGCTATCTACTCTGTGTCTTTGCCCTATTTGTCTATTATTCCACAGAAACATTGCCTTAACCCTGAAGATTTGCTCTAAGCTTTTAGGTCTGTGGACTATGTCCTCTACCTTCTTCTTGCTTTTCTTATTCTTTGATTAATGGCTGTCTTGGTTCTTCTTAGCCCCTCATGCATCCTACAGATTTTAGAATCAGCTTGTCAATTACCACAAGAAATCCTGCGGGAATTTGGGGGAGATAGCATGGCATTTCTAGATCAATTTGGGGGAGACTTGGTATATTTATAAAAACATTTTTCATCCACAAACATGGTATATCTCACATCTTCAATTTGTCTCAACAATGTGTAGTTTTCTCTGTGTAGTCCTTGTGCATCTTTTTGTTATATTTAGTCTTAATTGCTTCTGGACTTTTTGGCTAAAATCAAGTATAATACATTTAGTCTTAAATATTTGATATTTTCTGTTCTTATAAATGATTTCTGTTTTAATATTTCATTTTCCCACCACTGATAGTATATAGATATATAATTGATTTTTAAAATATTTACCTTCTGTCTAATAACTTTGCTAAAGTAGATTCACACATTAATTCTAATAATGGTCATACATCATATTGTCTTCAAACAAATATGGCAGCTTTCTTATCTCTGTGAAACTTTATACCTTTATTTACATTTATTGAACTGCGTAGGATTGCCAGTTTAATGTTGAATTAAATGTAGTGAGATATAAAAAAAAATCTTGTTTACTTCCTAATCTCAAATAGAAAAACTTTAACATTTCATTAGTGAATGTTTTTTAAAATATCTTTACCATAAAAATGTAGTACAACTCTATTCCTAGTTTGCTAAGAATTTTTTCTTTTTTAAATCATAAGTGGATTTAAATTCTCTTGAATTATTTCATGTTATCAATTGAATGACTATGTCACTTCCCCCTTTTTTATAATGTTAATATGCTACTTCCAGTAATGGGCCCAAAATTTTATCCTTTTTTATACATTATGATTATTGATTTCCCAATGTTTATAAAAAGCTTATATCCCAATGGACAGGAAGATTAACCAATTATTGTTTTTATTTCTTACAATATCTTTTTTTAGGTTTTGATGTCAGTGTTAGGCTTGTCCCATAAAAATTGTTTGGAAGTGTTTGCCTTTTCCCATCTCTCACTTTGACTATAACCACCTTTAACATTTATAGAATTTACTTAGGACTGGAGTTTTGTATGGGGAGGTCAGTTAGGTTAAAGAGGAAGAGCTTTAAATACAAATATACTCCCTTTAATAGTTAGTTAGAGAACTGTTATGGCTTATATCTAGATGTCCCCCCAAAGCCTGATGCATTCATAGGTGGGGCTTTTCAGAGCTAGCTGGATCTAGGGCATGTGATACTGGGATTAAGGGTGTGTGGTACTAGTTCTGTGTGGTACCACCCAAAAGGTTGATACCCTGGATGAGATAAAAGGGAAAGACAGGCAGGCTGCTGTTGCTTGATGCTTACTGCCTTCTGTCTGCCACACCATGAACTATTTCTCCTCTGTGATATCCCTCTGCTATGCTGCCCTGTCTGGGAGCCAGCTATGGACTGAAACCTTTACAAACTGAAAGCTGAAATAAGCCTTTTCTCCTTTAACTTTGGGTGTCAAATATTTTGTCTCAGCAACAAGAAAACTAACTAAGATAAGAACTATTCAAATCTTCTATCTCTTCTTGTGTCTATACTTGTAAGTTTCATTTTTCCTAATATTATATGCAGCTCATTTAAAATCTGAATATATGCATATGAAGCTATTCATAATATTATCTTGAAATCATTCTCATATGGGGAGAATCTGAAGAGATGTCTCTTTTCATTTCTATTATGGGCTATTCATGTCTTGAGTTTTATTTGTTACATTAATCTTTTTGAAGAGCAAAGACTTGGTTTTATTTATGAGCAAAAGTATTCTAATGGGTGGATAAACTAATGGGAAGTGTAATACCTGACTGAGAATACAGAGAGACTCAAATTATTGTGGAAGATGGGCCATATTGATAAAATTTCAGGAAGCTCGACTGCTTTTTTAAAACAAAAGCTTTATGAAGATGTAATTCCTGTACTATAAATTCACCTTTAAAGATGTACAATTATGGTTTTAAATATATTCACGTAATGGTGCAACCATCACCACAGGCTAATTTTAGGAAATTTTCTTTACCCCAGAAGGACACCAGTCACTGTTCATTTTCTATCCTGTGGCCTGGGCAACTACTAGTCAAGTTTCTGTTTCTACTTTTATGCCTATTCTGGAAGTTTAATTAGAAAGGAATCATAAAATAGATAATCTTTCATTATTGGCTTCTTTCACTTACTATAATGTCTCTAAGGTTCATCTATGTTTTAGAAAAAGTTTGTTTTAAAATGAAAATATGAAGGTGGTGGTGTGCACCTGTAATCCCAGAATGTGGGAAGCCAAAGCAAGAGAACTGTTATGAATTCAAGGCCAACCTGAATTACATAGCAAGACCCTATCTCAAAAAATAATTAACACAAACAGTATGCACTACGATTAAAATATAACTATTCCATTTCCCAGTATAGAGCAGTATTCAACCATTCCTACTCATTATAATTAACAGGGTGCTAATGTTCATAATGAATTTTATAAATGTAAATATTTTCATTTAACTATTTTTGTTAAGAAAAAAATCAATTTGTAAAATATTAATTGTACAGTGAATATTTCTAAAGTACATATTAACCCAATGGAAAAGTGTTTCTAAATTACTAAATGTAATTTAGAAAATAAGATAAACTACTTTTGTAGGATGTAGTTTTTAAACTGAAAAATTTAAGTAAACAATAGAATATACATTTTCCTATGAATCATAATGTTATTGAAATAAATCAGTCACACGACCTTAAATAGCACATGGCTTTTCTTGTATGAGAAACCCAAAGTATAAATAAATTAAGAGCAAAATAAAGATAGATGATAGGAAATAGGGAGATAGGTCTTTTGCAGATGGGGAGGGGAACAAGAGATAGAGAGAGGGGGAAGGAGAGGGGAAGGGAATGGAAAAAGAACTAAGATGTATTAGGTGCATACATGTACCAACTCCCTACAATGAATGTAAAGTAATCATTATGTATTGCAAATATGTGCTAAGAAGGTACAGACAAGTATAGTTATCTTGCTTTTCTATCTGAATTAATAATGTAAAACTTCCCAGCTAATCCAAGAAGCTTTAATTTGGAAATATTTATGTCTGAATTTTTGTAAGCTATCTCAATTCTGCTTTAGCCTGGGAGAAAATATTTGCAAACATGTATCTGGTGTGGTGGTGGGGTTTGCAAAAGATTAGGAAGCATTATCTCCATTGTCTTGATGTCTTTATGAGTACACTTTCAGGCTAAGTACAGCATATAGACATCCCAACTGAGCACTGTTTATCAATATAAACTACATCTCAGCAAAGGCAGAGAACAACATGCAGCCTAGGCGGTTAGATACAGTGAATGTCACACGCTTGGTCAGAGTGGTTTCCTGTTGTGGTTTCTACTTCCTGAACTGGTTAGATGTAGACAAAAATGTGGTTACTTTTTTCTTTCAGATTCTTTTTTGTCATTTAATTTTAGACATTTTGTTTCTCCCCTTAAAAAAAAAAGGTCACATGTGATATAAACATTTTAGAAGTAAAAGATAATCAACAATGAGAATAAAGCCATACATTTCAAATATATAAAAACTTTTTATATTTAGAAATAAACTATAGTCCAAGTTTACATTACTATTTTAAAGAAAAGCGTTTTTTGGTAAGAAATCCCTACAGAAATGCACAAAAGACAGTGACTTATAATTTGTCCAGAAATCTAATTTATGTTTTAACTAAATTACTAAATTATAAAAATTTATCAATATAATATTGGGTGTACAAGAAAAAAAAACTCACAATGTACCCAAATTCAAGTGCTATACACTTTTCATACCAGGTGGCATGCTCTGGACAGTTGGGGGCTCCTGCCCTACTTTGCACCCCTAGGTCAGGGCCAAACACACTGGGAGGAACACCCTCTTCCCTGCAGACTGGTTTTTCTCTGTCTCTTATTCTGCTTATGAAAGTCCTAGTGGAATAAATTCAGGGGTTATGAAATGATGCCTTTTTACCAACTGATTAATCAAGTCCAATGCTAATCTGCTTCACAGCACAGAGAAATGAGTTCTGGAGTCAGAGCTACCTAGTTTGAATTTTTCATTTTAATAGTTTCTGATCTGGAACAGGCAGATTGCCTTCTCAACTGTTTAATTTACTAATGTGTACGAAGTAGGATAATATTGTCCCCTGTTAGGAGAGACTTATCAGTGAGTCTCTTACTTTCTGCACATCCTGCAAGCTTTTGTCACAGACTGTTTTCCAGGGCTTGTGGTGAAGTAAACAGCCTTGAGAGAGAGAGAGACAAGTTGTTTTTCTCTGCGGAGAGGGCCAAGTTTTGGGGGAGAGGGTCAAGTTGGCTTGCAGCCCATTATAAAAGCCTGAGAATTCCTAAGCTTGGGCCCACCTGTCACACAAACCCACCATATGTGCAGCAGCCCCCTGGGATATTCTGTGTCACTCCCATGAGACTTGGTAAGAGGGGCACTGGGGCAAACATGAAACCCATATTGCCTGGTGAACATGGAAGTCCTTGTCTCTGACCCAGGAGGTTTTGGTCAGCTACCTACACATGAGCCTGCAGATGGGGCTTACTTGGGAGCTCCAGGGTCTTAAACCCCAAGTCTTGAATCCCAGAGGCCACCTTGGCAAATGGTAATCATCCCCAAAACAGGCTTCCTTCCTTCTGACATGGAGAGGTGAAAAAAGGTCAGTATTTGTCAACACATCATCAACTTTTCCCCCCACGTTTCAATTGGCACTTGTAATTAAAATCAAATGCCACATTGTGATTATATCTATACAGCAAACAAACAGCCAGATAAAAAGTAAACACATTTTCCACATTTTTCTCTCAGTTCAAGTCAGCTCTTCAGATACTTCCCCATGATAGACTAAAATTTTCACTTTTGGGTAAGTACCTGACTGTCCAGTGTCAGTGAACATTGAAAATGTCATCAGTCAAACTTGTGCCTAATATAGTACAGCAAATATTTAAAAGCAAATAGACACCACTGAAGAATGGCCATTGCTCCATAAATTGGTGTTCATGCTTAATTTATCAATCTTAAGTTCTACTTACTTAAAGTATTGCTTACTGTAATACTACTGTGTTTTCTTCTGTTTAAGTTCCTATTTGAGGAAAGAGCAGAGTCCTCCTAGCCTGTACAGTTGCTTCCTGGCCTGCTGGCTATCTGCCCATGAGTATCATCTCCCCATATGGAATATTGATCATACACAACAATGTGACCACCATACAGGAATTTACTATTTAAAAACTCTTACTAGAGCTTCCTATAAAAGTTTCACTGGGAGGTTGAAACAGCACTTCTTTGTCAAACCATTTATTAGAACTTCTGTTTAAGGAAAGCATCCAAAGCACCAAGTTCCGCTGGACATTTAGTTTCATTGAAAATGGCTTTATGAAGTTCTTTCTGGGTTTTTTTTATCTTGAGTGCCACTACTAGAAGAGACATTCTCATGTATAGTCTTCTATGTTGGAGAAAAGATCTACCTTTCCTTTTTGGTCTGTGACAAATATCCCAGTCAACATTGCCTGTCCTTGTACATTCTTCCATTTATGATGTTCGAGTGTTACTGTTGGGGAATGGACAACAGGAACACAAGAAGTAAATAATTCTGTACCTTTTGTGGGAAGCTATGGCAGACCATACTGCCTGGGCCTGACACAGGCAGGAGCAGCTAAGTAAGCATCCAGCTCATCTAAGATCCCTTGGGTCACTGGTTTCTGATGATTTTGGTTCCCTGCTGTAGCAAATTCCAAAGGACAGACACTCTTACTATAGCCACATTCACAGTGTGACCTGGTTGTTTCCTCATACTGAGGGTGTCTACTCTTTGGTGCTTGTGGCCTGTGGAAGGTGGCAATCCTGCCTCCTTCTTCCCCACAGATCTGCCCTCCCCACACACCTGAGCTTAGGCTGTGCTCTGAGATGTGACCTGGGCAGGCCAGATGTATGTTTTAAGAAACTCTTTCCTCATTACTTCTCTCTTTGGCACTAACCAAGAAGTCAGACAAGCCCTCTGAGACCAACAGCAAGTATCTGAAGGGCACAGAGGCCCCTGCAGCTCTGACCTCCACAAGAATCAGGGCTAACACCAAGAGGACAGACCCCATAGGATCCAGCACTGCCAAGGCCCAGGCTGAGATCCCCACACAGACCCAGGCTATTCCTAAAGAAGCCTCCACACCCCTTGGGTCTCACAGTCCTCTACCCTCTTTCTTCTCATTCTCCTCAGGTGGACAAATGGCTCCTAGAACAGCACAGGGATGGATCCACACTGAGATTGTAGTGAAGACTCTATGGAGACAAACCAGGAGTTGAGAACAAAGTTCAACAAGAGGTGACAGGTTCCAAATTTGAGGGAGAAAGGAAATCAAATGTTTGTAATAAAGCTCTGAAGACTCTTGCTATAACCAGCTATTAAACACTATCAGAGTTGTTTTCCAGGTACTCCTTCCCCTGCTCCTGGACCTCCTTGACTCCATCAAGTCCACCCCAGAGGACATGGCTATGACATATTTTGTGAGTCCGCTAACCCAGGTTCCCATTTTCACAGCCCCAACTCTTAGCCTTGTGTCTCTTAACCTGGGCTAAAGGCCGAGATGTTGGCCATAGGTTACAGAAATGTTCCTTTGGCCTGTGCTGTGTGGATTGCTCAAGCTTTTTAGTTTATTATTATTAGTAGTAGTAGTTGCTTGCATTTAAAAATTGGGCTATACTGAGCCCCATATTCTATTGGAAAAGCCCAGTCAGGCATGGGTAGCTGGCCACTTGGACCCCTGTGCTGCCTGCTTCAGTCCCCAGTGGCCTCTGAGGAAAGAGACACTGTCCTGCTAAGAGGCTGGATCTGGGCTTTTATTGTTCTCAGAGCAAGAGCTGACAAAGGGCCTCACAAAAGTGGCCACAGCTGAAAAGGGCAAGACAGTTGGGAGGTTCTGAATGACTCCATCATCAGGCTGTAGGCCAGTCCCCTTCTCTAGCCTGCTCTGCCAGCTCGGTAGCCAGCAGGCTGGCCTCTCTTCTGAGGAGACTCAGTGGTAGGGAGTGCAGGCCAGGAACAGAGAGCAGAGCCAGCAAGTGCAGGGCCTCTCTTCAGCTGCTCTCTGCCTTTGTGAGGTCTGACAGTAGCAGACTCCCCTTGTCAGGTGGCAGTGGGAGCCATTCTCTGGGTTCCAGGACCAATGGTCCCTCCCCTCAAATCTCCAGGCCTACAAGTGGTAATGACTCTCAGCTTCCCATTATTGCTGGTTCCAGGACACTTTCTTTTAAAAATATTACATAACAGATTTATTAAGATTCAATTCACAAACCTTATGAATTTACACACTTGAACTGTGCCATTTGATGGTTTCTGGCAGGATCACAGAGCTAGGCAGCCATTAACCATCACTATGATCAATTTTAGAACATTGTCGTCACTGGAAGGGGAATTCCTGCCCATTAGCAGTCACTCTCCACCCTCTAATCCCTCCAGTTGTAGGGAGCTACCAACCTACTGTCTGCTCCTATAGGTTTGTCTGCTCTGGAGTTTTCAAAAGAATGGAGTCAGAGGACACTTCACCCTCTTTTTGAGACCCTTTGGACCTGCCCACTTCTGTGTGACACCCCCCTAAACACTCAAAGTTAAACGATTTATGGTGGACACCTTGCCCTCTAGGACCCTGACAGTCTTGGTGGTTACCACTTAGAGAAGGAAAAGAGACAAATTAGAGACAGAGTCAGAATGGTATCCTGGCTGTGCCCCTCAGTGATGGATAGTGCCATAAAAAAGGTAAGAAAAGGAGGATGAGCACTGTAGAAGCTGAGGAAACCAGGGATGATCTTTGGGGTGCAGCAGGTTTAACTTGCTTGCAGGGTGTCTGGGAGAACACCTGTCAGGCAGGGAGAAGTAGAAACTACAGCCAGAAATGTGGGTGTGTGTTACTGAGCTCTTTCCCCATCTTATTCCCAGGGCCAAACCCAGGATAGAGAGACTCTGGAAATGGCCCGGTTCTTTCTCAATGTCTCTTGGACATCACGAGTACATCAACATCCCTGCGGAGCTTCCAAAGACCTTGCATCCCTGTCTATCTTCCTCCTTCCCCATGGCCCTCCTGGATGGGTTATTTGGAACATTTCCAATGCCTTCTTTGTCTCCTTTTCCTTTTGCCTTTCCAGTCCTGTCCCTCACTGCACTCTACATGAGGTCCTAGCTCCGGGCTGGTGACAGGAGGATCAGTTTGCTGAAAGATGACTGAAGATAGCAAAATAGGCATTTGAAGCAATGGTGTCCTAGAAGACAAGGGCTGCATGTGCATTGTACCTTCTGTTAGGATGGTATTAAAAGAAGATTGCAGATGAATTTGCGGGGAAATCCCAACATGTAAAAGGCAGGCAAAAGAAGAGAATCCCACAGAAGAGAGGAAGGAAGAAGCATAGAAGAAACATCTTCCTAGAATCGAGAGGAGATTGCAAGGTAGGGCAGCTCCTTGTGTCCTGTAGAGAAAAGGTCACAGGCCACAGAATGGTGTTCTGAGGAGGTTGTCATCCACTGGGAAGCTGTCAGTAACCTCAGCAAGGCCAATTTCTCTCCTGAAGTCAGTTTTGATAGGTTTTATTTTTTTATTTATTGGCTGGCAGTGAGTAAGAGCTCAACCTTTTAAACCTTTTAAACCTTTTAAAGTGCAAATGGAAAGTGGGGAAGTAAAAACAATAACAAGAATTGTGAGTTGACTTTGGAGAAGTTCTGTAGTGATGGCAAGTGAGATGGAGGAAGTGGAAAGAGCAGAGGCTCTGAAAGTATTCTAGTAAAGGCCATGGAAAAGGGGCCTGGCCAGAGGAGAGATAAGGGGTCAGGATAGGACATGCAAAATTTTAAACATGGTTCAGCTTGTTACACAATAATTTAGTTGTTTTAAGGACAAATGGACCAAATGAAAGGATGGATCTTCTGCCTTTTAATTTTCCTCTATGCATTGGCAGGGACATTGTGTTGAGGCCTGCCCTGACCCTGGGGCCAGCCATCTTCAGGAAGATGAGGATGGTAAGGCAGGAGTGCCCCTTTTCCTCCGAGTGTCCTCTGTCTACCCATCTGCAGTGGTCTTCCTTTCCTCTGATTTTAGTCACTGTTCTTCCTGGCAGGTCTTTCCTGGTCTAGAACCGAGCTTTTCAAGGATAGTGCTCATACCTTCATCCTCCTGCCTCATGGTTCATAGCATGACACCAAGCATGCTGTTGCACCTACTTAATACTCAGAAACCTGTATTGGTTGATTTGATGGAACATGGCTGGAAAACAGGAAAGCCGGTATATCTTAGCTGTGACATCCTGCTTCCATGCCCATTAGTGCTCTCCTCCTTTCCTCCATCATACGTGTACCACAATGAGGCACTCTCAGGGAAACAGAGGGAGAGACCTATTTATGTTGATCAGGAGGTCACATCTTGGCAATAGCACAGCCGTGGGATGGGCAGTCAGGGCATGGAGGCTCCATGGAACACTGTGAGCCCCATAAGCTCCACCATATGCTCCGCCTGCATCCCTGGGCTGTGAGGAGAGTGAGCCCAGGCATTGGGAAGTGTGACCACTGGCCACAGTGGCTGGTACCCAAAGGGCTTGTCATCCTGGCACTATGCATATACAGCAGCATCCAGAATGATGGGGACATCAGGGAGGTTTGCAGATTAAAACCAGGACTGAGTCACCAGGAAAAGGAGCAGAATTTGATGTAGCGTATTCCACAGATGAAAAAATAGCCTTGCTATTAATTCAAATCATTCTCTTCATAAACAAATTTATACACTGGCTGATTTGTACAAGCGAAGGGTGAAGATTGAATAGCTGTATCCCAGTAGACACACTCAGGGCTTGACATAAGTGAACAGGCCTGTATCATAGAAAGTGAATTTCCAAAACATAAATTTTAATTTTGGGTTCTGTTTCTGTTTCACTTTGAGGTAAATATGGAATTTTTTAAAGTTGTAATCTTTGGACCTTTCATTTAATCTGAGAAAATTGCTCTCTTTATCAATTCAATGATTATTTTATTAGTAGTTAATCCCACATTCTTCTGTAACTTTTATCAGCTCAGCACTTGCCATTCTGCATCTTACAGAATGTCTCTGCATTTTTTTCATTGGGTATTATACCCTTTGCTCTCACTGGTGAAGGACCATTGTTTTCACTTTGTTACAAGCCAGCTGAGATCTCAGCTAATATGGTTGGAGCTTGGAATCTGAAACTTGATCCCCAAGTATGGCTGGGATGTATGTAGGAGCAATAGTAGTTGCTTCTTATTGGTGCATCTTACAGAAGCTAGATGGTTTTTTGTTTACAGTACTTAATCCTTTGCCTTGTAATTGAGGACCATTCTAGAATTCTTTCATTAAGTTTAATATCACAGGACAATATATCTTAGGAGAGATTGGAAGCCATTAAAGCCAACTCCTGGCCTCCTATTCTATGGTCAAATAAGCTATGACAATTGATATAATTACATTAAAAACATTTACTACCTTCTGAAAAGTAGGGATTTTTTCTTTACATGATATTAAATAAACAATTTGAGTGAATCCACTAGCTATTTTGATGTAGTAAAGACCAACCAGCATTGTCCATCAGAAATACAATTCATATACAGTATGTGATTTCAGTTTTTCTTTAGTCACCTTAAAAAGCAAAAAAAAAAAAAAGTTGTAATCATATACCATATTTAATTCAATATGTCCAAAATATTAAAATTCTAACATGTATTTAGTAAAAAAGAAAAATTAATGAGTGACTTCACATTTTCCTTCTTCAAAGAAGCCCTTGAGGTCAGTTGAATAGTTTACTCTTTGAACACATATCAGTTCAGACTGGCCTTATTGGTTTCCTCACCAAATCTCTCTTGCCTCAGGCCCTCATCCTATAAAAGCCTCTCATGGCTTATATCACCACTGTATTATAGTCACTTGGAAAATAAAGGCAACTTCTGACATTTCTGTCAGGGCTGATGTTCTTCATTATTTCTGGAAGTTTCCAGAATGGCTTAATTTAAAGTCTCTACTTTTAATTGCAGAGCAAGAGTCACACTCTTTTTTGGTATGTGTAGCATAGCACAGGCTCTACTATTACACTTTATTTTTTTCCTTAATAACAAGGAAGTGTATGCTAACTTCATTTATACATATATGCTTAGTGTAGCATTGTCTTTCTGTATTCATGCTAGAGATGCCACATCATACATGTATACCCACATGGGCTGACCTATGCTGTAACTTGTCTGGTCACCCAGAGCTGTCACTCTGGCTCCTGTCAGAAGCCTAAAGACCCATACCTTGCTGATCATAACACCATGGCTCACAAGCATCTGTGATGTGCTCATTTCCCTGGTGACAGCATTCTAGGACTTGGGAAAGGGCAGCCGGAGAGATATTTATTTAAGGAACTACATATCAGAAGCACTGCCCTTCCTCAAAGTGTCACTAGGAAATGGACCTAGGAGAAGCCACCAGTGACCTTGGACTACATAAGAATGGGAAGACCCAGATAGAACCAGCACAAAACCTAAGGCCTGGATTCAGCACAGGGCTGAACTACCGCAGTGACTAGTAGCTGTGCTCCCTGGGACAACCTTTGCAATTACTTTGTAAAATGGGGATGACCCTTCCAATGAAGAGGATTTGGTGAAACAACATGTGCAAGAAACTTGAAAGAGGGGCCGGGGATTTAGCTCAGTGGTTTCGCCGCCTGCTGCGTAAGCCCAAGGACCCGAGTTCGATCCCTGGTACCAAAAAAAAAAAAGAAAAGAAAAGAAACTTGAAAGAAGCAGGTGCTTAGTGCAAGTTGGCCCAGTCATTTCCTTTTGTTTTCTCTTCCTCCTCCCCTCTTATTAGGGTGATAACAACTATAGCAACATTTGGTTTTCTTAACTAATGAGAGAAACATAATTTTTTTTAATCCCTTACAAGTGCATTTTCTTGAGTTGAAGCTAATAATAAAACCTGCCAGAGGAAATAGGCTGAGCTTTCTGCTGGGCGAGCTCAGTTGGCCTCATCTGCCCCTGCAGCACCCCAGCATGCTCAGTGTTGGGGGGGGCTAGGGAGGACAGAGTGCCTACCTTTCTTCCCCATCACTCTTGTGGGTGATCTCCCACCTCATTTATAATTACTGCACTTCAGAACCATGCATGCTGATAAAAAGAAAAACTGCTCAGTTGACCTATGAGGAATTCCCTGAAAGCCGTTGCTGGTGTTCTCCATTGACGCCCACACAGAAAACTAAGCAGTGAGACCTGACTTCAGGAGGTGCAGACGTGACCCACATGGAGTCTTGAGTAGTGACAGGAGGTGCCTGGGCCCCCTTCTCCTGTTGTCTGGGTGCAGGCCTGCTCAGCTTGAGATTGCTCAATTCTTGCAAGAATGTGTGGCATGGACCTCCCTGCCCTGATCATCAATGCCTGGAAATGCACAGCATCCTCTCATTGTGTGCAGCTGAGGGGCCAGAGATGGCCAGAGGACAGGTCTCAGCTGGGTTCTGAGAAGAGACAGGCAGTAGCTCAGGCCAAGAATGGTTCGGTCTTGCATGGCAGGAATTCTGCAAGGTCTGGTGAACCAGGAATACTGGACAAGTGTGTGTGGTTCTGTGTGTTCCACTGTATCAGGCCCCTCAGTATGAGGAGCTGGGCACATGCCAGCTGGCCAGGCCAGCACTTGTAGAAGCATAGTGCAGACTGCCAGTCACTGGGCTGGGCTCCTTTGGATGCTGCCTGTGCCCTGGGAAGACTGCAGGTGTGTCCTCTCCTAGACTTGGAAGAACATTTGTCTGTGTTGGGTGTGCAGAGATGTGGCCTTTTGCCTGGGGCTTGGCTCCTGCAAGAAGAATCTGTGACCATCCACCACAGCCAGGAGATTTCTTAGCACTGCTCCAAAGCCTTTCCTTGTCTTTGATGTCTCCTTTTGATACTCTCAGGAAAGGATTTAGTGTCAATCATCTGAACTTATGGGATGTGTATTACTTACATGTATATTAGCTGACATCCACACAGCTCTGAACAATCATCAAATCTGGTGGCCTGACATGCCAGCCTGCTGGCTGGGGTGGCCAGTGCCCCATAGTTGGTTTGAGACCTGACTCCAGGGGAGTAGAAGCAGAGAAAACCAACCAGCCTGTCAGTGAGAGCCTGTGGCTACCACGAGGGATGCTTCTCGAATTCATGCTTATGCAAGGATGTTGGCCAGCAGAGACCCCAGTCCCACTGGTTGAGAGTTGTATGGTGACAGCTCCCCACATTCTGGCAGTTTCTGGGCTTGTGCCATGGTTCCTTAGCCAGTGAGGAGTCCACAAGACAGGCACCTGATTTGCTGTGGCTGTTGGTGTTAACTGTCTGTGGAGAAGAGTCTCTGATGTGACACTTCTCTCTGTTCTCTGAGCCTGTTAGTTCTCTTGTGACCTGGGGAGGCACAGACATTTTCAGCTCAACTGTCCACATCGCTGCTACTTAGGAAGTTGGACAAATTTCTCTCCTTCCCTCCTCCCACTTCTTTCCTCTCTTTCCTGCAAAAATTCTTGTGCATAAACAGATCCAATCCCACCCCCACCATAAAAGCTTCTCCGTGGAGGATAACATATTTTTTTCAAAGCCACATGCCCCACCCTCGTCTATCATCTATCTCATCTATCCATCCATTATCTATCTCTATTATCTGTATATATACATGTATATTAGCTGTTAACTGTTGATGTTTATTTATCTGTTAGCTATCATCTATTACCTATCATTTATCTGTCATCTATCAATCTCATCTACTATATCTATTATCTGTCTAATCTATCATCTATAGTTCTATTAGCTATCATCTATCTCTTGCCTATCAATCTATTATCTATCTCAATCATTTATCTAACATTAACTCTGGAAGTTCTTGAGCTGGTGTCTGATAATGAGCAATTATCTGTTTATCTCTATGATTCTTATGAATCTGTACAGGGCAATAAATGCTTGAATGAGCCCATGAATAAACACCACTTGCTAAGTGTTGTTGGAGTACTAGGGGTGCATGAGAGGCCTGCCTGAAGATGTGAAACTGGGCTGTCTCGGCCTTCTTGGCATGGCTGTTACTAGACACCCCTTCCCATGGGCTGCCTCTCCAGTCCCACATACCTGCATGTTCTCTAGATTACTGTGTGAGCCTCTGCACCTACAGGGTGCTTTCCTGGGAAGGGAGACACACTGACACCTGTGGAAGTGTCACTTGTGGTGACAGAAGGCTCAGTAGGGCACTTTTCCAGTTGCACAGCATAAAATGTGCCCCAGTGCTGAACCACAGAGGGCTAGGGTGGGTGTCTAACTATTGTCCATCATTAACAGCTGATGACTGAGCAGTGGTTATAAGTTGAAACTATGCACCTGATGGTAGCCACACATCAGGGGAAGAAAGTCTGCACAGAACATCTATATTAGTGAAAGAGAGGGGGATTAAAATAAAAATAAATACAAAATCACATTTTGTGATTTATACAATATTAGTAAGTGCAATGGAGAGAATGAAAAGGATATGGTAACACAGAATGACAGAGAAGGCCTACCCAGCAATAATCAAGAAAGTATTTGGATGAATGCATAAATTTGTGAGTTGTCAGAAAAAAGACATTTTTAAAGTACTTAAGAGAATGGTTGATCTGGGAAGGGGGAGGCTGGAGACAGTTAAAAGTTTCTAGAAAAGTGTTGAGGATTTAGCTCAGTGGTGCCACATCTACCTTGCAAGTACAAGATCTTGAGTTCAATCCCCAGTAGCAGGAAAAAAAGAAAAGAAAAGAAAAGAAAAGAAAAAAAGTGAGAAAAAAGTTTACAGAATGGAGCTCTGCATGTGCATGGGAAGAAACCTGGTGAGATCATAATGATGAAGCCCCAGGGTCTGATGTAATCTTTCAAAACTTGACATGGAAATAGCAATGCTGCTGTTCTGACCTTCTAAGATACTGAATGTGAGGAGGACTTTGGATGTGTTCCTGCCTAACAAAAATAACTTCCGTGGAGGGAATAAAACATAAACACTACAGCAGCTATTCCCTGATTAGTTTAATTTTTTTTTTTTTTTGGTACTGGGGCTCTAACTCAGGACCTCGAGCTTGCGAAGCAGGCGGCAGAACCACTGAACTAAATCCCTGGCCCCTGACTAGCTAGCTTCCTGGCATGTACTAGAATCATGGTCAGGCTGGGACTTAAGGTCACTGGTCTGTTGGTGTCAAAGTGTGGACTGTCATCACCCATGACCAGATCTCCTCCAAACTTGGACTGAGGCTGATGAAACAAAATTACATGAAAAGGGCAACATGCCTGACACATTTTCAGGAAGAGAAATAAAAGGGAGTGCCTAGCAAGGTTGGACCACAAACCATCTCAGAGAAGGAGATCAACCCCAAACCATGCAACAACATGAGGTGTGTACCACATTTAAAATAAGATAATGCTAAGAATTCTGCTGACATTTTAAACTGCGTCTCAGTCTGTTTTGCGTCACTGTAAAACAATACCACAGACCACGTAATTTAAAAAAATGTACTTGCAAGGCTGCAGACTAGAAGTTCCACGTCAAGGTGCCACTATCTGTGAAGTCCAGAGAATGTGGGTGTGTCAGTTCCGGCCTTAGGAAGCCACTAATGCCAATGTGGGGCCACACTCATGGACACATTAACACCAGTTATCTCCCAAGACCTCACTTCCAAAAGCCAGCAAAGCCATGTGAATTTGGAAGTTATGTTTTAAACACATGAATGGGGGCCACATTAGAACCCCAGTGATAAGCAAGGGACATTTTTAAAAAACATGATTCATTATTTTTCTTTGAGCACTGTACTTTATAATACTCCAGCTGATAAGAAGAAGAAGAGGAAGAAGAAGAAGGAGGAGGAGGAAGAGGAGGAAGAAGAGGAGGAGGAAGAGGAGGAGGAGGAGGAGGAGGAGGAGGAGGAGGAGATGTGGTATATCGACAGGAAAGCCCATGTGATTACAGAAGAGTCAGTGTATAGACCAACCCTAAATCCCACACTGAACAGTCAGCCCAGTTTACATAACTGCTATAACAAGTTTTTCCTTGCCAAGAAATAGCTTGTGGCAGATGAAGGAGAGAGAGTGTCACATTTTCATTGTAATTTCAGTGGAATAAAGCGAGACTCTATCAAGACAAAGATTTCAAGAAGGAATTAAAGAACTTCATCCACAGTTCCTGTCTGGTTAATACTGGGATGCTTCTGCCCTGGATACCTCTGATGGGGCTGCGGTGTCTAGAGGACAATGGCTATCTGGGGCCCTAAGGACAGGGCTGTGTCTTTGTCCATCCTCTGTCCAGGAGGTGGGGACAGGTCATGACGGGCACTCGAGGACAGCCTATAAAACATGTGCACAAGTGGGAATAAAGGAAGCAACGGAGCTCTGACCCTCCTCCTCTCATCACACCATGCAAGCCATTTGAATGGCTGATGGCTGGGCTGGGGGCAACCCTGGGTCCTTCCTATAGGAGTCTTAGTCTGGGGTGCAGCTCAGTGGTAGGGGCTTGCCTAGCACATGCAAGGGACTGGGTTCCATTCCCAGTACCACAAAAACAAAGCAAAACAAAACAATGACTGTTCTCTCCTTGTTCCCCCGCTCACTGCAGATGACACCTTAAGAAGGGTGTCAGATAAAGCAAATGAGATAGAAAGCACTCTGGTAATGAGCCACAAATCACCTTTCAGTATGATCTGGTGTATAGTGGACTAGTGCAAAGGAGAGTCTAATTAGGATGATTTAAGAAATTGCTGTGGTTCATCTGAAATCAGACCTGGCCTAGGTGTCCTGTATGTTATCTGGGGCCCACCATTCCAGAGCCCTGCCTGTATGAAGGAGGGCACTATGTCCACATTTGGGGACGCATAGGGGAGGGTCAAGAAAACCTTCATCCCCTCAGGTGTAATGAGTCACTAACTGCAATGATGATGGGCTAGGAGGGAGGCAGGAGAGCTGAGAAATGAATTTAGAGGAAGGTCCTCTGTTCTCTCTGGGAGGTGGGCAGATGCACTGGCCTCAGGCAAAGCAGAACCCTGCATCTTGAGTGAGATAGGGAGGGAGTAGGTGGATAAGATGGGAAGAATGGGGTAGGTAGATGAGGAAAGGGGGAGTAATGGGGGTGAGGGTAGATGGGTAAAGGTGGGGAGTAGGTGGGGTGGGTGGTACTTATATCCTTCCCAAATTGGAGCAGAGACAGGGGTACATGACCTCATGATTTGCTCCTTTCTATGCAGTGTTGGGAATGAATATGCACTAGGCTCCTGTACAAAGTACCACACATGGGCAACTTAGACAGCACACATTTATTGTCACAGTTCTGGAGGCCAGAAGTCTAAAAGCAAGGCACCAGTGCACAGGTGTCACCCCAAAGTCCTCCTCCTGGTGGGCCATAGCCGTTGTCTCACTGTGCAAGTGTGGGGGGCTCTGCCCCATGTCTTTTCTTCGAAGGACCTGATCTTGTGAGTCAGGGTCCCCCACTCTTAGGACATCATGTAACCTCAGTCACCTTCCTGTGGGCCCTGTTGTCAAATTCAGCCATACTGGGATGAGGGCTTCAGAGTATGATTTTGTGATGGGGTGGGTGGAGGGGCACAATTCAACACATAGCACCTGTTGAGTAAAAAATTCTGAACTATTCTTGAAGGATTTCAAGAGCTTTCTTACAAGTCCTATAGTATCTCTCCCTATATTTAGAAATGTAATACCTACAGAGACAGGAGTGAAACAAAAATAAAACAAATAGCAAAGCAAAGAGTAGAAGAGCTACATGGAAAGTCTTAGGCATTCAGGATCGGAATTACTTTTTTTTTTTCCAGAATATTTTAAAATTTGGATTATTAATCTGGAGCATGAGAATATAAATTCTTTTATTTAACACATTTTCTTTCATTCACTTACAGCTTTGTATTATTTACTAAATTTTTTAAAAGAGAAAGAAAATAGCTGGTAATGTTTAATCTTAGCACTTGGGAGGCTGAGGGAGGAGGATGGAGGCCAGTCTGATTTATATAGTGTGTTCAAAGCTAGTCTGGTCTATGTATCTAGACTTTGCCTCAAAAAACAGACAAAACAATAAAAAGCAAAGAAACAAAAAAACCCAAAATTGCATTTCTTTTAAACTTGTATAATTCAGATTTTTATTAAATTAGATGAATATTACTATCATTACTCTAAATTAATGAAGTTTGATTATGATTTCCTTTAATTGCATATAAAATTAGATAATTGGGGGAAAAGTAGGTATCTTGAAACATTTTTACCATCATGACAATTGTTTGGTTGAATCCTCTTATGTTGTAAGTGTGGAAAATTGAGTGTGAAAAAGTCCAAGTAATGTGCTCAAAATCCATTCACTCGAGTATAAATATCTGTTAAGTATCCCCTCTGTGCCAGGCACTGTGCTGTATGCATTTTGAGCTGGGCCCCAAACCAGGCCTGAAGATTTTAAAGCAATGTTCTCCCTTCTCTTATTTTTTCCCAACATTCTCATAAATTAGGCCAACCTCTCCTGTAGTTGCCACTGAATTTTCACAGAGTAAGAAATGCTGTACCCGTGTCAGCCTGAAAGCACACTGAACAGGGCCTTTTCTGTGGAAGCACTCGGAGCAGTGATCCCTGCTGAAGCTCAAGGAGCTCAGCCCATAGGTTCACGGGGTCAGACCGAAAGGCGTGAGTCCTCCATGGCTGGGCCCTACAACTGACTCTGTGTGGAGGCTTTGCAGGAGAGTAAAATAACCTCCAGCCACTAAGCACGTATGGGCTGGCTGCACACTCCCCCAGTACAAAACATTAGCTATATTCAAATGTATAAGTTAATCAAAAAGGAAAGATAAAAAGACAGATAAAGATACGAAGTGTATTGGATGCTGCTTGTAGGGCTACAAGTGCCTTACTCCCTGGCGCTCTGAGCCTCAGTCCTGTGACTGAGCAGCAGGCTGAAGCAAGTTGGCCAAGACCTGCCTGGGGCTGGCTTCCTCCACAGGGGAGCTGGAAGACTCATTGGCAGAACTGATTACTTGGAAGAATGGGAAAAATTGGAGATGGCTGTAAATTTTGAGGATTGTATTGAAAATAACATAATTATTTCAAAGAGTAATATTTTAGCTATTGACCAAAACTCTTTAAGAAGTAATTGTAACAAATCTCTGTGTTATGTATTGGCCCTGGTTAGGGGACTACACTTGCTTAGGTGTGTCAGTCTTCCTCTGTCACTGTTGTGACCCTGTTCCAAGATGGCTCTGATTATCCTTGAAGGAGACATTGAACACAGCAAGGGAGGCCTTGGAGGTTAGGGAGTATCTGAGAAGTTCAGACAAAATTACTCCTTGTTATTAAGGATGAGAGGACACATTCTGGGTCTCCCCCACCTCCCTCCCTCCCTGCCACCCTTCTTTCTTTTCATAGTTTCTTTTAATGGTTTGTTCTTTAGTTTTCAGATGAGCTTTGCTGGGCACCCTGGGTGGCATCTCTACCAGACACTGGAAACTATTAACCACGCCTTCTGGGGAGCTGGGAGAGACATTAACTGGTAGTGTCTGTATCACCTGTTCAAAAATTCAATTCCAGTTTTTAAAAAAATGCTTTGTGTGTGTGGTACTGGGGGTTGAAACCAAGAGTACTCTACAACTGAGCTATACATCCAGTCCTTTTTATTTCATTTTTAAGACAGGGTTTCACTAAGTCACCCAGACTGTCCTTGAAATTGTGATCTTCCTGCCTCAGCTTCTGGAGTAGGTAGGATTTCAGGCACGCACCACCACATCCACCTACAATTAATATTCTCAAGCATTCAACAATGAAACATTAAAAATGTTGATTAGAATAGCTTCAAAAGCTCTGGGGAGAGTGGCTGGTGGAAGGCACAGCTTCGGAGATCAAAGTCCAGGCTGATATGCTGGGCCACAAATTGGATGCTGGCAGGGAACGAGCCCAGAGTGACTGCACAAAGCACTCTGATGTCACAAAGCCCCGCTGTGGGATGGAAGAAAGAAAGGAGGATGCAGAGAGAAGAGCCCTTTCATGTTGATAAGGTCATGATGTAGTGCACAAATAGTGCCAGGATGGTCATGTGGTAGCACTCCAGCTTGGGATGGATTTGGACATAGTCTCCCTTCTCACGATGTCTGGTGATTTAAAGAAGCTGCTGCATAAACCCCCAGACTTCTTATTGGATTCAACTCTCATTCCCCACCAGCTTTTTTTTTTTTTGGTACTGGGGATCGAACTTGGGTCCTTGCACTTGCGCAGCAGGTGGTGAAACCACTGAGCTAAATCCCCAGCCCAGCCCACCAGCTATTTTTAAAAGGTAAGTTTAATTTTCACACATGGAAAGCTCTCCTTTCTGACTCAGCATTAACATTAAAAAAGATGTTAATATGTGAGCTGCTCTCTTCATTATACTTTCCTAGGAAATGTAGAGATTTAAATAAATCATTTCTTTTGAAAGGGCAAAAAAAATAATTACCCAGTGTGTAAAGAGTATAAATAGATGAAATTGTCATTCAACATACTGGCTATTTTTAAATTTGATTTGAAACAGGATATTCTGACATGTCCTTTTGGATTTACACACAATGTCCAAAAATGAGCTTCTCAAACGACTGACTTTCTTTTTTCTTCAGGAAAAGAGGGCAGGAGGTTCAAGAGTGATTTTAGCATGCTGGGAATTTACTCCAAGGGACAACGAAATTGTGTGATAGAGCGATAGAGGATCACAATGTTCCTTTTACCCAGAATTGGGACAAAGGAAAGGAATTTATATTTAATTTATAATTTATCAACTATAGATACTTTATGTACATTTACTCATTTAATTTTCACAACTATTTGATTAAGTATACTTGCCCCTATTTTACCGGTGAAAAATCTGAGGTTGATAAAGTTTTACTACACCAGATTACACAGCCAGGGACAGAGCTGGTATTACAACAGAGGTCTAGCTGACCTTGATTTACTATTTTTTAATGTGATGTGATAAGTAGAATGTTAGATTATCATGAGAGATAAGCCAGAAACAGAGAGGGTAGATGGTAAAGGGTGTGGGAAGCTCCACTAAGAAGTGGCAGGAATCGGCAGGAAATGCTGCAGCCCAGTATTTCTCAAAGTGTGGTCCATGGTTCCCTAGGGATCCCTAAGGTCCTTTCCAGGGTCTGCAAGGTACAAGTGATTTCACAGTAGGACTACATGAAAATACAAAGTTGACCATACAACTGCATTCATATCAAAGCTATGTTAACAATTAACAAAACGTGTTATCTGCATTTTCCAAATGTTGACATTTGCTGTGATGTGCAAACCAAAAGTAGTACATCTGCCAGATGCTCACTGCTTAGCAGGGGCAGTGAAAAGATGGCCAGTTCCACCTCAGAATGAGAAGCAGTGAAAATCAACTCATCACACTTCCACTGCAAAGTCTGTGTCCTTTTGTTCTTCCACGTGATGACACAGAAAGTGTGGATTAAGACCTCTGCACAGTGCTGAATCGCAGTGGGCTGTTCATTTGCAAGAGGAGCTTGCTGCTTTGTCCACACACCATGGGTCTTACTGGGCAGAGCAAGTGATAGATAAACTATGTTACCCAGGATGTGGTACTTGGTAGACATTTTCCAGCAAATGAGTGAAGTGAACCTATCTCTTCAAGGAAAGTAAATTTCTGGGCAATGACAACACTGGAGGTTTTGTGTGGAAATTAGAATTTTGCAAATGTGAATTCATCACTGTGAGCTTGATAATTTCTCAATATTTAAAGACTTTTTGATGAGCTCAGAAGACTTTTTGAGTGGTAACATTAACCACTGATGGTATGGTAATATGCCTTTTTAATATTGTGTGAAATATATGAAATATTTTTAATATTGTTTGAAATGCATAAACATGTGGGAGATTGGCATAACTCAGTGAAATCAAACTTTCAAAATGACTCCTACAAAGTGCAAGTCAGGCCTATGAATTTTACTGTGAGTGTGAAAAACTCATGGATGTAATTTTAGAGTCTGAGTTGCAATTAGCCTTTAAGAAATTATGACTTGTCTAGTTTCACTGCATTATCAAATTTAAAAATCCATAATTATCTGAAGAGGCTATTGAAATATTTCCTTCTTCGGATCAAATGAAGCAAGATATGACAATAAATTAACACAGAAGTTCACCTGAACAGATTTTTCTCCAAGCCAGGCACAAAAGATACTTACAGAAGTATTCTTTTATATATACATTTATACCTTTTTTATGTAGTTAAAAATGTGCTCAGTTTTCATAAAATCATGTTACTTATCATCAACATGTAATGGATTTATTATTATTACTTTTGAGTGACTTTTGGAAAATTCTCAGGTTTTTCTGTGTGTGTGTGTGTGTGTGTGTGTGTGTGTGTGTTGTTCTTTGCTGGTTTGTTTTTTTGAGACAGGGTCTCACTTTGTAGTGCAAGTTGCCCTTGAACTCACCATGTAGCCCAGGTTGGCCACAAACTCACAGTGATGCTCCTGCCTCAGTCTCCCAAATGTTGGGATTACATGCATGTGCCCCCATGCCTGGCTAAAATTCTGTTTTAATTGGGAATACAATAAATATTGACAGAAGTGACCTGTGTGAACAAAATATCTCTGAGGTCCTTGATAATTTCGAGTAGAGATGGGTCCTGAGATGAAAAAGTTGAGAGGAGCTGCTCTGGGTGGCAGCAGGACTTCGTGCATCATAAGGGCCCGGATACACATTTCTTGCCTTAGGAGTTAACAGTTCCAGAGGAAAAATGTCAGGGTGGGATAGGCTGTCATGGAAGTGCATAAGAAATCCCCCCACCGGTCCTCTGGGGATGAGAGAGATGATGTCATAAGCTGAGATGTGGAACATAAAGATAGGCAGTGGAGGAAAGGAGGAAAGAAGTTGGGGTTACGGGGTTCTAAGAAGCAGAAGCATTATCTGGTCAGAAGTGAGAGGTGGGTATTGGGATTTACCCCCAGCACATCAGTGAGAATAGCGAGATCAGCAGAAGCAGAGGACAGTGTTGGGCCCTCTGGGAAGCCACACAGCTGAGGGCTGAAGTCAGTACAGGCAGGCTGACTTTTTGTGACCAAAACTGTAATGAGTTTTACATTTTGAATTGCGCCTGCTGTGGGCTGAATGTGTCCCCCAAAATTCATGTTGAAACTTGGTCGTCAATGTGATAGTGTTGGGGGGGGGATATAGGAAGTGACTCAGTGAGGAGGGTAGGGCATTGGGGATGGGGTCTGTTCCTTCCCTCTCCTCCCCCAAGTGAGGGCACAGCACCGGTCCCCTCTGCAGACCCAGCATTAAGGTGTCACCTTGGAAGTGGAGAGCAGACTTCTCCAGACTCTGGTGCTAGCACCTTGCTCTTGACTTCCAGCCTCTAGAAATGTGAGAAATACATTTCCGTTCTCTGTCAGTCAGTCGGTCGCAGGCATTTGTTACAGTGTCACAGAGGGACTAAGACAGCATCGGGTTAAATCATGCATGCTGTCAGACATTTATTTCTATAACTTGCCCAGAGCTTGGAAGGAGGCCTGAGCTGGGCCACAGGCCCCTATACTGTTCTGAGTTCCACAGCGGTGTGAGTACCATGCTGGTACCCACATTAGCCTTCACGGTTGTTTGTACTTGTAAAAGAATGCCTTAAATATTGAGGAGACAAGACTCTTAGGAAGCAATTAGTAGCAGCTAATGAAAGCCAGAGCAGAAGTGGATCCTCAGAGGTGAGGGACAGGAGTGGAGGGGCCAGGATGTGCGCTCCCACTCAGAGGCAGCCTTTTCACTGTCCCTGGGAGCTGCCCACCTCCTAGTTCCCATACTGCCTTCCTTGCAGAGCCACCTTTGTGCCATTGGAGCCTCACACACACATTTTCTTTCTTAGCAACCATCTTTGCCCTTCATTTTTTACTTTGTACTTATAATTACTTTTTGTTTCTTGGGGCTTTTCTGCCTACCCCAAACCATGCCTCATTATCTTGTGTACTCCTGCACATCACTGGCATTTAATAACTGGCCAAGGAATTGGAAGAAAGGGGAGATGAGCAGGTCTTTAAATGCAGTTGTACAGTTAGTTGTAGGCTCCTAAGCAGAGATAAGTGCACCTTGTGTATTTGTAGGACCCTGAGCCAACTAGCTGACTGTTCTGAGGTCTTTTCTTGATGTATAAAATGGGACAATAGCACCGTGAAGATGGGTGAGATGAGAGCACTGCTGAGCTCATTGTCAGGGAGAGCCCTAACTCAGGAGGGAAGGTGGTACCTTAGGGATGAGGGAGGAGTCGGAGCCCAGGCCAAGAGAGAGAGAGGCTGGGAAAGACTTGGAGAGACCTGAGCAATCAGGAGAAACTGATGTGGTAGACAAGGGCTCCAGAGAGGGAGTTGGATGTGACACCCACAGGATAGTGGGCAGAGAGTCAGGCTGGGATCCCAGGGCATGGCAAGGCTCTGGGGCTTTAGGTTCATTGCAGTCATGGTGGTGGAAGGGGAAGAGACTGGTGTGGTGGATTTTCCAAAGGTGGAAGGTTAAAGATTCCACCCGGATGACACCAGATAGGGAGGCTGGGTGCAGCTCTGGGGGCAAAAGTAAATCAGTCTCACCCTGGTTGGTGTTGATGTTTTAAGAAACTTGTCTTTCTCATCATCAAAGGATAATGACATTGCAGGACAGTGTGAGAACCATTAATTAATGTCTGAATTGTGCCCCAAGGGACAGGGAAGACAGAGCATTTGGAGAAGGCTAAAATCCCAAGCATGTGATAAGCACTGCCTCCCTGCAGCAGCAGCTGGCTGCAAGACCAGGGAATTAATGTGATGTTGTTTTTAATAGAATGGGGGCAGTCACATTAGTCCTGCATGGCCAGACTGATGTGGGCACGCCTCTCCCCACAATCCACACCAGTTGAGAAAGGTCATCCTTCACATGCTTCTTCTCTATTTCACTTGTGCTACATCCTTACCATGAAAGCTCATTGAGACAAGCTCCCTGTGCTTTTTGGCTTGTGAATCCCTGTTTGTTGACCAGGGTGTGAAGTAAAATGACAGGGAAAGAGCTTCACTGTGAGAAAGAGGGATTTAGGTTGGCATAAATGAGGTGAGTCGGAGGCTGCAGATAAAGCTGGGGCGGGGACTGCCTATCACGTTTAAATGACTAAGGCAGATATTTATCTTTCAGGGATTATTCTGCTAACATTTCTGACTGAAAGCAGATTTCTGTGACACTAAAACAAGGAAGGGGGTCGGGATGCAGGAGAAAGCTAATTTTGTAGCTGGTGGCATAGTTAACTTCCTTTTATTTTAGGGTAGAGACTTGTAAATTCTGGACATTAAGATAAATTTTGCCCAAGTTCTTTTCCTGAGGCTCGGCCTCCCTTTCCCTGTGTTCCCAGCACCACAGCCAAATGGCCCTTTGTGCTCTTCCCTTCTAGGGCAGCTGTGTCTACTCTGGCCCATATATCCTTTACTGCCTGCGCCCCACTCCCTGGGCTTGGGGCCTCAGAACTCATCTGCGTAGCCCAGGCCTGTGCTTTTGCTGGGACAGGAGCCTAGAGTCTTTCCTAATGCAGTTGTCCAGCTCCTGGCTGCTGGGGATGGGGCAGGGCTCTAGATGGCTCCTGGGGGTGAGTGCAGGTCTAACCTGGAGCCTGGCACAGCTCCCTGCTCCCACCTGCCTTTTGGGATTCTCTCCATCAATAGCAACTCTCCCACTTGCGTGAGGGATTGCTCCTAGCACACAAATCCTACTCTCTAAAGAGCCTTTCCTCTGCTGATGAGCAGAGCTTGTCACTCTCTGTCTGTGGCTCATGCTTGGAAGTCAGTAATCAGAAAGAGAAATATGTGTGGTTTGGATACCAAGTGCCTGGATATTTAGACAGTGGAGAGGGCTGGTGAGAAACCCCAACTCTAATAACTGCCGTGCGCATCAGTCCTACCTAAGGTGAATAAGTAGAGGGTAAAATGGACTGGGAAGAACGCTACCTTTTATTCTCCTGTGAGCTGCCTTCTGTTTAGGTGCTGCGAAATTATCTGGAACAGCAGGAGAAAGGAGAGAAATAGAGAATCTATTGGAAAAAGAAACTAATACTATTTTAGCAGACCCCCCAGTTAGAGAATGAACTGAAATCTGGTCTTTAAAGAACAAATCAAAGGAGTGAAACAGCCAAATTTCCAACTGGGCCTGAAGCAGGCTGGTAGGAGCTCAAAAGAGGATGAACTAGGAGCAGAACCCTCTGGCTGGACATGGGGCCAGAGGATGCCCATGTGCTCCCTGGGACCTGGTTCCTGGAGAGGAAACTATGCAAAACCAGGGCACTGGCCACAGGCACTTGGAGCCTGGACCACAGCAGACATCCTCAGTGCACAAGATGAGTGGGTTCTGCAGGTTCTTTCTCATTCAATCCTCATCATCTTTCAAAATTACCTAGAGAGAAGGACTTGAGAGTTTTGCTCCATTCCCAAAAATGTTAACCTAATATGCCATGGGTACTAGAACAACCCAGCCCAGGAAGTTACAGGGTATCCTTGTATAGAATAATACATTCAATGAGTCTTGGTCCAGTGAGCACACATCAGAGATGGTCCACCAAAGCACGGTGGGTCACACTCCAACGCCAAGGACACCAACATGGACAAGGTCCAGACTGAAATCTGGTGGTGATGATAATGATGGCACAATAAAGGATGACAGCCAGCTCCTTGCCCTTCTTTCTGGGGACAAAGTCATCTGCAGTAGGCAGGCCCTGAGGGCTTCCAGTGACACTGCTTTGTGATCCTAGAGTCGTGGACTCATGACATCATGAGTTTGTTCAAATCCACAGAGCCCCAGCAACAAGCATAGACCCTTATGTGGATGCTGGGCTCTGGGTTGTGGTGGCATGGGTTCATCAGCTAACACAAAAGCATCACTCTAGTGGGGGATATGGATAATGCACAGGCTGCACATGGGTCAGAGACTTTGTGGGAAATCACTACACCTTCTGCTCAATTTTGCAGGGAACCTAAAACTACTCTAAAAAATAAAGACTATTTAAGAAAAAGAATGAAGTGCAAACAAATGCTACAATGGAAGTGAAGCTTGAAAACATGCTTAGTGAAGGAAACCAGACACAAGAGTCAGTATTATATGATTCTACTTGCATGAAGGTCAAGAACAGGCAAAGCTGTGAAGACAGGAATTTGATGAGTGGCTGGCTGGCACTGGAGGATGAGAGGGACTGCAGCTGAGTGTGGGATTTGATTCCTTTTGGAGTACTGAGAATGTGAGGTGGTGGTGACAGTCGCACAGCCTTGTGAATAGGCCGACTACCACTGAATTTAAAAGGGTAAGTTTATGGTACATTAATGATAGCACAATAAAGATGCTCAAAAATGATTTGCACATAAAAAAGGAGATCCTTGGATGAGAATTTAACTCCACTAAATTTAATCCAGCATTCATGGGTGAGGCCAGCATGCCCACATATGACCATGTATTCACACGTCCTACAGCAAGAGCAATGGGTGAAACACTGAACTATTTCCTTAGTGCCTGCTAAATAGTGATAATGAGAAATATTCTTATAATCATGTAGATACTGAGGTAAACTCACAAAGTCATGCTAATTGTTACATAGACCATTGCAGCTGCTATAGATAACAGGGCATCTATTTTTCTGTCTTCAGAGAGCCTTCTAGTTTTATTGCCATAGAGCTTGTATTTCTTACGTAAGGAGTAGCTGCAGAATTTTAAAAAGACTATTATAAACAAACCCCACTCTGGGTAAATGTATTAGTGCTCCCTTTATATTTCATAAGCATGTGTCTTCTGAATCTTCAGGGGAGCAAGAGGAAATAATATGAGATCTACAGGCAGAACATCTCCTGGCACTGTGCAAAGGCCAAACTGGCCAAGGACAGATTTGATGTTATGAAAGAGTGAGTAAAAAAGAGGCTGTGTGGTTGAAAGAAAAACAGTTTGAATATTTCAACAAAATATGAGCAACTTATTATTGCTATTGCCATAAATGTTAGGTGCAAATAGGGCTAAATTTAGTAATGTTAAAAGTTTAAAATGCTAAGTTATCAACATATTTTAGCACAAAAAATCATGTTCTGCTAAAGGCTCATGGTTTACATAAAGAAAATTCATGGTAATTGAGAAAAAGGTGAGAGAATCATAATTCATTATCATCACCACTTAATTTATGAGAAATGTTTTAGGTGTTGATAAAGATATTTAGAAAATATCATCATATTCTTTACCACCACCTACTCTGCAGCTGAATGTAATCAGACATTTCAGGCAAGAAATATTCACCAGGACTTCAGAGGCAGCCTCACAGGGACACAGGTAAGTCATCATGGCCCGATGTTAGACCCTGCTCATTGAAGACAGGCACCTGCTGAAATGTGAAAACAATTTTTGAAAAACTACAAACCAAAACAGTTAAGTTCAACCATAATTGTCAAACTTCATCTCTGTCACATAAGACTGTTGGAATAACAGAAGTATAAAACTCAGAAGTTTGAAGATAGGCTTAGATAGGTTTAATGGTTTTGTTGATGTTGGACGTGTGTAACTTCATATCACTACTTTTGGTGGTTGAGAAAAATGATTTTAATGAGAACTCTCTCTGCATGAAACACATTAGATACATATTACAAAGAGGGTCAGTGTAGGTCTAAAGGGACAGCATGTCATTTTTTCCTAAATCTTTATAAAAACTTCCAGATGTTTTAATTTAGATGGTCCAAAATGACCACATTCAGTTCTATCGGGATGCCTCAATAATATTTGTAAATCAATGACCTTGTACCTTTCCCCAGCAAGCCTTATGTTTGGATTACACATCAAGTAACCAGCAGAGAGAATTTACTACTATGTTTGAAGAGCTAGAATGAAAATAAAGAAAACTGGAAGAATTTTTGGATCCTAATGGATCCATGCACAGCCAGAGCTGTTGGAACATTTTGTCAACTGCATGGAGATTTGTATATTCCTTCTAATGAAACTGGTGAAATGGGAGTGGCTGAACACTGGAGGATTGGCTTCAGTAAACACTGCCCTCTAACATGGTGGTGGAAACTTCCCTGAGTCTGAGAAGAGAGACATGCTTCTGTTGTTAAAGAGAGGCCAAAGATCATTTTTCACATGTATTCATTCTTGTAAGTGAGACCTGGCCTGGCTACTCCACCCTATTCCCTGGTCTAGTTCTTTTTCAATAGAACTTATCATGCTTAAATCATGTATGTTTTCCTTTTTGGTTATGTTTATTATTTTCTTTCCTCTACATTGTAAGACCATGAAGGACAAGAATTTTTATTGTTCTGGATTCTAACGAATGATGTAACTAGAAGGGCATCTTATACCTGGTGGGTTGTTAATCAAAAAATACTTCCTGAATGCACATATAAAACAAATAAAACTACAAAGGAATAGTATAAAATAGTATTTGAATAAAGAAATAGGATTTAAATTTTGAAACAAGAACATAAAGTAGCCATACTAGGGGGAAAAAAGGATTAACTTGTCTGAAATTACCTGAAAATTCATTTCACATTGATGAAAGAAGCAAGGAAAGTGAAATGTTAGGATTGTTGAATACTTCAAATTCTGAAACTAGGTCAAATGACATTTGTGGAGGTCTGTGGATAAAGCAAATCTAGCTAACTAATTAAATACGACAATTCAATAACTGTTTTCCATGATACAGTATTGTAATGGAAATATAGAGTATATAAAAATCTCAGACATGTGATTAGGGCTGAAACACGTACATGTAATTGATGCCAGTACATCAAAAGCTCACACCGGTTTCTGTATCAATGATGTCATGAGCAATTCTCTATCTAGACTGAAGTCACTGAATAACTATGTAATTGACAGGGAAAGTGTTAGAAGAAATTTGAGGGGATTGTCAATGTCAAATCATTGCTCACTAAAGAGCATCTTATAGAAACAGATAAGTAAGAAAAAAGTCATGCCAAAAATTTTTAGATGTTTGTCTATGATTTGAAAATTATTAGAATGATTTGACAAGTGATTTGTGCTGTAAACCATATATATTTGTAAATAATTATCTGTAAATGTGTTTCATAACAATTATGTACCTTAGAAAGCAAAAGAGAATATATTTTATAATTTTTAAGTATACATTATTTGTTTTATTGTGTAGTTGTTAATATCTTGACTCCTGCCCAGGGAACTGTGTGCCTAAGTTGGGGGGAACAGGCTACCCATTTGCAAGGATTTAGAGGGCAGATTGTCATCTTTTGTTAGGACTACCACATCTTTGTGAACTTCATGCCTGTGAGGTGCACTACATTTGCAAGAGAGCTCACAAATGTCACCAGAATGATGAAGAGGAAGAAGCTACTTTGGCCTGAGATGATTGTGGCCTTGAAGTGAGGGGGGCGGGGTGTGTGTGAGCTCAGTGATGGGCAGGATTTTAGGAACTGGAGACCAAAGCAACACTGGAATTTCCTGAGCAAAGCATAGAGAAGAGAGTGCATAAAAATGTTCTCAGGGTGGGAGAGCTGCTTCTCCTAAGTTGTGGGTGTGTTACAAAGCTAGATAGGCAGGGAAGAATGAATGGGAGGAAGGCCTGGACACCAGCTCCGGCTTGGGTTTGGTGCTGTGGGCAGCCAGTGAGGGTGATGTGTATAAGAAGTGCTAGAGAAGCTGTCTGGCCAAAGTGTGGATTAATGCTATGGTTTGGGCATGTCTGCCAAGTGTTCCTGTGTTGGAAGCTTTGTCTTAGTGTGGCTCTGTTGAGGTGGGGGGATCTTTAAGGGTCCCCACCTTAATTATCTAGTGGAGATAATTAGGTCTTGGGGGCTCCACCCCCATGAATGGATTGGTACTGGTCCCTCGAATAAGTTAGGTCTTAAAAGAATGAGAAGTTCTAGTGAAAATGGGTTGTTATAAAAGAGACAGCTTGGCCCCTGGCCCCTGACCTCTCACTTCCTGTCTTTCCACGTGGTTTCCTTCACATGCCTTCCTGCCATGGTGATGCTCTCTCCATGAGGCCCTCACCAGAACCAAGCACATGCTGGTGCCATGCCCTTGAGTCTCCAGATTGAGAACTAAATAAACCTCCTTTAAAAATAAGGTACCCAAGCTGAGGATAGTGGCATGTGTCTGTGATCCCTGCACTCTGGGTGACTGAGGCAGAAGGACTGAAAGTTTGAGCCCAACATGAGTAACTTTATTAACTTAGTGAAACCCTGTCTCAAAATTTTAAAAATTCTTTTTCGAGAAGGCTAGAGATATAGTTCAGTGAAAAGGCCATAGGTTCAATGCCCTGTATTCCCCATTCTCAGTACTATATTCTTTTATGGCTGGGCTGGATGCAAAGAGGCTTAGCAAGAGAGTGCCGAGCATCACAGAGCAGAGAGGAGGCAGTAAGAAATGCATCAGGTTCTCCTTGAAGGCTTCTGTATAGTGTTGCTGGAGAAAGAATGGTCATCAAAATGCCTCTGAGAACAGAAATAAGGCTGAGAGAAGAACCCCACAGGGGTTCATGCTGGTGACAGGAACAGGACTGGAGGAGCCCTGGCTGGGCAATGTGCACAGCCCATAGTGCCTGGGAAATGTCACAGCCTAGGGCATGGGCGTGATTCCTCCATCGGAGGCTGAGTGTTGAAGCGGAGAATAATGAAACAGATTCTCTGAGGTGGATTCTCTGAGCTATAGGTGAACATAACAAAATTGCAGGCCAGTATGGGAAAGCCTTGAGAGGTACATAGAGGTAAAGGCAGGTCATTCATCAGGTCTTGACATTCCATAACCAGTGAACATCCCTCAGCCTTGGTGGTAGGCGCATGGACCCTAGAAGCTCAGTTCTATCCTGGTGTCAGCATCCGGGGATAGGCTGGGGTGTCCTGCTCTCTAGCAGCACAGTCCTACCTGAGTGTGACAGTTCCTTTGTCTTGGGGAAGATTCCAAAGTCAAGCACTTCGGGTGGGTCATTCACAGTAAGGCCAGCACTCGTTTAGGAAATTTCGCCTCTAGGATCGCAGTTCCCATGGGAAAGTCCTGCTCTGGGCAGTCTTCCCAGAAGGCCTCACTGGGCTCCTTGTTTGTTTTCTCCTGGAGGGTAGAATGAGAGCTAGGAAGGAGGGGAATTGAGCTGATGGGACCATGGGCTCATGACACCTGTTGTAGGGCCCTGTCCCTCTCTTTTGGTTTCTTCCTTGTAACAGAATTGCTGTGAAATCCCGCCTGGTACACTTTAGCTATAAGACTTGCTAGTGTGCTTCTCGTTACTTGTATCTTCATATATCTCAGGCCACCTTTGTGACTGTGTCCATGATTAAACCTCATCTTCCCTCTCTCTTCCCTCCTTTCTTCTTCTTTGTCACTCGAGCATTCTATGTTAGTATTGCCAAAGTGTAATACAAAGCCCCTTAGGTATGTGGTGATCTCTGGTATGTTATCAGGTACAAAGAAATTGAGACTGTTTGAGGGTAAAATGTCCCATTGAAATGGAGAAAATAGATCTCAAGTAGATTTAGGAATAATGTTGTGCTGGAATGTCATGCCAGATATATTTATTACAACCTGTATGCTTGTTAAAAATGAGCCTAGTTTTGTTTTTTTTCTAGTTGGTATTTAGTCTTTCATTCTGTTTACTCAGCTAAAACTTGGTCCCTGTACAGAACTAAATAAAACCTTGGCATATTACACAGATTATCTTAGCAGAAGATGGAGTATTGGGAGATATGTTCTTTCGAAAAATAAGACTATTTCACAGAAAGTGATAGCAAAATTTTCCTTAGGACTGTTTTAAATATAATCATATACTAATTATAGAGTCATAATTTAACCTGAGGAGGAAAAGAAAGGAAACTGGAAAAAATAGTATGTGCATTTTAAGATCATTTTAATAAAACAGAGGAATGAATATCCTGCTGAAGGAGGGATTCCCAAGGTGGGTCTCTGGTTAGAAATTCCATAGCAAAGCTAACATCCATTTTGCTCCTGTACTGCACATAATGCAGTGGTTAGTTCTCCCCAAGTACTTGTCTGTCAGCCCTGTGTGGTTTCAGACACAGCTGTCAGTGACTGTGCTGGAGGAAAATCTGGAGTTTCAAGTGGCTGCAACGGGCCAAGGAAGAGCTCTACCTCACCGTTTCTGAACCAGTGGTTCCAACTCTGCCAACCCCTCTACCCTGATTGGACTGGGGACTGGACCAGGGATTAGTGTCTGGGTCATAAGTATGGTAAGTTGATGGGGGATGTCATCTCTCTGGGGTGACAAGCCAAAGATGTCAGCTCTTTCTAGGGAATGTAGACATCAAGTCCAGTAGTGCCCGTGGACCCTTCTCTCTAAGGCTTGCTGGAGGGAGCACCTTTCCATGGAGCCTCGGATCTGTCCCAAGTATGTCCCATCCTACAAGTGAGGGTATGTCCCCATAGTGCAACCTTAAGAGCTAGTGGGTACAAGATTATCAAGAATGCACATGTGAAAACGTTGGCCATCTGGTCAGCAAATCATAATAATAAGAAATAAAATGTCTTCTGGGCACCACAGGCCACTTTACACTGAAGAATCACCACCATACTATAGGAAAAGTACTGTTCCATCTGGTACTTTTTGGAGTGCTGTCAATTACTGACTCCAACATGGGTGCTTTCCCCTTCTCAGAATTGTGGAGACAGTAACAAGACCAAGCACTGATTAAATAGGAAGGGAGATTTTTACTTTAAGTCAAGAATAAGAGAAGTTGGACATAAAACTCACAAATGAACTTCTCAACCTGTTGAGGCTTGGGAGGTTATAGATAGAGGATAAAAGAAATGAGGGTTGGGGGAGGGACAGGCTAGTGAAGGGAAGGAATATTTATGTCTTCTCTGGGAATGGTAAAGATTTTCTGAGAAGTCTGGTTCTGTGTCTTTTATGTTACTGTGTCAGCATCAAGGCGATTTGAACTGTCATGGTGCTGAAGTGTGTCATTTAGCATGCAGATGGAATTATAATGAAGGCAGAGGTTGTCTTGAGGTCACTCTGGCAGCTGTTTTGGATCCATCCAGTTTTAGTGAGGCGCCCTGGAGGGCAACCACAGACCTTCTGTCCCCAAAGAGGAGGAAGACTAGGGCAGGGTGGAAATTCAGGTAGGCCAAGCAGGCAGTACAAGATTGGACAAAGGAAAGGAACAAGAGGAGATGAATCCTGAGAGGTGAGGCCACCTGCACAGGCAGAGAACTGCAGCCTGATGGGCTGCAATATGTTGTCCCTGCCCCATTAGGGTGTGGCAAGTACCTGCTGAATCTATCAGTTGAGCTGGGAAAGCAAGTTGTGCATTCCCTGGGTCTACCTATGCATGAGAACTGCAAATCATACTGGGAACTGTTAAGTTAGACCTCTATCAGAAAATTGTATCCAAGCCACGAAAATAATTAAGCTGAATCTGAAATATGGCCTCAAGTTAGTAAACTCCAGCCCAGATGGCCCATGCAGGCCCCTGGGTGAGCCGGCTTCACGCAGCAGGGCAGGAAAGGATGGACCCATCTTTCAGTAAATGAAGGTGGAATGCATATTACCACCAAGGGTCACATGGGGAAGCAAACATCTTGCCCTTTCTGGCTGGTGGCGCAGCTGAGTTCAGGTGGTGATGTCCACAGAATGCAGAGCCACAAGCCCTGTTGCTGATCACCTCTCTGCCTGGGAAGAGGAGAAAGCACAGTGGACACAGGCAAGACCTCTTCCTCACTTGAGGCTCAGCTCTGTACATTCACTCCCCAAGGAACCTGCTTCAGTCTGCCCAGGTCAGAGGGAAGGAAAAGCAGAAAAAAAGAACTTCCCTACCCAACTCAAGGCCAGCTTTAACTCTTGGATTTATGTTTATCCCTGAAGAGCGCAGATTCCTTGTTGAAGAGCTAATGAAAAGGCTGATAGAAAATTTGGATTCAATTTGGCTCAGTTTTCATGCACAAATTATTCTTCTTCATTGAGGCCAAGGTGTATTTTTAAATCTAGTTTTGAGTCCTGAATGCTGAGTAGTGCTTTAAAGCCTGGGGGTTGGGGGAAGTGTCCAGAATATGTGATCCTCTCCGAGAGAGACTGAGTGTATGATTAATTCAAGTATCCTGGGCCAGTGAATTCCTTTGATGATGACTGTACTTGAGGTAACTAATATAGGAGTCAAAATCCACTGAGATTGAGCAAAACACTCACCAGGACTTCTGCCAGAATTCAAAGCACATCAAGTTGAAAATCAGTTTTTCCGCTGATTCACTCCTCTCCACTCTCTGTAGGAAGCCAAAGAGGAAACAGGCAAGAATTTTGGTGGGCATGTTATGTTCAACTAGTTAACAGGAAGTGGAAGTCATTCAATGTGACCTTGTTGAGGAAGCTTGTCATTCCCAGGTCTGTCCTGCAGACATTCACAGTGTGGACTGTGCCTTCCTGTCCAAGGGCCTGGACATGTGCAAGGTCTCATCTACCCGGTACAGGTGTCCTCAGGTCTCTTTTTAAAAACAGGGAAAGTTGAGTATCTTTGCCTTGGCCAACCAGCCCAGCTCAGGTAAAGAAAGCTGGAATACAAATCCCACTGAGTGATTACAAAGCCCAGGGTGACTTCAGCATTGACAGGTTTTTAACACTTTTAAAGCTGTGTGACTGTTTCTTTGAATTAAGCCTGGGTTTCTAGTGCACAGCTTGGACCTCTTCCTTGCTCTGAGATGACGGCTTTGGGATGGGAGGAAGGTGCTGCTCTCTCTGCACTTAGCAAAATGGCCAAAACTGATTGGGTTAACTCCGTGCATCTGGAAGCCCAGGACACAGTAACCCCACAGGGTTCTCTGCCATTTTGATGATTCTGGTCTGAGTGTAATTTGCCTGCTCCCTAAGTACCTGTCAGGGTGTGGTCTGCTGCCTTTTTTCAATCCTGACATCCTGTCACTATTGAGGAGTACAAGAAATAACTTTGCTACTGCCTTCTAAAATTGTGAATATAAAACAAGGCACTGAAGGCCATAAAAAAGTAGAATCTGACTTTTAAAAATGAATAAATTAAAATCCTACTATATCTTGGATCTTGATCATCCTCCAGAGGCCCATATGTTGAAGGCTTGGTCCCCAGCTTGTGGCATTGTGCAGTAGTGGAACCTTTAAGGGTGGGGCTTAGTGAGAGGAAATGAGGTCACTGGAGTGTGTCCTTGGAGGGGATATTGGGCTATTCTTCCCTTCCTCTCTCTTTTTGTGTCCCACTACCATGAGGGGAAGTTTCCTTTGCCATGTACTCCCACCATGATGTATTCTGTTGCCATAGGCCCAAAAGAAATAGAATCAACAGACATGGACTAAAACCTCCAAAATTTTGAGCCAAAAATAAACCTTTCTTATAAGTTATTAATATCAGGTCTTTTGTCACAGTGACAGAAAGTTAAATGATGAAAGTGCCATGAACTTTAGTTCTATTTCATGTCACTCCCTAGTTTCTGTCTCAGTTTCTGCATTTGTCATATGAGAAAAGTAGACTCAACCCCAGTGGGTTGTCTGGGCACAAAAGGAATTCCTTCAATTAGAGAGTTTAAACAGGGCCTGACAGTGTGTATTCTCAGTAAGGCTGGCGCCTGGTGCTGCAAATAAAACCCCTCTTTCAATTCCTGCACATTCTGTGTGTCCACTGGAAGCCTTCATTCTAGGACCAGGACTGCAAAGCCAGTGGCCAGAGGAAGGAACTGGAGGATGCTAAAGTGTCTCATCTCTGCAAGTCAATGCTTAGTACAGCTGCCACACACATTCTCTGCCCCAGACCTTGCCACATGGCGATGCCCATGACAGGCGGTAGGAAAGCCAATCTTCCACGAGCTGGAGATAGCACATTATGGATGTTAAGATGTGGCATTAATTACAGTCACAATGATTAATAAATATTAACTGTTAGATGTCCAGAGAAGCATATCACTCACCAAGCATTTACCTATGAGGAGAATGAAGATCATCAGGCCTGCAATAGATGCAATCAATATTGTCTTTGTTTTAAAATCTGAAGGAAAATCAAGATTGCTTTTTATTTCAGTTATTGTATTATTTGGCTTTCAACTGTGTTCTTGTGGATACAGAGCTTTACAGAGCCTAGGGTAGACAAATTACAATAAAGGAAATGAAGGATGAATATAGCTTTATATAACTCAGTTTTAAGCTTGTGTTGATTGCCTACACTGCAAAACCCCAACACTGTGCATATGGTTTATTGATCAAAGCTACTTCCTTCTTTTGCACCAAATGAGCACAAAGACCCCTTTACACCCTGGGATTCACACTGACTCCAGCAGACTTGTGTGCTGACACTTGACTTTATGCTGGTGACAACACGATTGTGAAAGAGCCCACAGTCGGTCATTCTATTTACAACAGAGCCTATCCCAGGAGTGAGCTTCATCTGTTGTAAAGTACGCTTCCAGCTTGTGGACAAGAGGATAAGCTTGCTTATAATTTTACTAATCAGTGCAGTGAACCCTGAATGTCACTTTAGTTAAGGTGATTTATCACAGAAAATCCAGTAAATCCAATTACTTTCTTCCATAAGCAAAGTCTCTGCTTTGGAAAAAATATAATGGAATGTCCAGAACTGAGGTAGAGTTTGGAAGAGGGAAAACGATGAGAAGAAAGGCTCTCCTGAAGGAGAGTCAGGCTGGTTGAGCGTGGAGACTGAAGGAAGAATAGGTGTTGGGATGGGGTGCTAGAAAGAGGCAACAGCAGAGTCCATGGTGAAGCCAGCTACAAGAGGTGGCTGGAGGGTGGTTGCCAGACTTCGGCCTCCTGATGGCATTTGTTCTAGTGTGTACATAGCTCCAGTCACACAATAACACACTCAGCAGCCAACAGATTCCTCTCCTTGCTTCTACTTTGCTTGGTCTGCTGCCTGTAGTAAAAGATAGATATGAAGATATATGAAGGGAAGGAAAAAGGGCTGGGGGGAGAGAGAGAGGAAGGGATGGATGGATGGACAACAGTTGGATGGATGAAGGGAGTGAGAGAGATGTGGAGCAGGTAGCAATAACCTAGTGTTTCTGGGCTGAGAGAGGCAGGATAACATGGTGATGAGAGCAAGCCCTATGGAGCTACGCTGCTACTCTTGGATTTAAACCCAAGGACTCCCACATACTCACCATGTGGCCCTGGGAGCCCTTATGTTCCTCAGTCTTCTCAACCACCCCTATGACTGAACGAGGCTGTGATGAGGATTGAAGAGGTGGCTGCCCGGAGAGTGCCGGGAACAATTTCTGCTGTGCATCGGTGGTGTCACTACTGTCCTCAACCAGGAGGCAGAAACTCTCAGCACTCATTAAGGCCGGAGAGTTCAGAGTGCAAATCCCATGGGCTCTGGACAGAGGGCAGCCAACTGGAAAGCCAAGGATGGAGCCAAAAGTTTTTACTGTTTTAAAATACTTCCTCACCTTTGACCTTGGACTATCGGGGCTGACAGGAAGCCTTATGGAGTGAATGCTGCACTCTTGGTGAAGGGCAAATGAATCTTTAAGAAAGGCTCTGGTGCCCTCCCACCAGGGTGACTTTGGCTCACAAGGCATCATCTCAGTGCTCCAGGGCTATAAGGCCTGCATGACTCTGGGCCTCCACTCTCTGTCCTCATGCCTCAGTAAGTTACTCTTTCCTCACCTGCTTTTCTTGTTCCTTCCTTGGCCTCTGAATATCACCCAGCCCAGAGCACAGTCTCAGGCCCCATTCTCTACACTTAATCTTCAGACTCATGGCTCTGAGCCTCCTCTCTGGGTGCTGACCCCCAGTCTGAGCTCTCCCTTGTATCCTCTCCAGGACTTCAGACCCACAAGCTGCCTCCTGGGTTCCCCAAGCTTGCTCCTGATGGACACCTCTAAATCTCTGTGTCCCAAGCAAAACAATTTCTAGCCAAACCGGCTCCACAGCTTTCTTTCTCATCTCCTCTCTATGCCCTAGGAGTGCAGGTCATACCTGACTCTTACCACACATCCAACTCATCAGCTCATGATGTTGCCTCTGACCTCAAAATAGACCCAGGACAGTCATTTGCAGGCTCTTCATTTGACATTGTATTTACTCCACAAAATTCTTCACACACTGCCCTAGTTTTACAGATGAGGAAGTACCCATGGGCCTCCAGTGACAGCCTTCATCCTGTGGGGACATTGAGGCAGATGAAATAGGGCCTTGTCAAGATGAGTGTCCCAAACTGAGCCTGCTGGGTTGCCAGTGTCATTAGGCGAAGGGAAAGAGGACACAGCCTCTCACCTGCTGCCTCTTTGAAAGCTGCCTGCTTGTATAAGGTGGGTGTTTAGGAACCCCTGCACCCCAATTCAAAGTTATTTTGTCAGGAAGGACTCTGTGCCTACATTTTATGCTGAAAGGGAGCCCCAGAGAAGCATCCAGAGTGTTATAGAGAGGGGCTGCAGAGATGGCAAGAGACCCCACAGGCCGCCTCCCCATTAAGTACTGATGGCCCTGCCACCTGCTCTTTGCTCCTGATTACTACAAGGGGATAAGAGCTTAGCCTTGCACAAACAGGGCTCTGTGTCCAAGTGTTGGCTATGGCTGTAGACACATGGGGCCAGTCGCTTGCCTTGAGATGGGGGCTGTGCCTTGATTCTTGATATTCTCTTCCCTTGGTCATCCAAGATGGTTCATGAATAGTGACAGACATCTCTGCGATAGTGGTAGAGCCCTTTAGCCCTCTGCATCTGGGCTAAACCCTACTGCAGGGACCCTTGACATCCTCTCCATTTTATCAGAAGTATCTATTATTTCCATCTCTCAGCAGTTGCCATTTATCCTTAGTTCCAACCTCTGGAACTAAGGATTGTGGGTGAGAAAATGAGCCTTCTGGCCCCTTCCTCAGGGGTTTTGGAAGACCACTCATGACCTGGGCTTTGATGTCCCCAGAAGCCCCATTAGCAGAGGAGCAGAATTCCATGGCCCAATGTATGGCTAGACACATCCAGATCGGCTATTCTCATACTGTCATTGCCCTCAGGATACAGAGCCTGGAGCTTCTGAAAGATCCTTTTCTAGACAGCCTGACTCCAGATATTCTGCTTCAGCAAAAGCCTTCTCTGTGTCATGGATGCTGAATATCAGATTATTATAGGCTCTGGGGGCTCACAGGGAGTCCTCTCATCCTCAGAGCTCAACTTTTTTTTTTGGTACTGGGGATCGAACTCAGATCCTTGCGCTTGCACAGCAGGCAGACAAACCACTGAGCTAAATCCCCGGCCCCAGAGCTCAACTTTTATCAAAAAGGAAATGCCCCAGTTAAAGAATGGGTGTCTTGAGCCTGGCCTCACTCTGGACTTTCTAAACTTGATGTTGGATATTTAGGTGGATATTGAAAGAAAGACTAAATGATGTGGCTCCTGAGAATGAGAATGTGCATTTGAATGACTATTCTCATTCTAGTAAGGGGAAGGCAACTGAACCAGAACACAGACTCCAGTCCTTACCTCTGGGACAGGCATGAGGTGGGAAGGCTGGGAGTGAACCTGGTGGAGATGATGTGGAAACAAGTGCCTTGCCAGCTGCCAGCAGATGCGCACCTGTGGCAGGACACTGAAGTGGGCATCTGGATGGCCAACTAAGATTCCTGATGGATTTATCCCAACCCATAGCCCCAGTCCTGTTAATCCAACAGACAGGCACATCAGCAGAATGTTGAGAATGACCAGACGTGATGACCACCAGGTCTGCTTGAATAACATGCTGCTATCAGAGAAGAATGGGAAAGGTCTTCAGAATGTGAAATTTGGGGAAAGTAAAATACAGAGCTACAGATAAAGGGGTAGATAATAATGCATATCATCGGCTTGCATTTATATGATGGAACATAGAAAAGTAAGCATAGACTGAGGACAAATGATCAATTTTAAGGATGAGCAGGGAATTGGACAGATAAGGCCTGCAAAGGTGTGACTTCTTCCTGTTAACATCTTTCAGCATTTTTCTAGTATGTGAACAATGTCAAGTGTTCTGTAGCTGAACAGAAAGCTGGAGATGGAGAAAGAGCAATGATCGAGGTCACACTTCCTTCTTTTCCCTGATGAGCCTGCCTGGCCTCCTGGCTCAGGGGAGACCATCCTGAAGCTCCCACTCAGACACAGGCCTGGCCCCTGCAGACTGCAGCGTCTGGATATTTACTACAGTGTCTGTTTCATGCACCCTCACATAATAGTTAGTAATTAACCTGCCTGTCTCGGCTAAATGATACTCTTCTTGAGGAGCAGGCCCTCCTCAAGAAGTAAATGTGCTCACAGCCTTTTTAATGAGTGAGTCAACCGATATTTGTTGAATGAATGAATAATTTGAGGGAGCCCCAAGAAGACTCATATCTACCTTGCATGATATTGGGAGTGGTTAATGACTGGAATTTTCTCTAGTAGGAATTGGGGCACTGGAGGATGTATGGGAACAAATGTCCCTCTAGTTGACCTAGAAGGCCATAGTCCCCCAGCCTCCTCCAGGCCCACAGGTTATCCCATCCTACTCCCAGGGAATGGCAATTGTGGTGTCCAACACGGGGTAATGGCCTACTATGTTGCACTTTTCCAGTCTACTCAGTATGTCTACTCAACGCCGAGCAGATGGAAAATTTCACAAATTCAAAAAAGAAAATGTAATGTTCAGCTAATGAAAATAAATAAAGGAAATGGCCCTATAAAATCAGAGTCCCTTCCAGGTAGTATTGAAGGCAGCATTGGCAGTGTACCTCTTACTCTCAATCACCCAACAGAAGGCAGTTGTTTCCAGCTCAGGGCAGGGACCCCTCTCCCCCATTTATCCATTGTCATCCCGTGGATCTGCGGTGGAGCTGAGGGTTCGCTGTGTCCTGAGTGAGGCTCCTTCTTGGTCAGTATTTTCCATACAAAGTTTACCTGTCAACTGAATGTATTTCTTTTGTCTTGCTACCCTACCCTCTTAACTTGGCACCAGCACCAAGAGGAGTATAACCTAGCTCCTGCCCTCATAAGCCAGATCCAAATGCATGTGAAGAATTAACCAAAGGAGAAAGCAGAGTAGCCATGGATGCTGCTCTGGGCTGGGTGCCCAGAACACCAATGGCCACCAGTTAGGGCAGTCAGATGCCATCCCAGCCCCTGCCTCAGCATCACTGGGACTTCAAAGAGCATGAGTCACAATACTGGAGTCTTTGTGCAGAGCTCAGAAATTAGGACAGTATATTGATGGTACGTATTTTTGGGGGAAGAGTCTGTGTCACCAAGTGTGTCTGCATTTCCAGCCTGCTCTGGGTGCTGCTGTGACAGAGGCCAGGCTGGAAGTGAAAATGCCAGAAACTTCTCTAGAAATTCATCCTAGTTCTAGTCCCTGTGGGCTTTACGTCTGAACACGTGAAAGGTGACTTTCAGCTTCTCTCCACCTGCTCTGTGCTTACAACTTGCTGCTGCACATGTGCAGCCCCGTATCCTCACAGCCCAGCCCCGAGTGCCAGGTTGGTCCCCAGGAGGCAATGCCTTCTGGCCAGATCTGGGTGATGTCTGGCCTCAAGAGACTCAGGATGGCTCCTCTTAGGCCAGTCTACATAGGTGTCCCCTCTAAGGCCCTCCAGACTCTCTAGGACCAGGGCAGTGGTCCAGGGAGAAATCCCTCGAGGCAAGCTTCAGAGATCCCTTGGTGGTAGCTGCCCATTTCCTGGAACTGGACTGGCTGCTGGGTGCTGACTCTCTCAAGCTTGAGGAGGAAGAAGGAGGACGAGAGAAAAGGAAGGACCAAAGAATAAAGCTGTCACCACTCTTTGTTGACCCAGGTCCTCTACTGGGGGCTGGGATTAAACAGCCAGAGTTCTGTTTTTTTTATGGCCCTGATCTATGTTGTACTTTAGGATCAACTCTCTGCATCCTGATTTTTGGGCTGATTCACAAATCCTTTTGAAGACATATTATTATGAGGGCTAAGATCCCTGAGTGAAGCCAGATGGGTTCATCTGATCTGCCAAATAATCAATCTGAGTCTCTTATGTAATTTACGCCTAAAATAACAACCACAACTCTAGCTTCTCTGGACTCACAGGCAGCAAGCGGACAAACAGGTTAAACACCTTCCCTGGAACTCAGAATCACTAAGGCAGGAGGAGCGTGAACTACTGTGAAAGCACTTCCAGAAAGGCAAGTTGCAAGCACCCAAGCTGGTTCCCTGAGCCCTGAACAATGGCTCTGGTCCTTCCATGGGAGATGGGTCCTTGGAGCACCAGGCTGGCTGTGCTATCCATCCAGGTGTCTCTCCTGCCACTGTTACCTTGGAACAGAGACAGAGTAGAACCCAGAACTGGCTTTTAGCATGAGGCTGCTCATGAAGACATAATGAAATTAGGCAGTTATGGCCCTTCAATTGCTGGTGAAAAAATGGGAAATGAGATACCACGAAGGAGAAGAAGTCAACATTCTGATTATCTGCGTGCACCATCAGGGCCTGTCATGGCTGCAGAGCACCCTCTCCTTTGAGGTGATCCGCAGCATTCCTGCTTCATACTTAAGAAAACTCATCCAAGGAGGTGAAGGAATTGTCCTACTGTCATGGGGGCTTGTCAGTTGTGGAATATTGTGCATTTCTAATGAGACTGAATTTGTTATCAAATGTCATTGAAATTTAGTGGAATATACAAGTTTTTAAGAGGAATATATGGGATTCTGAAAACCCGAGAAGATATGCTAAGATGAGATGAAGATTCTAAGCATAAAAAAGGAAACTTTCAAGAACTGGAATCCCAAGGGGAATATAAAACTCAATTATATGACTGTTTATGTTATCACTTCTTTTTCAAAACAATTAAAAGTTTTCTTTAAAGTTCTTAGAACATGAGACCAATTTTTAAGATAAACCCCTCTCATGCACAGGGTCTCTGGAGCCCTCACCTTTGTTCTTTATAAGAAACATCCCTGAAATGCTTTCAGAATTAAATATGTACATCTTTAAGGGCCTGGGATTTAGCTCAGTGGTTCCACCACCTGCCTTGCAAGTGCAAGGTCCCAAGTTGAGAACCCCTATACCAAAAGAAGAAAGAAAGAAAGTCTTTTCCATTTTCAAAATGTTCCCTGCTGCATAAAACATGAGAAAATTTTCCATCATGGCAGTTTTTAACCTTCCAAGGTGGAAAAATTCTTTGAAAATCTCAAAAGCTATAGATCCTCTCCCTAGAAACATACAAACACAAAAATGTACAATTGTAGTTAAAGTTTCAGAAGTTTTAATACAGATGCCTTGAAACCTGTCAGGAGCCCCATGTCACTCTCCCTCAGTGCGTGGCCTTGGTTTTCTTGTCCACAGGGTGTGTCCCATCCTGCCCTGCAAAGCCAACTTACACAGGATTTACTAGGCAGCGAGCAGGTGAGCATTTTGTAAGCAGCCATGCCTCACTGCCAGTGTTTTTAAGTAATCAAATAACTGAGACTAAGGGCATGCTCCTTTCCACTGCCCTGAGAGGGACTTGCCTCCAAGGGGAGGGGCCTCTTCCAGGTGAGTAGAGGTGTTGGGAGCAGAGGACTACCTCAGGCACCGATCTGGCAGAAGACCTTAGCTCTCCCACGCTCAATCTGCAGGTGCCTTGACTCTGCACCTGTTCATTCAAGAGGCTGGCTGTCAGGCAGTGGACAGGCTGAGGGAATGAGCGGCAGCTCTCTGGAGATCATGGCAAGCAGCACTTCACAGTCCACAGCCTGGGTTGTAGGTGTATTTCCCTGCCTCAGAGGGCTCCATGTGACATCTTTGAGTGGGAAATCCTTAACTGTAAGTCAGGGGCACCTTGATCGAGTAGCAAGTCCCCACATACACCTTCCCTATGGGGACCTCAGTCTCTGTGCCAGGCCGAGGATAATCACGGGGCAGGGGACCTCAGGGTCTTCATGGTTGGGAGGAGATTCCTAGGTGTAAGTTTTGCCCTCTCTGGGGCCAGGCACTGATGGGATCCCCGTACCAGGAACACAGACTTTCCTCTGGTTTGTATCCTGTGTATCCAGGTCTGGGCCTGCTGCTTCCTACATGACATTATTCAGGGAATTGAATGAAATCAAATTTCATCAGCAAGACCTGCAAATCATGCTGGAAGATCAAGTGAGTGCAGTTCGGTTCATTGGAGGAGGAAGAGTGAGCAAGGAAAGGCCTAGGTCTCTGGGGTCTGGACTAGCACCCCCAGGACACAGGTGTGGGGTTGGTCATGTGGTCATGTGCTCATTCTCTTACAACCCCATTCCTTCCCAGTTCATGCCTGTCTGTGTACAGACACACACATGCATGCACAAAACCAGCACACCTGAGTGCAGGAATTAAGTAAATGTGATTACATCTCCTTCCTCCTTCCTTTCCTCATTTCTCCCTTCCTGCCTTCTTTTCTTTCTTCCTCAACAAGGGCATTAGTCAATACAATAACATATAATAGAATAAGAAATATTTGAATGTAAGCATTTGTTGTTTCTGTACTGAAACATGGTGTTAATTTAAAATAAGTATTTGCACATGGTTTTGGTGCATTTAAACCATCCAAAGTGGTAAGCACAAACTAACACTGTTCTAAATGCATTATTTATTTTGCTTAAAAATTTATAGCATGCCCATCAATAATGCAGCCAACCAGAGAATGTTAATTCGCCTCAGGACAAATGCCCAAACCGGAGATGCTCTTTTCTCACTACTCCACACTCTGCACTAACTGGTCCCAGGGTCCTTGTGGAGAGGCAAGGCTGCCCAGCCCCAGGGCAGCCCAAATGGGCACTGGTCCATGTCACTCCAGCCCTACCGAGACAGACAGCCATGGCCTCCCCAGGACTCTGCATGCCTCAGGAAGGGCAGGCCATTTGTGGCAAACACTAAGCCTGAAAGGCAGCCCTTGAGGATCTGAAGTTGCAAAGCAACCTCAAAAGGGATTAAAATCCCTGGTGTGTGAAGACAGTCATGTGCTCTCTGGAATGCGCTGAGGAGGAAGAGCATAGGCAGCTGTGGCAGAAACCCATGTGGGTGGAGCTGTTTCTTCTCTTCCTACATGGAACTTTCTAAAGTTCATTTGAAAATTGAAATTCTTCACTGAAAAAGCCTCAGGACACAGGGTTTGTAAATCTGAGCATCGAAATATCCTAAGTTACCTGCAGCCACCCGATAAGATGTGAGGTTGAGCAGCTCTGTCATCTTCCCAGCCCCACAAGACCCATTCAGTTGTGAGGAAGGGGCCTGGTGCACTCTGCACCACGGTGAGAATGGTCCTGTCCAGAACAGGAGCCTCAGCAGCAGATAGATGGTCGGTGCCAGGTAGATGGGGCACAGGAAGCAGGCCTTGGGTTGCAGACTTCGCTTCTTGGTACTGCCCTGACATTCTTGCCTCCATCGAGTTCTAGGCAGCAAAACTTATGTGGCAGAGTGGGGAGCTCATAAAAGATGGCCTTCTTGATTTGTGTCATTTGAGGATTCCCATGTCCATGATTTAGCAGCAGACAGTTGCCACATCTAGAAATTCCTGTGCTTGAATTCTGTGGGAAATTCAGCAGTCTTGCTCCTATAGGCAGAGTTGCTCCTGGGCCACAAATCTGAAGGGACATTGTCATTAGCTGGGTCCAACTCATGATTCCTTGCTTGGATTTGGGGTGTGCTAAGGGGTGACAGATCACTGGGGAAAGGTGCAGGCTGGGGCCACCTGCAGAGCACCCAAGGTGCCAGTGTGGAGCTAGGTGGCTGCTGGGGCCCATGCTCTGAAGACAGAGCAGGAAGGAAGCATGCTGCCAAGATATTGCCTCTAAGTCTTCTTTAAAACAAAAAATAACAAAATAGAAATTTGTATTTTTAAATGAAATTTCATCAAGCATGGGCAAACCAACAGGTACTTGGGATAGATTTCCTGGTTAGCGTCCTGAGCCCAGCCGCCATTTGACAAATGAAGACTCTAAAGTTGTGAATGGGACCACCAACACTTGGAGGTGAAGCTGGGGCTGGAACTACATTTTCTTGGTGATCAGTTCCCAGCTCTTTCTTCAACGCCATGTGACAGCTGTGCCCAGAAAGAGGGCTTCTGTTGGGGATGGATGCTGGGGTACAACTTGAGGTACCGCTGGAACATTTGCTTACCTCCCTCCAGGGCCACCCTCACAGGGAAATGAGTATCGTCCACCTAGCCTCTCTTATCTGAAGTGAGTCACCAGATGCCCTGGCATTCTTCCAACATGGGATAAGGAGAGGCCTGGCAACTCTATCACTGATACTGAGAGAGAGCCTGACCCAGGGCAGCTTCCGATAAGAAAGGTCAGAGGAAACCTCTTAGAAATGCTTGGAATTCGCTTGAGCATGCCTGTGTCTTGATGTGACCTGCAGGAACTTCTCTCTCCAAAGCCTTAGGAGGCCCAAGGTTGGGGGAGAGAAAACCAGTTTGGGCCCTAATCTCAGACCTTGTGACTTTCCTTGGTCATCATTTCTGGTTCTCAGCCTTTCCTATTTCTAGCAGGAGAAGCTTAGACTTTATTTCTCAGATCCAAAGCCCATAATCTCTGGACTCTAAGACTCTGGTTTCAGATCCCAGACACAGGGCCTGCGATGGGACCTCAGGCAAGTTGCTTAGCTTTTCTGGGTTGAAGCTTTTTTATCTGTGAGACAGGCCTCTTAGGATTCACTGAGATAAGTGGGCATTCCTAAATCTGGCCTTGCCCACCAGAGGTGGCTCCATTTAGCACTGTGCTGGTCTTAGACAAAGCTGACTGCCCAATGACTGCCTCCATCTGACCTGACACTTGGGATGTGTAGCACTTGACATTCCCCAGTGGCCATGACGTTCTAAGCCTGCCCAGAAATGTTGCCATTCTGCAGGGAAACCATGACAGAGTCTTCAGGGTTTAAGGTTTGTGGGTGGGGAACTGAGTGACTCATGCTCCCTCTTAGTATAAATAAAAACAACGGCTCTTAACATGCCCCACCCCTGGGCTGTGATACTTCCACCTGATATTTCCATTTGAGGACTAGAGTAAAAACTATATAATCTGCTCCAGAAAAAGACACACAAGCATATACTCACTAAATTCTGCATTCAAACCCAGAAATTTCATGGACTTCAAGGCCCAGGATATTTGTGGCTTTGAACATTTCTTTCTAAATAGGAGCTCTAGGACAATTCGCTGTGGGAAGCTGGCTGGCAGGAAGGTTAGGGTCTCACTGTGGATGGCTGTGCTTAGCCAACTCTCTTTCTCCCAAAGATGAGGGTTTCATTGTGGGTGACTAAGACGACTGATAAGATTTTCTGCTACCGTCCTTGGGCCTTTGGCAGGCCAGAGATCCTGATCCAACAAGCCCCTGTCCACAGGGACAAGAATACTGATACGACAGTAGTGACAATGACCACGGCAGCCATTACTTACTAAGTGTCAGCTGCTCGAAACACTCCCTCTGTCCTCAGAGCCCCAGTTCAAATTCAGGACCGCCTGGCTCCTTGCTGTTGACAGCCGCACCATCAATAGCAGGAACACGAGACATTATTGTGAATTCATTCTGCTGTCAGAGCTTCAGTGTCATGTCTGCTCAGGGTCCCTGATGCTTCTCTCAGGCCTTGAAATGGAGCATAGTGACTCTCCTATTTTCTTTGTTATGGTTCTTAGTATTTAGTCACCTTGTTTTCCTCTCATTTTTGGGAATAAAGTCTGTGTCAGTCATGATTTAGCAAGAGAAACAGACCCAATGGAATATATATTAGGTGATTTGGTGCAAGATGTGGCATGTGTGGTTGCAGGGCTGAGCAAGTCTACAGGATAGGCTGCCATGGCAGGGGGAGGCAGTAGGTGGCAAAAGGCCCAGGCTGAAGCTCCTGCCTACAGGGGTACATTCTCAGCGGGAAGCCTCAGCTCTGCTCAGAGGGCCTTCAATTGATTGAGCCAGACCCACCCAGACCATCTAGCACAATAGTCCCTACTGTAAATATGAGGTCTAATTGTGGACTTTAGTCACCTTAGCAACCTTCACAGCAGCACCCAGATAGGCAAGTTGACACATAAGGGGTCTTTTCCCAGGCTCGTGATGTGAAGCAGGCTTCCTTTTCACATTGTTGGGCCAGGGCTCTAGGTTGGCAACACAGTCCTGAGGGGAAAGGGCCAATATTCCATGTGTGAGTGGCTCAATTGGGACACCCCCAAAGCCTCTTGTGTTTGGAAGGTGATTGGATTATGGGAAAGGTATAGCTGGCTTGCTGTTAGGAGGCGGGGTCTGGTAGGAGACCAGCCACTGTGGGTGTGACATGGAAGGGTTTGTCTCCTTCCCCAGCTCCTCCCTTCTCTGTCTTCTGTCTGTCTGCTATGAGATGAGCAGCTTTCCTCCACCCAGGTCATGTCAATTCTGCCTAGAGCTGGCCAACCACACAAGGACCAAAACTCCTAAAATGTGAGCCAAAATAAGTTTCTCTTCCTTTAAATTGTGGACTTCAGGTATTTTGTTCCAGCGACAAATAAAGTGACTAAGACAATGACTGTCAGGTTAGGTGAATTAAATGTTTGTTTGTTTGTTTTGTGTTGCTGGGCATTGAACCCAGGGATTTTGCATGCTAGGCCAGTGGTCTACTCAGCATTGAGCTCCTCAATGCACTTTTGACTTACAGTATTTTCAATTTACAGAGTTTGTGAGGATCTGATCCCCCCTACCATTACATATGTGGAGAAGTACCTGTACCCTTTTCCACCCTCTGTGTTCTCTTAACCTTCACCAAGGGTTGGGCCATGGTTCTTTATCTGGCTCATTTCTGAAGGATGTAGGTCATTAGATGTCCCATCAGAATCGAGTTGTAGTGTTTTGTTGACCTTGAAGCTCAGGACATGGTAGTATTTAGACACACTCTAAGGGATCTCTTGTATTCCCAGCACACGATTCCTTACTGCTGTGGAGTGGTGGGCACTTTCACTTTGGTAGTCTGGATTGGTCAGCATGGCCAGCACAGTAACTCCCTTCTTTGCCTGTTGACTGAGAGGCACGAGGAGCCCTAAGTGGCGGGGTGGCATCTTAGCTTCCAGCACAATGGATCATTGTTGTGTCTCCTTGGTGGAAACATTTCTTCCAGTCTAGTAGGGCCAAGGTCATGGAGCTGGGAAGCAAATATTTTGTTAGTGGGTCCCTAGGGGTTAGGAGCAAGTGGAGCCACCTCCATTTCACTGTCTTGATGTGAAATAGGGAACTGTCCACTTTTTTAACTGTGGAGGAAGATGAACACATTTAACTTTTGCTATTTCAAATAGAAATAGATGGATAGAATTAATGAAAAATAATAAAAATGTGGGCATTGCAAAGCCAAAGAAGGCAACCGGAAGTCTCGGATGTTACATTGTCCTGCACTTCACAGTAAGAGAAGTCCTCCTACTGTCACCCAGTGGTACATACATACATCACCTACTCATTGATTAACTCATTCACCGATCCATTCACTAATTTACTCATTTATTTACTATTCAATGAAACTTTTATTTATTTGTTTGTTTGTTTATTCAGTGAACAAAGGTGGTGCCCAGCCCTGTGCTTGGGGCAGGGGACATCCCACCAAATGAAGTGCATCCCCACCTCTGCCCCGATAGTGGAGGCATCCTGAAAACATGCCAGATCAAGACCCCATATTCCTGACCTCCTCAGATCTTATGGTGAAAGGAAGACAACCTTTTTCTCACCTCTGCTTTCCCCTTGTATTTGCACTTGTGTTGGATGAAAGTGCAGCTAGCAGTCAAAATGGTGATATTATTTTTTGGAGCATGTCACCCTCCCTCTTTAGAGAGTACACTTCTGACAAGAAGCCCAGATGCAACATACAAAGCTTCCCAAAACTCATTTTGACTCCTTGAGAGCCAGAGCTACATATTATTTTTACTGGGAATAAGAGAATACATTAACAGAATAAACCAGAGATGCCATGTGATATTTTATAGATACAGGAAAGTATTTCATGTAGTTCATGATAAAAATATTTGGTAAACATAGAATAGAATTTCCTCAAGGTGGTAAAAAGATTCTTTCTAAGATCTACAGTTAGCATTCTACTTAATTGTGAGGTAACAATGATTTTCTTCTTTGAGTAGGAAAGATTTTTGTTTGTTTGGGGGCTTTTGGTTCTGGGGAATCAAACTTGGGACCTTACACTTTCGAGGCAGGCGGCAGGACCACTGAGCTAAATCCCTGGCCCTGATTATCTTCTTTGGGAACAAGGCTGTTCTCACTGCCTCCATTCAGCCCTGTGTTTGAGGATGTTTTTCAAAGGACCTGGAATAGTCTAAACATTTTTTAAGAGAACACATAGAATTTATATTACCTGAATTCACAATTTACTGTGAAGACAGTTGGGTATTGGCAAAAAGTGAACATATATATATATCACTGGAACAAAATAAACTGTCCAGAAATAGATCAATACTTACAGGGTCAATTGATTTTCAAGTAAGGTGCCAAGTCCATCAAATGGAGAAAGTTAAATCTTTTTACGTAAATGTTTTTGGTACAGCTAGATGTCTGTATGGAAATATAAAGGAGTCTGATCTCTTTTTTCCTACACATAAGTACATTTGAATGAATCATGGACCTAAATATAATATTCTAGAAAGAAATAGAAGAAAAATATGCATGACCCTGGGGGTAAGCAAAAATTTATGAGACAAGATAGAAACACACTAATTATAAAAGACTTAGCTGGGCATGGAGGTGTATGCCTGTAGTCCAGCTACTTGGAAGGCTGAGGCAGGAAGATCATTTGAACCCAGGAGTTCAAAATCAGCTTGAGCAACACAGTGAGATCCCATCTGAAAAAGGGGGGCAGGGGGAAGATAATTTGAATTTTGTGAAAATTGAAGTTTTCTGTTCATCAAAAGATAGGATTAAAAAAATGAACAGGGATTATTGGGATTATTGAACAGTGTTGGGATTAGTGCATGCCTGTAATCCCAACACTTGGGAGGCTGAGGTAGGAGAATAGCTGTGAGTTCAAGGCCAGCCTGTGCTATACAGCAAGACCTTGTTTTAAAAGAAGGAAAGGAAGGAAGAGAAAGAAAAGAAAAAACAGTAAGACACAGATTGAGACATGTGAAAAGGACTCATGTCCAATCTAAAGTGCTCTTACAAAGGAAAGAATGGAAAGGAAAAATTGTGAGAAAAGGAAAAAAAATGGAAATGAAGTCTATGTAAATAGGGAAGGGTGGAGGGCTGAAGGGTGCACAGGTGATGGGGAAAAAATAAGAACCAAGATACATCATGTACAGGTACAAGCACCCAATGATAAATGTAAACATATTGTATACCTAAAACGCACCAATAAAAGAACTTAAGCAAAAAAAATAAATAAATAGATAAAAATAAAGTGCTCTCACAAGTCAGCAACTGAACATGAATAGCTGAGGGCAAGGCAAATACAAGACTTGTTACTGTGTGTAGACAGCAAGTGTGAAAAGGTGCTTGGCACCATGAGTCACCACACAAATACAAACCAAAACCAAGGTGAAATGTCATTTCACATAGCTACTGTGGTGGGAGTGCAGCACTCACTAGCCACTCTGGAGAGCTCTTCGCAGCTTCCTACTTGAGTTAAATGTATGACTTTCAGGACTGGGGGTTCAGCTTAGTGGTAGAGCACATGCGTAGCATGCATAAGCCCTTGGGTTCCATCCCCAGCATGAAAAAAAATCCTTCCCCGAAACCCAATGTGCATCTTTCCTACGATGTAGTGATTCCACTCCAAGGTATTTATTTACTCAAGGGAAATAAAAATACACATCCATTCAAGGATTTGTTCCAGAATGTACTGAATAATCAAACTGAAAACAACTCACATGCCCAGTGTCAGGGCCATGGGTTACAAACAGTGCTGGACTCACACAAGAGAATACTGGTTAGTAATAAAGAGCAGAAGGCAGATGTGGGGACCACATGGACAAATTACAAGTCACCATGATCCCAAAAGGAACCAGTGTGAAAGGCTGTGCTGTGTGTTTCATGGATGTGGAGTCAAGAACAGGCAGGATGGGAAGCAGCACAGGGAGCATCCTAGGATGATGGAAAGTCTACTGTGTATCTCATTTTGTGTGGAGTTACCTGAGTACCTACTAGTGTGAAGATGCTTTGAGCTAAACCCATGAGATCTGCATGTTTTATTTTGCATTAATTATGCATAAATAAAAAGGAAGAAAAGAGAAATTGCACTAGAGTTGCTCCCTTTGTCTTCCTTGAGCTAAACTCTGTCAGGGCCTTTCTTCCCTGAGAACCAAGAGCCACACCCAGTGTGGACAGAGCCCAGACCCTGCTTTTCACAAGCTCTTGGACTTGCTTCCTCTGACCTTAGACAAGTTTTTTTTTCAACCAGAGTTTCCCCAACTGTTGATTAGGGTAAGACCTGCTTTGCATGTTTCACAGAAACATTTAGAAGAGGATCTTTCATAACACGTAGGGGTTCAAAGCTGGGTACTACAGGGATGAAAAACACATAAACCTGCCGGGCCACAGGACATGGTGCATTCCACCATGGGCTAGAGCCCAGCATAGGAGCATTGTGTGTAGTGTGTAAAGACAGCCATGAGAATACATGTGAAGAAGGGATTGACGCCACCAAGCAACGAAGAGGTGCAGGAGTTGTGAAGAAAGGCTCAGAGCCCCAGGAGCATGGGAGACTGTCTGAATCCTTGGGGATTGGTCCTGGCAGGATAAATCAGAGGGGAGCTGCTGGGCTGGGTCTGGGGCCAAAAGAGATGATGCAGCTGCCTGGGCCCCAAGACTCAGGATTGGAATGGGGAAGAGGCACAAAGTCTCTCTCTGTCCTGGGGTGCCAGGCAGAGCTGCCAGTGGTGCTGCCAGAACAAGGCCAAGGGTGTAAATTCCCACGGAGTCTGGGAAGACGGTTCTGTCCCACAGCTGCCCTGTGCTCTCTGCTTCACTCCTCGGCTTCTCTGAACAGAAGGCAGGAAGCAGCGACGTCACACAAAGGCCACATGCCACCTCTGGTTCAGTGAGCAGGGTGTGCTGTGAGATCAGATCCTAGCACAGCAGGTGGGGGAGTGAGGAGAGCAGGGAAAGCCCCCAGGCCCCGGAAATTGGGGTCGTCTTGGAAGAGGAAGCCAGGAACAAGGAACAACTTCTCCACTGGGTAGGCCAGAGAATTCAGAAGTGGGAAGGGCGGGGCTGCAGACTTCCTCTTCAAAGAGGGTTGAAAATATGCTGATCACCCCTGGGCTCCTGTTCCACAGAAAATGGGGTTGGGCTTCCTTCTCCAAATGATCCTGGGCTCTCTGCTTACCTGGAGTTAAGAACCACAGGTCTGGATGTGAGTCTCTCCTGGCCCTTTTCTGGTTGTGTAACCCAGGCCTGGTTACTTACCTCTTCAGGTTCTCCGTCTTCCTGCAGTGGAAGGCCTGGCAAGGCTGCTGTGAATCGGCCTGGCCCATTCAGTGTTCCAGGCTGCTGGAGAGCAGGGCACACACGCTGGGTGACTGTGGAGCTAAGGAGGGTCCCCAGGCACTGTTGAGCCCTTTTCTAGACACTGGGACCTGCCTTTCAGGGGAGAAGCCTGTCCCTCCCTGGGAACCTATCAGGGAGGCCCACGGTGACCTGTGCTTTGAGGTCTAACTCATATTTCCAGCTCTTTTTGTCTCTCCTGGTCCCCTCTGAGCATCAGCCCCACTTCCATTTGTGCTTCTTCATCTCAGATTCACAAGTCAGATTCTGGGAATCAATGGATGCCTCAAGAGGAGGAAGCAGGCTCTAGAGGGGCAGGTTCCACCTGAGGGCCCATGTGGTCCAGCGGGCTCACCTCCAGCATATTATTTGGCTTCTCTGACACTCATAGTTTCATCTCACAAGCTTTGTACATCAGTATTTGTGTAATTTAAACTCTGTCAAAGGGCAGAGCAGTGACCTGTGGGTCAGCACCTGTGGCTGTGTCTGGACATCACGGGGCCTTAGTGATACCGAGTTCAGCTCTCTCCTTTTGCAGTATATGAGGAGGCATACCTGGTAGGGCCATGCGTCCATTTTTGTCACTTTTGTTTTCAATGCAGACAGTATGCACAAGATTGTGTCTTCTTCTACGTCTCCTTCTTTTTTGAATGCATTGCATAAATTTTTAAAGGCCTTTCTCTTTAGGAGGAATATCTTGGGGAGAGTCTTTGGACCTTTTTGTCATCAACAAGGTCTTCTAGAAACAGCCGCTCTTTGATTTGAGAGGTTAGCTTTACTCAGCTCCTCAGGCCACAGACCTGTTCACAGAGGGTGAAGGAAAGACAAGAAGAAAATGTTTGCCTACTTCTGCACCGATTCCCCATGTCTGTGAAATACCAATAGTTCATCACCAGTACATGGCTGTGCTCGTCTTGTCTTCAGTGGTAAGAGAAAGCCCAATTCCAGGTTCCATTTCTTCTAGGTCTCCAGCCCCTAGTGTGGCTTCCTTTCATCCCATCCACAGCTCCAGTACAACTTCCTCATGCATGGACTCTTTCAGACAAGGAGCATGCACTTCCAAACAGTATTAGTGACCAAACAGAGATGAGGAATGTAAATATGTGATGTCAGAGAGGAGCAAGAGAGGAAGATGCACCAGGAAACTGATAGCAGCAAGGTGGCCACTTCTCCAAAATGGAGTTTGCTTTGTGGGAGGGTGTGGGGCCCAGGGTCCTGTGACATAGAGAGTGCATGAGCGACAGTCTAGACAAACAGAGGGGACAAAAGATCAAAGGAGTTAGAGGTCAGTGGTGAAGGTCCCTTTAGAACCAGACAGCATGGCTGGTTGGGACTGGGACAGGATCTGTGACTGTGCCACATGAATTCCCTCTGGGCTCCCTGTTCTTGTCTATGACATGGGGACACCATATTTTCCAGCTTGGTGAGGATATGTGTCAGACCGAGTAGCCTAGAGGGGCCTTGTGAATTCTAAGGGACCTTGCTCTGGGTACAAGGCCCTCCTTAGCCCTGTGCTAGCCTAGGAGAAGTGGGTGTGGGTGGGCAGTGTGTGGGTGATGGTTGGCACTTGCCTCCATGGCACCTTGGGATGGTACCTGAAGCAGCTGCTGAATTATATTGGCATCAGCCATGCCCCACTGAACAATGAGTGGCCCTGAAAGGCATCTGAAGGGCACTCTGTAGCTCTGACCCAGGAAGGGTGAAAGATGCTGGCTGTCTTCTCACAGCTACACGCAGAGTGCTGGGGCTCCAGCCAGCTGCAGCAGGGTCCCAGCACATTGGCTACACCCTTGGCACTGACTCAGTTTTCATTCATGTGGGATCCAAATCAGCAGCTGTGCCTTAAAGGAGGTGGAGAGGAGGGCAGCCTTCCATTCTGTAGTCTCGCTGGGAAGTGGCTTTGAAAGTGCTGTAATTAAACCCAAATCACCAAGGGGCATTGCAAGTTCAGGGCACCATCACTAGGCATGGAGAGGTCTGGTTTTGTTGTGGCTAGTGGGCATGGCTGGGAGTCAGGACTGAAATAGCCCTCTCCCTGCAGGGTAATGGCACGTTGCTGCCAGGAAGTTGCACAATGTCAAATCTGAGTCCAACACACAGTGGAGTTCAAAACGACAGAATTCAGTAGGTTGAATGTCAGTCTCTCAGGGATGAATTTAGGCCATTGTTTAAAATGAAGTGTTTGGCCAGAAAACTCACACTGTCCAAACACTGAAAGATGGGCTGGGAATCCCCTGAGGGAGCTCAGGAATGGCTGTTCAGAAACCTCAGGATAGTCATGAATCAATACTCAGTCACAGTCTCTTTGAAAAAATGTCACAGTCTCTTTGAAAAAATGTCCTACTTTACGGGAAAAGGATCAAACACTGGGGCTGGATTTGGGTCAAAGGCTGTAGGAAGTCTCTTAAGCTCACACCTACCTTTCCAGCTCAGCTAGTAAATGGCAGTTCCTGCCCTGGGAAATGTCCTGTGAGCCATCAATCCTCTGTAGGTGGTTTCCAAACTGGAGTTCCCCAACACAGTTGACCATTTAGAGAAAGGATGTTACAACAGCTGACACAGGTAAGGCAGGTGACAGAAGATGGTGAGATAGGTGAGCAATGATGCTGTGACAGGCAAGGGGTGACAGGTGGAACTGGGGAGGGATGATGAGATGGTTTTCTAGGTAAGCAGGCAGGGAATAAAGGCCAGTGAATTTGAATCATGTTAGGAAGCATAACTGACAAAACTTGATCATTGGTTGGGGTGGAGAGTGAGGAGGAAGGGAAGTTAGTGGTGTCTTCTGATTCCCACAACAGGATACTTAATGCAGCCAACCTAATACAGGTGGGAACAGAAAGGAAGGTGAAATCATAGAAAAGGATGAATTATCCATTTTGACCATGTTGCATTTGGAATGATGTAGGATGGGTAAGGGGAGAGGTTGGGTAGAAAGATTTGTGTATGAATTAGAAGCTCAGTGAAGAATCTGGGATAGTGGTATCTGTGTGGAATTCATCAGCACTGGAAGATAATTCTACAAAGAGATCAGATGAGGTAACACAATGAGAGGGCATGAGGCACTGACAGAAGTCAGCTCAGGGGCAACTCCTGAGGAGCACTGGGAGTAAGACACGGGCAGAGGGGAATTCCCTTGAAGGGGGCTGGGGGGAGTGGCCAGAGAGACAGTGGAGAGTGTGGAATAGGAGGGCCACCAAGCAGTGAGAAGAGAGACCCTATCAACCCACACAGTGGCCCACGCTAATACCCAGAACAACTGCAGTCAGGCAAAATAGGGGTTCACTTTGGTTGCAGTGAATCCAATGTAGCTTATCCTGTGCCTGTTAGAGGACATACTGAATTATTATTTTAGATATTTTGATGAAAAACTGAAAACACAAAATAACTATCGATTAAATGTGGTTTGTTGGCTAATGGAGCCTAAGGGTGAGGAGAAGGTAGAGTATCCCAGTGTTCCCAGGGAGGAGTGGTAACCTGGCATGACAGGGCTGGACCTTCATAGAGTAGTGCGCACTTTTGAGCCAGAGTTTTAGATCCTAGTTCTGCTTCTTGCCAGCTCTATGTGGAGCTGTTTTTAGGATGTATGAGGTTGGTTTTAGGTATAAAACACAGAAATCAACTCCAACTAGCTTGAGAAGGAAAGACCTCTCAGGGACTCCTGTGATGGGAGTATCACAGGAGGGGTTGCTAGCTCCAGCTCCAGGGACGCTGTGCTATGGGATCAGGACACATGTCTGTCTCTCACCCCTCTGCTTGCCTCCACTTTGGCTTTACTCCCTGGCAGCCTTAATGTGTCAAGGAGAGATAGTCACCCCAGGCACACCTTACTGGACTCCAACACCAAAGAGAAGATAAAACTCTCCACTCAGGGGGCTTCCTTTGGTCTTGCCTGCCACATTGACAGGGGGAAGTGGAGCCACAGACCACATAAAAGACAGCTCAGCAAGGAAAGGGAGTTCTCAACAGGATGATGACCAAGTGGACTGTCATGCATATACACGTAGATACATGAATTGATGTTCTCAAACCTCCACTTTCTAATCTGGGAAAGGCATGTGCTGTCCAATATTATCATCTGACATAATGTACATACTGTTCTGGTCTGGTGGATGGCATAAAATAGGCCCTCAAAAATAATAGCTACCTTTTAAAAAGACTTTATTCTTTTAGGGTGTTTTTAGATTCACAGCAAAATTAAGAAGAAGATACAGAGGTTTCCATGTACCCCATCCCGTTACACACAGCCTTCTCTTCTACAAACACCTCGACCAGAGTGCTACATTTGTTACAGTTACTGAACCTGTGTTGACATACCATCATCCCAAATCCATCACTCTTGGTGTTGCATCTTCTGTGGGCTTAGATACAAATATGACATGTATCCATCATTTCAGAATCATACAGAGGATTTTCACTACTCTAAAAGTCCCACGTCTTCTACTTGTTCATCTCTCCTATGTCAGTTAGTTTTCCATTACTATAATAAAATACTTGAGACAAAAGAGGAAAGGTTTATTTTGGCTCACAGTTTTGGAGGTTTCAGTCCATAGTAGATTGGCAGTATACAATAAATGGTGGGAGCACGTGACAGAAGAAGTCTATTTGCCTCATGGTGGCTGAGAAGAAAAAAAGAGTGACAAGAAGCATCCATGGTCCTCCTATCGCTTTGTATCAGTCAGTGCTCAGTAGAGAAACAGGTATAATATAATTTACTATAATAATGCATTTACAAGGTAGGCTTACAATGGGCACCCGCAGAGTCAGGTGTGGGAGAATGTAAAAGGGCTATCTGCATGCTGGAGATTCAAAGGTTCCATTCAAAGGTCAAAATCCTGGAGCTCACTGTAGAGTCCTGTGTGAATCTGTATCAGGAAGAAAAAGGGTCTGTGCTGGAAAGCTAAAGAGGCTGTGCTGGAAGCCAGAAGACCAACATCTAAGGTGAAGGCAAAGACTAGAGCGCCTCTGAAGAAACAGAAGTGAACCTTCCTTCTTCTTTCCTTTTTTTATTTCATTCAGGTTACAAGCCTATTGGTTGGTACCACTAAAACCCAGGGTGGGTCTTCCATTTTCAGTCATTCAGTCACACCCAGAACTATGCTAAACCAATCAGTTGGTCACTTTTTACCCAAGTTGACAGAAGAGTTAACTATCACACCCCTCTAAGGGCACACCTCCAATAGCATAACTGCTTTCCACTAGACCCTCCTCTAAATAGTGCCAAGCTGAATAGCGAACCTTTAATGCATGGGCTTCTGGGGGTACATTTCAGATAACCCCTGGGAACCATATCTTAGTGTCTCCATAGCTTTGCCTTCTCCAGACTGCCATATAGTTGGGATCATATAGTATATAACCATTCAATTGGCTTTTTACTAATAATATGCATTTAAGATTTCTCCATGTCCCTTTGTGGCCTGATAATTCTTTTCCTTTTAGTGATAAATAATATTCTATTGTTTGAATATAACATAGCTTTATTCACCTGTTGAAGGACATCTTAGTTACATACAGTTTTTGGTAATTATGAATAAAACTGAAATATAAACATCATATGAAAGTTTTTGCTTGGATACGTTTTCAACCTCTTTTGATAAATACCAATTAATGTATCCTGGTAAGAGTATGCTTAGTTTTGTAAGAAGCCACCAGACTCCTTCTAGTGTGGCTAAACCATTTGGCATTCCACAGCAATGAATGAGAGTTCCTGGTGCTCCACATCTTTACCCCAGCATCTGCTGTTGTCAGTGTTGTAGATTTTGATCAGCCGAACAGGGCTATCGTGCTACATCTGTGTTGTTTTAAGTCACATTTTTCTGATGACAGATGATGTGAAGCATCTTTTCATATGATTATTTGTCATCTGGGTATCTTTTATGGTGATGGATCTGTTACATTGTTTTCTCCACTTTCTACCTTGGGTTATTTTCTTCTGATGAATGTTAAGAGTTCTTTGTAAAGTGTGGAAAATAGTCCTGTATCACATACATCTTCTACAAATATATTCTCCTAGTATATGGCTTGTTTTTTCTTTCTCTTGACAGTGTCTGTCATGGAGAAAAAAATTTTAATTTTAACAAAATCCTGCTTATTGATTCTTTCTTTGATGGATAATATATTTGCTGTTATATCTAAGTGTTCATTGCCAAACCCAAGGCTATCTTGGTTTTCTCCTAAGAGTTTTACAGTTTTGCATTTTATATTTAGGTCTATGATCCATTTTGAGTCAATTTTTGTGAAAGGGATTAATCTGTCTCTAAATTGATTTTTTTTTCCAGATTCATTTTTTTAAAATGTAGATGTTCTGTTGTTCAGCACCATTTATTGAAAAGACTATCCTGGTTACACTGTTTTCCAGTTGTTCTGTCAAAGTTCAGTTGACTGTATTTATGTGGATTTATTTCTGGATTCTTCTTTCTGTTCCATTGATCTATTTGCCTGCTCTTTTCCCAGTACCACAGTCTTGATTGCAGTAATTTTATAGAAAATCTGGAAATTGGGTAGTGTCAGTCCTCCAACTTTGTTCTTTTCCTTCAAGATTGTCTTAGTTCTCCTGCCTCTCTATAAATTTTGGAATCCAATATCTACAGAATAACTTTCTTGAATTTTTTTTTTTTTTTTTTGAGGAACTGAGGATTGAACTCAGGACCTTGCACTTGCGAGGCAGGCATGGTGCCACTGAGCTAAATCTCTGGCCCACTTTCTTGAATTTTTGACTGGGAATACACTGAACTTGTAGATCAAATTGAACAAAATTGACATCTTGATAATATTGAACATTGAATATATAATTCTTTGATTTTGTTCATGAGTCTCATAGTTTTCCTTGTAGAGATTGTTTTTCCAAATTTGTTATATTTCTCTCAAAGGCATTTCGTTTTCAGAAAATTAGTATAAATGGTAATATGTTTCTAATTTCAAACCCCATTTGTTAATTATTGGTATATAGGAAAGAGATTGATTCTGTATATTAATCTTGTATTCTGCAATCTTGCTATTATTGCTTTTTAGTTCTAAGAGGTTTTTTGTCAGTTCTCTCTGTTATTCTATGTAGATAATTGTGTCATTTGTGAACAATGACACTTTTGTCTTTCCTTTCCTGATCTGTATATGTTTTAATTTCTTGGGTTTTTTTTTTTTTGGTACCGGGGATTGAACTCCAGTCCTTGCACTTGTGCAGCAGGTGGTGAAACCACTGAGCTAAATCCCCGGCCCTGGTTTTTTTTTTTTAATTCCCTGAGCTAGGACTTCCAGGATGATGCTGAAGCGTAGGAGTGCCTTGCCCCCCATCTAAGGGGATTGTCTCACCATTAAGTATGATGGTAGGAGTAGAGTTACTGCAGATAGTCTTTATAAAATTGAGTGATTTTGTTTTTCTAATCCTAATGTGCTGAGAATATCTATCACTTTTACAACTGTTAAATCACAGTGAACATCTCAAGGAGAGCCCTTATTACTCATACCACAGGGCTCTTGCACTTGGGCATCCTCAGCTTCAGACGCAGAAACAAAAAAGAAAAAGCCCATGAAGGTAATCTCACCAAGAGGCCTGGCTTTCCAATCTTCAAAGATTCCTCTTTAATTACAAGTGAAGTGTGGGGCTTAGAGGGAGGACTGACTCATCAGACAGGACCTCAGAGCAGGGTGGCTGAGGGATGCAGGATGTGGCATGATCCTGCCCTAGCTGGAAAGCTCCTGACTGTTGGCTCTGTGTGAGCTCAGTGCGCCTCTCCAGGGCCAGGGCTGGGGCTGCAGAGCTACCCGTAGAGCAGACAGTTATTTACAAGTGAGTGAACTTTATGACCTCAGTTCTGAGAAACATTTTTGAATGTTTCTGTTTCTTCTTTGCAACAGACAGTAAAGAAGAGACAGGAAGGGCAAGAGAGAGAGAAGATCTATTTATGTCTCTTTATCATCCTCCCCCAGCCTCTTCCACATCCTGGTGCTGTCCCCTCTTGGGTCCTCCACTGGTCCATATTGGCCCGGTCTGGCTTTCTAACACCAGAACAGTCACGATACAGAGGTTGCTGCGTATCTGAGCCTTAGCATCATACGTCAGCTCTATTTCAACTATGAATGTTCACTTAGAGTTGAAACCTCAAAAAAAAAAAAAAAAAAAAAAAGTTCGAGACGGTACTTTAAAAAAATTATCTAAACACTGCAGGATTCTAAAAGAATGGAGAACATTTTCATTTGGAGTCTCCCTAACAAGTAGCTGCCTCAGCTAAACTCTTTGTGTCAGCCTTAAATAAGAATATTTGGGTTTTTGATATTATAAAAAGTAGGTCAATAACACCCTGTCATGTCAAATCAGGAAGGGGTTGTCCTATAAATTGTTTTCTAAGACAGGATTTATTTTCTTTTGAACTGAGGGCAAATTCTTGCCAAGTAAACAGCTGGGGAATTGGGAATCCTTCCTTATTGTTTTAAGGCTCTGGCCTGTTTGTCAGGCCAGGGTGCTGGATTAATGAAACTGGCCCAGGGCGCCTTCTTACTAATATATTTGCAAATGAGAAGAGAATTGGCAAGTGAGGATCCAATTTGCCCTGCCAATCACCCTGGATTTTCTCTTTGTATTTCCTATAGAGACAGGCAAATTATCAATGCTTGAGCAACTTTCTGCCCTGGCTCAGTAACCTGCGGTGTAAACATAAGCCGTGTTCCACCCATTTCCTTTCGGGTGGATGGAAAAGGAATGCTGAACTGCCCCACACCTCACCTCAAAGCTCTTGGAGGCAGTGAATCAGGGTTGGATATTTTTTGTATCTGCAGATCTGGCTAGTTCCCTGTGTAGTACCCCAACTGACAGTGTGATCTCAGGGCCTTAATATGATGTTAGGGCTCTCATTGCTAAAGAACAGCTGACCACAGCAAAGTGCAGTTGACTAAAATAGAAGAACGTAGATGCTGGTGAGCACATTTTAATGATGACTGAAAGAGAGCTCAGCTGTAGTGACAGACACAGGACAAAAGGCAGGGAAGGGTGCAGCTGCATGAGCTGATTTTTGGCCACTCACCCAGGCAGGGACATTTATTGTCAAACTCCAACACTTATGGGAGAAAGCTGCCACCCCTTTAAAAGTCTGGTAATATACCTTCAAAGTTCTTTATTTTTGTTTCAACTAAAACTCTTTGGAGAAACTTGTAAGACAGCCACTAAGTCACTAAGACACATTCTTTTAGGTAGACATGGTTCATTATAATACTAAACAGAGCATGGCCAGAGGTGTTCACGTCTGCCATTTTCACTTTTTGAACCTGTGATCTAAGACCCTCAACTGAGAATGCCCACAAACATTGTGCCTGCAATTTTTTCAGAAATGTACACTTAAACTAAGCATGCTCAGAAATGTGTCTAGCCCTAATATGATTTCCTATATGAATATGCAGGAATTCCCCAATAAAATCACCATGCTTCCTTTCTTTGGGGAGAGCATTGCTTCTCCTTATCTGTTAGAGGTAATAAATGTTTCTCCATTCTTTTGCCTTGTAGGTTGAGCGTTTTGGCTTTGTAATCACAAAGACGTGGACCTATTGCATTTGGGTTCATGACCAAGTGGTCTCAAGTCCTAAATCTTACTTGTGTGATGACAGGCAATTGATTCAGCCTATGCCTTCCTATTTACAGAAATGAGGACTGTAATAATGCACTGTAAAGTATATCTAAATAACCATGATGGAAGATTTTTGTACTGTGTTATTGCTGAAGAAAATTAAAAATAAATTTTTTTTCAAGACAGAGTCTCCCTATGTAATTCAGGCTGTCCTTGAACTCACTATGTGACTCTACTGAAAGGCTGGACTGAAAATCACTGAAATCCTGCTATCTCAGCCTCTCAAGTGCTGGGATTACAGACATGCACCACCATGCCTGGCTAGAAAATTTTAACCCCAGTGAAACCAAAGAATGTAACAGGATGTATTTAATTGATTATTTGAAACAGCTGTAAGAAACACATTTTAATTGTATAGAATCAAGAGTCCAGATGCATTTCAAATTAATAAGGAAAATTATATATGATTTAATATAATTTTATTGAGACTCTTATGTGTTTTGGGAAAAAGTTAGATCATGCTTCATACCATGCTGTATCTTCAGCAAGTAGCTGCCTGGGAGGCTGCTGTTAGAAGCCAGCTGTGTGAAACTCATATCCCGTGGAAGATGGAGAAACTAAGCTCCCATCCCACAGCCAGCTCCGGCCACTGGTAGGTGAGGCTACGCACATCTGGAACATACATATCTTCAATCATCCACAGGTCAAGCTTTAGAACTGCAGCTGCAACTCAGGGGAATCAATCCATAGAGAACAAATACAATAACTTACTTTTTTAAGCCACAAAGCTTTGGGGTTGCTTTGTTAGCAACAGATAACACCTTTTTTTTGTCCTGGGGATTAAGCTCAATGCCTTAGTACTGAGCTACATTCTCAGACTTCTTTTTTTTCAATTTTGAGACAGGGCCTCACTAAGTTACTAAATTGCCCAAGTTGAACTTGAACTTGCGATTCTCTTGCTTTACTCTCCCAGAGTTCTGGGATTACAGACATGAGCCACCATCTTGGGCTCAAAATCACCTTTAACATAAAATCAAACATTTCATGCTATTGATTTTGTTGAGGACTCTTCTATTCTATTGGCCAATCTGTGTCTATTTCTACAAGTTCCACAGAGTTCATTCAGCTCTCTATATCTCAATAACATTTTGATGTTTTCCATGTAGCATCTTACACGTATTATACTAGATTTACTCTTTTTGTATTTCTTAAATATACAGTTATGTCATCTGCAAAGAACTAATGTTTCATTCATTACTTTCTAACTTTTACCATTGTTTTTTATTTTTATAAAGCTAGCAAGGCCCCCTAGAATGTTGTTGAATAGAAGTGGCCATAGTGTACCTCCTTATCATGTTCCTGATGTCGAAGGGGGAAGTTTTCAATATTCTACCAGCAGATGTGATATGTGAATCAAGATTTTTTTCTTTTTTAAAATATTATTTTATTGGTACATTTTAGGTATACAATATAATGACATCCATCATTGGAAATTTGCACCTTTACATAATCTCTCTTGGTTCTTATTTTTCCCCCTTTCCCTGCACCCGCTTCAACTCCTCCATCCCTTCAAGTTATTTACAAAGACTTTGTTTCCATTTTTTCATTTTCTCATATTAATTCCATTCCCTTCTTTCCTTTCCCCACCCCTCCCACTTCCCCTTCCCCTTTGCCCCTTTTCTTCCTATTTCACATGACCTATTATACCTTTTAGTCCTTATTTGCACTTTCAGTTTCTCACACTAGAGAAACTATGCAGTATTTACACATGTGTGTCCTGTTTATTACACTTAAGAGTATTGCCTCAATGTGCATCCATTTATCTATAAATGTGTCTAATTTCTCATTCTTTATGGCTGAGTAATACTGCATTTTATTAAAAAACCACATTTTCTTTATCCAGTCTCCAGTTGATGGGCATTTGGGCTGCTTCCAAGTTTTAGCTATTACAAATTGTGCTGCTATGAACACAGGTACACATATATCACTGTGGTATGATTCTTTTAATTCTTTGGGGAAGATCCCCAGCAATGGAATAGCTGGGTCAAATGGGACTTCCAATCCTAGTTCTTTGAGGTATCTCCATACTGATTTCCAAAGCCAGTCTACACTCCCACCAGCAGTGGAGCAGTGTTCCTCTTTCCCCTCAGCCCCACCAGCATTTGTTATTGGTTGATTTCATGATAGCAGCCATTCTTTCTGGAGTGAAGTGGAATCTCAGCATTGTTTTCATTTGCATCTCTCCAATGACAGAGATGTTGAGCATTTTTTCATATGTTTATTTGCTATTTCTACTTCTTTGTCTGAGAAATGTCTGTTAATTTCAGATGCCCATTTTTGGATTGAGTCTTTAAATATCAGAGGTCTGATTTTTTTTAAGTTCTTTATAGATTTGAGATAGTAGACCTTTGTCTGAGGAACAGCAGGTGGCTTTTTCCCAGATTGTGGGTTGTCTCTTCACACTGCTGATGGTTTCTCTTGTTGTGCAGAAGCTTTTTAATAAGAAGAGATCCCACTTGTTGATTGTTTGTGCTAGTTCATGGGCAACTGAGGTTTTGTTCATAAAATCTTTCCTACACCAATGTCTTCAAGAGTTCTACCTAACCTCTGTTCCAGCCAATTCAGCATTTCTATTTTAATATTTAGATCTTTAATCCATTTTGATTTTAGTTTAGTGCATGGTGAGAGATATAGGTATAGTTTTAATCTAGTCGAAACCCAATTTTTCCAGCACCATTTATTAAAGAGGCTATCTTTCCTCCAGTGAGGGTGTTTGGCTCCTTTATCGAAGATGAGATGGCTGAGTGTGTCTGGAGTTGTTTCAGTATCTTCTAATCTGTTCCACTGGTCCTCAAGTCTGTTTCTTTTTCAGTACCATGCTGTTTTATCACAGTAGCTTTGTAGTATAGTTTCAAGTTGGGGATTGTGATACCCCCTGCCATGTCTCTGTTACCTAGAATTGCTTTTGCTATTTTGGGTCTCTTCTTGTTCCAAATGAATTTTTGGATTTTTTTCTCAAGGTCCATGAAGTATGCTGCTGGGATTTCAATTGGGATTTCATTGAATCTATATAGCAGTTTTAGAAGTGTGGCCAAGATTTTTTTCTCGATTGATTTCTTTTATCAGATTTGAACTGGGCTGGAGATTTAGCTCAGTGGTGCTGCTGCCTGCCTCACAAGCACAAGGTCCCAAGTTCAATCCCCAGTAGAAAAAATAAAAGCTTCTACACAGATTTGAACACCCCCCCTTTTTTTCAGATACTAGGAATCAAGCTCAGGACCTTGCACTTGCCAAGCAGGCTTGGCACCACTGAGCTAAATCCTTGGCCTTCCCTTTTATTTGTAGTTTGCTAAAAAATTTTAAATTTTAATTTTTAAAGTTTTGCTAACTTCTTTCTCTTCCATTTTTGAGATGGACTTGTGGCTTTCCTTTTCATTCTATCAATAAGCTGAATTACTTTGATTAATTTTCAAATGTTAAATTGATCTTACCTTCCTATTATAAAGCAAATTTGATTGCCATGTAGATTTCTTTCTATATATTGCTAGGTTCAATATTCTTTTTCTTTCTTTCTTTCTTTCTTTCTTTCTTTCTTTCTTCTTTCTTTCTTCCTCTCTCTCTCCCTCCCTCCCTTCCTTCCTTCCTTCCTTTCTTTTTCTGTATATTTATATTTGGAGAGGAGATTGGCTTTTTTTTTCTTTTTTTAATATCCATACTGAATTTTTAGTAGAATGATTGTGCTTATCTCATAAATTAATTTTTTAAAAATATTCACTGGAATTTACCAGTAAGGCCATCAGGGCCTAGAGCTTTCTTTGTGGGAAGTTAAAAAATTATTGATTTAATTTCTTTAATAGATAGTTCATATAAGCCAAGAATGTTCTTCTTATATCTGACATAGACAAAAATGAATGGCCTGAGTGTACTGTGAATTATGTATGAGGATATTAATTACTTTATATTTTAAAAATTCTTGAGTAGTAAAGAGTTGGAAATAATTTCTATTTTTATTACATGGGACAACCCAAGCATATTTAAAAAGTAGTGATTTTTGCAGCAATATATATATAGAACAAATACATATTTACAATGGACATGGATAAAAAACCCAAATGACAATTTATTTATTTATTTATTTTGTGTTTTTGGTACCAGGGATCGAACTCTGAACTTTGCACTTGGAAAGTAAGCAGTGGAACCACTGAGCTAAATCCCTGGCCCAAGAATTTATTTTCTAAACCTGTTGACTTGTATATGTAAATGTGTGGATAAAGATACTCAAGGCACATAGCAAAGAGCAGTGGTGGCCTGAAGGACAGCGAAGTGGAAGGAGGGTGGGAAAGGGCTACATCAGCTTTGCCAGTTATCTATAATGTTGAGCTTTCTTTTCACAAGAAACTAAATTTATCTGTAAGTTGTGTAGTAAAACATTCCCTGCAGGTGTCCAGGAAGACCTGTCACCTGATATGGGTATGGGACTGGCTTTATCAAGGGACATCCTTTACTTGCCCTCCTCCTCTTCTCCTCCCTCAGCAGCTTTCTTCTCCTCAGTTCACCATGTGGGGGTGGGGCTCCTTCCCACTACAGCCCAAGCTGGCCACTTCCCGTGACTCCATGATTGGCTCAGAGTGGAGCCTGCGATCCAAGTGGAATAGATCAGGACCCTCCTGCACTGTTCTCCCAGAGTACAGAGAGAATTGTTTCTCTGCCTTGGGAGATGCATGCCTGTCTCAAGGGTACAAGCAGAGTGGAGCTGAAGGTGAAAGCCCAAAGCTCAGGACACATGGAGCCCCTGTCTCAGTGGCAGCTGCACTGTTACTCCACTGGGCTCTGGTCATGTGAGATTTGTGCCCTTGAACTTGGCAGCAGAAGCTGAGCTCTTTCTCTCTCTGATGGCTGACAGCAGGGTTGGAGTGGGGTGTCTGGCCCATGACACCCTAGGGGGCTAGGCACTCCCTTGTCCTTTGCTTCTGTTCCCTCTCTGTGACAAAGGTGGGTAAATGTGTTTTAAACAGGATACTGTGAATGGATATAAAAGACTAATATCTTATCCTTTGAAATTTCCAGCTAATGAAAATTATGCCATAAAGAAAACCAACTTCGAGATGCCCAGTCACCCTGCTGCAGACAGGCAGCCACCTGGTTCCACACTACAAAGATGCAGAGGACACCAGACCACCAGACCAAGGTACTGAGTCCTGCTGCTCATGGCCCAGAGGTAGGGGCTTCTGAGCTGCCGTCCCACTGCTCCTGGTCCAAAGGAAGGGGCTTCCCGGTCACCATCCCTCCTGCTGCTCCCAGCCCAGAGGAAAGGGCTTTAGGGCCACCTTCTGTCCTGTTGCTCCTGGCCCAGAGAAAGGGGCTTCCAGGCCACCATCCCTCCCACCACTCCCTGCCCAGAGGGAGGGGCTTCTGAGCCACCATCCCACTGCTCCTGGTCCAGAGGAAGGGGCTTCCCGACCACCATCCCTCCCACTGCTCCCAGCCCACAGGAAAGGGCTTTTGGGTCACCATCCCTACCGCTGCTCCTGGCCCCTGTCCCACCTCTCCCAGCTCAGAGGAGGTAATCCGTGCAGGAGCTAACAGCCCCCCGCCCCATTTGAAATGAGAAAACATGTAAATAAGTCTCAAAACCAGACTTCCAGATCACCTACCCAAAGGGAAATGTGATGGAACACTCTGATACTCAACCACCTGGACCCACTGAACTGGCAACAAAAGGGGATCTGGAAAAAATGAAATCAGAAATAATTTCTCAGATAACAGGAGAAATTGTGCCCCTAGTGCAAGACATGATTACTAATCTAGAGAGGAGCTCAGGAACATGATGGAATCCCAACATAAGAAACAAATGGAATCCATAAAACAGATGCAAATAGATTTCCAGGACATGAAAAACTCCATTGAAAGTCTACACAGCAGAATAAGCCAATGTGAGGACAGAATTTCAGATATAGAAGATAAGATTGCAATTAGTGACCAGGAAAAGAAAAATTGCTTCACAATTATAAGGGAACATGAGAAATCAATCCAGCAGCTGCTAGACAATGCAAAGAAGAATAACATAAGACTGATTGGGCTCAATGAAGAAACAGGAGAGAGTGGAGATGACATAAAAAATCTCTTCACAGAAATAATGGCAGAAAACTTGCCAAGCAGGGGAAAAGAGCTTGACATACAGATAAGTGAGGCATATAGGACTCCAAATAGCCTTGATCAAAAAAAATCTACACATAGGCATATAATTGCTAAGATTCCAGAAACACAACAGAAGAACAAAGTTCTCCAAGCAGTCAGAGAAAAGAAACAAGTCACATACAAAGGAAAGCCTATCAGAATCCAGCAGACTTCTCAACACAAACCATCAAGGCAAGAAGAGCTTGGAGGGACATATTCCAAGCCCTAAAAGAAAACAGCCTCCAACCCAGATTGATGTACCCTGCAAAACTATCTTTCAAAATGGATGGAGAAATAAGATACTTTCATGACAAAGAGCACCTTAGGAACTTCGTGAATACTAAACCAGCACTCCAAAGAACTTTACACAATATCCTAGGAACAGACATTGAGGATCACAACCCCAGGAAGCAAAGCAGAATGAACCCATCTGGCATGCCAAGAAATTAAATGTAAAGGGGGAGAACCCAACAAAAAAAAAAGTCATGGCAATGACAAGTCAATACATTTCAGTTATAACCATCAATGTTAATGGTCTCGATTCACCAATCAAACAAAATAGACTGGCAGAATGGGTCAAGAAGCAAAATCCAACAATATGCTGCATACAAGAAACACACTTAATTCAAAAGGAAACTCATAGACTGAAAGTTAAAGGGTAGAAAACAATACTCCATGTGACAAGAACCCAAAAAAAAGCAGGAGTAGCTATCCTCTTTGCAGATCAAGTACATTTCAAACCAACACTGATTAAGAGAGATGAAGAAGGACACCACATCCTTGTAAAGGGAAGAATTCAAGAGGAAGAGATGACAATCATAAATATCTATGCACCAAACACTACTGCACCCAACTATATAAAACAAAGACTAACGGACATGAAAAGTCATATATGCACTAATACAATTGTAGTGGGGGACCTTAACACCCCACTGTCACAAATAGATAGATCAACTAGACTAAAAATAAGTAATGAAATACTAGAACTCAATCAAACTCTTGAACAAATGAACTTAACAGATGTTTACAGAGTCTTACACCCCACAAATTCAGAATACACATTCTTCTCAGCTGCACACGGGTCATTCTCCAAAATAGACCACATACTCACACATAGAACATGTTTAAGTAAGTGCAAAGGAACTGAAGTTATCCCCTGTATATTATCAGACCATAGTGTGATGAAATTGGAGATCCATAACAAAAGAAACTCAAAAAATTTCATAAACATGTGGAATTGAACAACACACTTCTGAATAACCAATGGGTCACAGAGGAAATTAAAGAAGAAATCAGACAGTTCCTTCAATTAAATGACAATGACAGTACAACATATCGGAATCTATGGGACACAATGAAAGCAGTCTTATGAGGAAAATTCATAGCAGTGAATGCACATATTAGGAAAACAGAACGAGCCCAATTAAACAACCTGATGCTGAATCTGAACCTTCTAGAAAAAGAAGAGCAGGACAACCCCAGAGCTCATACAAGGGAGGAAATTATAAAGATCAGAGGAGAAATCAATGCAATGGAGACTCAGAGAATGATACAAAAAATCAATGAAGCCAAGAGTTGGTTCTTTGAAAGAATCAACAAAATTGACAAACCCTTAGCCAACCTTGTCAGAAAAAGGAAAGAAAAGGCCCAAATCCATGCAATTAGGAATGAAAAGGGTGAAATGACAACAGACCCAGCAGAAATCCAGAGGATCATCAATACCTACTTCCAGAACCTATACGCCAATAAGATGGACAACACAGAAGAAATGGACAGATTCCTAGATACATATGAATTACCAAAGTTGAACGAAGAATACCTAAAAATTCTGAACAACCCAATATCAACCAATGAAATTGAAAATGTAATTAAAAACTTATCAACTCAGAAAAGCCCGGGCCCTGACGGCTTCACTGCTGAATTCTACAAGACATTTAGAGAGGAACTGCTGCCACTACTGTTTAAACTCTTCAGTGAAATTGAAAGGGAAGCAGTACTCCCAAATTCATTCCTGGAAGCAAGCATCACCTTGATCCCAAAAGCAGAGAAAGACTCAACTGAAAAAGAGAACTATAGACCAATCTCACTAATGAACATAGATGCAAAAATCCTTAATAAGTTAATGGCAAACAGAATTCAGAAGAGCATCAAGAAGATCATACACCCTGATCAAGTGGGATTCATCCCAGGGATGCAGGGATGGTTCAATATACGCAAATCAATCAATGTAATACACTATATCAATAGAGCCAAAGACAAAACCATATGATTATCTCCATAGATGCAGAAAAAGCATTTGACAAAATCCAACATGCATTTATGATAAAACCCTACAAAAAATTGGAATAGATGGTCTCTACCTCAAACTGATAGAAGCCATCTATGAAAAACCAACAGCCAATATCATACTAAATGGTCAAAAACTGAAATCCTTCACACTAAAATCAGCAACAAGACAAGGATGTCCACTATCACCACTCTTGTTCAATATAGTTCTGGAAACATTAACCATGGCAATTAGACAAGAGAAAGAAATAAAAGGAATAAAGATAGGTAATGAAGAAGTCAAATTGTCATTATTTGCAGATGACATGATACTCTATATAGAAGACCCCAAGAACTCCACCAAAAGTCTTCTAGACTTAATAACCAAATTCAGTCAAGTAGCTGGTTACAAGGTCAACACACAAAAATCAATAGCTTTCCTCTACACCAATGACAGACTCACTGAGAGAGAAATAGGGCAAATAATTCCTTTCACAATAGCATCCAAAAACCTGAAATACCTAGGAATCAACCTAATGAAAGAAATCAAAGACCTCTTCTCTGAAAACTATGGCCCTCTGAAAAGAGAGATTGAAGATGATATCAGAAAATGGACAGATATCCCCTGCTCCTGGGTAGGAAGGATCAATATAGTGAAAATGGCCATACTTCCAAAACTGCTATATAGATTTAATGCAATTCCAATTGAGATCCCAGCAGCATGCTTCATAGACCTTGAGAAAACAATCCAAAAATTCATTTGGAAGAAGAAGAGACCCAGAATAGCAAAAGCAATTCTAGGTAACAGAGACATGGCAGGGGGTATCACAATCCCCAACCTGCAACTCTACTACAAAGCTACTGTGAGAAAAACAGCATGGTACTGGCAAAGAAACAGACTTGAGGACCAGTGGAACAGACTAGAAGATGCAGAAACAACGCAAGACACACTCAGCCACCTCATCTTCAACAAAGGTGTCAAACCCCCTCACTGGAGGAAAGACAGCCTCTTTAATAAATGGTGCTGGAAAAATTGGGCTTCAACTTGCCAAAGATTAAAACTAGACCTGTATCTCTCACCATGCACTCAACTAAAATCAAAATGGATTAAAGATCTAAATATTAAAATAGAAACTCTGAACCAGTAGAACACTTGAAGACATCAGTGTAGGAAAAGATTTTATGAACAAAACCTCAGTTGCCCATGAACTAGCACAAACAATCAACATATGGGATCTCTTCTTATTAAAAGGCTTCTGCACAGCAAGAGAAACCACCAGCAGTGTGAAGAGACAATACACAATGTGGGAAAAAATCTTCACTTGCTCTTCCTCAGACAAATTTCTACTATCTCAAATCTATAAAGAACTTAAAAAGATCAGACCTCCCAAATTTAAAGACCCCATCAAAAAATGGGCATCTGAAATGAACAGACATTTCTCACACAAAGAAGTAGAAATAGCAAATAAATACATGAAAAAATGTTCAACATCACTGGTCATTCGAGAGATGCAAATGAAAACAATGCTGAGATTCCACTTCACTCCAGAAAGAATGGCTACTATCATGAAATCAACCAATAACAAATGCTGGCGGGGCTGTGGGGAAAGAGGAACTCTGCTCCACTGCTGGTGGGTGTGTAGACTGGTGCAAGCACTGTGGAAATCAGCATGGAGATACCTCAAAGAACTAGGACTGGAATTCCCATTTGACCCCGCTATTCTACTGCTGGGGATCTTCCCCAAAGAATTAAAAGAATCATACCACAGTGATATATGTGCACCCATGTTCATAGCAGCACAGTTTGTGATAGCTAAAACTTGGAAGCAGCCCAAATGCCCATCAACTGGAGACTGGATAAAGAAAATGTGGTTTTTTAATAAAATGGAGTACTACTCAGCCATAAAAAATGAGAAATTAGAGACATTTATAGCTAAGTGAATGCACATTGAGGGGATACTCTTAAGTGAAATAAAGAGGACACACATGTGTAAATACCGAATAGTTTCTCTGGTGTGAGAAACTGAAAGTGTAAATAAGGACTAAATGTATAATAGGTCATGTGAAATAGGAAGAAAAGGGGCAAAGGGGAAGGAAGTGGGAGGGCTAGGGGAAAGGATAGAAGGGAATGGGATTAATATGAGAAATTGGAAAAATAGGAACAAAATCTTTGTAAATAGGGAGGAATGGAGGGGTTGAAGGGAGGGCTGGGCAAGGGTGAAAAATAAGAACCAAGAGAGACTATGTAACGGTGCAAATTTCCAATGATGAATGTCATTATATTGTATACCTAAAATGTACCAATGATTAGAATGAATAATGGAAAATGTAAAACAGGAAGAAAAGGTCCAAAGGGGTAGGGGTAGTGGGAGGGGCAGGGGAAAGGAAAGAAGGGAAAGGAAAAATGCTGAGAATGGAAAAAATGGAAATAAAGTCTTTGTAAATAGGGAAGGGTGGAGGGGGTGAAGGGAGGGCTAGGAATGGGGAAAAAAATAAGAACCAAGATGCCTTATGTAAAGGCACAATTCCCAATGAGAAATGTAACTGTGTTGTATACCTACAATGTACCAATAAAAGAATTTAATTAAAAAAAAAAAAAAAGAAAAGAAAATCAACTTCACAGACAGGTCAAACTTCCTGCAGTGCCAGAACACAGAGCCAGGGCCTGTTCACCTGGGCAGGCTCTGCATGTGGAGAGGTGAAGCCCCCACCAGAACTCCACCTCAGTGCCCAAGGCACCTCAAGTAGGGGAAGAACTTCTCCCTAAGAAGCCTGGCAAAAAGCTGCCTTGTAACTGCAAACACTGCAGTACAAAATTTCAGAGCAGCCCAGAATGACAGTCGCACTGTTATTGCCACTTTTATAGATGTGCAAACTGAGGCTTGGAGAGGACGCAGGGTTGTAGTAGCAGTCATGAGGGCAGAATGGGCATTGAATGCAAGTGAGTGGACTTCAAGGCAAGTGCCTTTGATTGTTCTACTTGCCATGTGTGCAGATTACTTCAGTGACCACACAGGGTCACAAAACAGGATAGAGAATAAAACAAGACAGAACAGAGAATAACGGCACTTACAACATACATTCCTTCATTGATGAAAACTGGAGATTGCGTAGAGTTAAAAATCTAGACTAATTATGTACAGGTACAAATTCCCTCTGATGGATGTGATCATTATGTATCGCAAATATGTATTAATAAAAATTTAAAAAAAGAAAACTGCAAAAGTAAAATAAAATAAAATCTAGACTCTAGTAACCCAGCGCATAGTAATTGGCAGGAGAATTAGATTTCACTACAGTTTTGTAGTCATCATAGGATGAATTGGAGTTCATTTCCTGTCTCCACATCTTTTTAGAGCATCTGTGAACTTCTCTGCAGAAGCGGTCTGGAAGAATCTGTCCCCCGTAACAGAGCTTGGCCACCTCTCCCTCCTGTGTGTGATGCCCATGGACTGTTGGGTCACTCTCTTCTCATGCTTGCAGAGCAGATGCTTCCCAGAAGACTCTAGAGAGCAGAGCATTCCTGGAGTTGCCCTTGAGAGAAACCCAATCCCTCCAGGAAGTCTGGGGCGTGTGTGTCTCAGGAACAGGGACCCAGGACAAGATGGCCAGATTCTACAACAAAACAAAACAAAACAAAACAAAACAGGACATCCTGTTAAATTTAAATTTTACATAAAGAATACATTTTTCAGCATGTCTCCTATTCATTCTTTCTTTGGAATTGAAATTGACTGAGTATTCTGTATTGTATCTGATGGCCCTACTGCTGAGTCTGCTGTTTTTTCTTATCTTGAGGTCTGTTCTGTCTTTTGGTTTGATTCTGTAAGCACATGAGGCAATGGAGGGTCTCTTGGCTTGGGAGATGCAAGCTATGTTTTGAGGACTGTCCTGTGTCCCTTCTTGAACTCAAGCTGTGGCTAGGGAAATGGATTTGTAGGGTCCCCAGCAGATGGGTTGGTGGAGAGAAGTGGGCTGGCCCATTCAGAGGTCAAGCAATGGCTTCCTGGGGGAAGAGGATTCTGCTACCTAAAGGTGGCTGGGGCACCATGTTGGTGGGACAGAGGCTCTGAGCCAGCCTGCTCCAGGCAGGAGACAAGAATTCAACAGCCCTGATGCTCCAAAGGTGGTTTGCTCCGGCAGGCCTCAGAGACCAGCTCTCTCTGTGCGAAGGATTTGCTTTCAATTTCGTTTGCCTTGTATTCTAGAATTCTTCCTGGTCAGTAATAACACTTTACTCTTTCATGTGGTCAGGCTGCCCAGAAGCCTCAGTTCTGACCGGGGGGGAGAGGAGATCAGGAGCAGAGCTCTAGAATATAAAGTTCCTGTTGGCATCCCAGACGACATGGATAAAACAGGAATCTTGCACCAAAAATCATTATTAAATTCCAACTTAGCAGAAAATGAGCAACTCTAGAAATTAATATAACCAATAATAATGATCATAATAATAATGATAAATATTGTAGGGGCAGAGCCAACCAACCACAGGAGGCATTGCAGAGTCAGAGGTGGAGATAACTGGCACTGGGCGTTTCTGAGGATGTGGCACATGCAATGAATGAGGCAGAGGACTGTGGCCAACAGTGGAAATGGCAGAGATAACACACAAAGCTTGTGGGCAGTGGCAGGCAGATGAGGGCAGGGGCACAGCAGCTAGGGGCCTCAGGGACAAGTGGGTCAGGAGTAATCCTGGGTAAGGGATGGGAGGAAGGAGGGCTGCAGTGAAATAGTGCAGTGCTGCCTCCATTCTCCCCCAGCCTGGGCCAGGCTAACCACTTCCAGTCTGTGGGAGGGGGAAGGTAGTGGCGGACCTGGGCGATCCAGCCCTCTTCAGGGACAGAGCTGGCTGAGGACTGGGGAGGAGCCTGGCACAGTCTTCTCTGTCACTGCCCCAGGAAGACGCAGTTGCTGCCCTTACTTTGGCTCCTCCGGAGGCACCTGCCACTTTTCCAGTCTTGGTTACATGCTCCAGACAACTGATCTGACTGTGTCGGGTTCAGACCAAGTGTAAAAGATTAAAATGAAAATGGCTTGAGCCCTTATGTCCTCTTGTGGAAATGGGACTCAGTGTGTTTCCTCCTCAGGGCAAAGCTGGCGACCTCTAGGATGTAGACCCCAGAAGTAACCAGGCTGCCCCGGTAGTATGGATGGCCCCCCACACTCAGGAACGTGAAGTCAGATGCAGGAGGGGGCTGTGCTGGTCCCCAGGACCACTGTCAGCCCATGAGCACTGAGCCTCAGGCCTGCTCCCACATGTGGAGTTTATGATCCTGGGTAGGACAGGAGTAAGCCATCATGCAGCTAGTTGGTAAATAATACATACATTTGTAATTTAGGATTAAATTATTTAGTACGAAGCATGAAATCTGGAGGCGTTTAGAGAAAAGAAAACAAGTGAGGGGTGAGGGAGTAGTCATCTTGGTAAAATGGCTCACTTTTAATAGGTTTTGCTGCTCTATTGTTTGGGGTTAGGCTCAGCTGTGTGCAGAACAAATCCATATAAATGAGACTTAGCTCAGAGAAATGTTCGCTGTTCTTTCATATGAAGTAAACCTGGAGGTAAACTGTCCAGAACAGTTCGTTGCCCCCACCTCACTTCCTTCTACCAGTTATCAAGGACTCAAGCCTTTTCTGTTTCTTCTCCATAATTCTTTTATCGTCTAGGCCCCAGGTCTCCTCATGTTTACAAAATGGCTGTTGTAGCTATGACCATCATGTCTATATTTCATCTAACTGAATCTGCTTCCTTTAAAAGGTTTTCCTGAAAGTCTCACCCAATAATATCTTACAGCTATTGCCGTTTCTAAAGGAAGATAGGAGACATACTTGTTTCTAAAAAGTAGGAGTTTTGTGACTAGATATACAGTGAGGAGTACCTGACAGTGATGAGGCACACTGCTTCTCCGGGTGTTGTCCCACCCTGCCATGTCTCATCTCCACCCCAACTCTGTCTATATCCTTCCCAGCTCAGCTTATGCTGCCTCGGCCAGGCTGGGCTGCTGCCTTAACCTTGTATGCCCAGGGCCAAGTGCAGTGCCAGACATGGTGAGGGCTGCAGGACGTTGGGTGAGATCAAGGATTAGTATAGCAAGAGTCACCTGTGTTGCACAGGTGTCCTCCCATGGGAGGCAGGACAGGAGAGGAGCGGGGTGGGTCGAAACTGCTTTGCCAAAGTTCTTTGTGTTGTTTTGTTCCAAACACTGTAACGTGGCCAGACCACCTCTTTCCTGATCAACACTCCCCTGCTGTGATCACAGTCTTTTGCTTAAACCCAACAACTTAGGAGATGCTGTCTCAGACTTTCCCGAAGGCTAAAGGATGAGAAGGAAGGAGTGGGTGGGAGCGGGAGCAAGGGTCCTCACAGCATGTAAGTGGGTGTGAACCATGGCAGGAAGCCCCAGCCTGGGCTCAATATTTCTCCTCTCTCCAGAATACCTATTGTTCCATGAGAATGTCATATGCTCTCTATGGGGGTGAGTGTCAAGAACACAGAAAGCCCAAAGAGCAAACATTCGGTCGTCTTTATCACCCAGAATCACTGGGGTTTGTGTTTGGGAAACTCTTCAGAGATTTCTTTTCTTTTCTTTCTTTCTTTCTTTTTTATTTATTTATTTATTTTTGGTACTGGTGATTGAACTCAGGACCTTGCACTTTTGAGGCAGGGGGAGTGCCACTGAGCTAAATCCCCGGCCTTGCTTCAGAAATTTCTTGATGCATATATTCTAGGAGAGCAGAGAGAAGTAATTCCACAGAAAGGAAAGGCACCATTTACTAATCTTATGTTATTTGTACTTAATAAAAGAAAATGAATCTCAAATAAAAAATGAAGGAAAGGGGTATGTTGTTGCAAATTATTTTAATGGGTGATATTTGTGATTTTTCTAAAACCTCCAAAATTAAACAAAGTTTAGCTAAAATGTTGAGATTATGATTGTTTCTCTTTCTGAATATAATGCGCTAACTTTTGAAAGCTCTATGGATTTTTCCCAGTGTGTTTGCCCAGTTCATGCTGTGACCCACTTTTCTTCTTGCCCTTCACTGGTGAGAGTCAGGTTTGCGAAGTCTCCAAGTGGCTGGAATGGGTCCGCGGCGGGCAGGAGCCTGGGGCCTGTGTCTGCTACCACAGGCTCTCTGGCTGTGCTCCTGGGAGAGAGGTCCAGGCCAGCTCCAAACATTGCAGGCGGCTTCCTTTTTCCTGCCTAGACACTCAGACACTGTGGGTTTGTCCTTGAAACTCAAGAGCTCCACTAGGCTATGTCTCAATGAGGGAGGGCTGCAAACCGGTTTTTCCTGGAGTAGGAATAATTGCCCTTTTAATTTACACACTTATTTTTTTTTCATTTCAGGAATATCTTTTCAATTATATATATATATTTGCTTATTTTCCTATTCTATTTATTTCCATTTAAAATACACCAATTGCCCTTGTATTTGGCTTGGCTCCATATCTAATTGCCTCTAGCCACATGAAACTGCCATTGCTGACCTTTTTTTAAACCTCTAAAGTGGCATTAACATTGCTTTCTTCGGTATTTCTCTTTTTGACTTATTGTATTGATAATATATTTATTGTATTTCTCTTTTTATTTTATTGTGTTTACTGATCTGTGACTATTAACGAGGCTTTCCTCTTGTAACTAATTAAGTTTTGGCTGTGTTTACCTAGGTCCTTGTAGTTTCTAATAGAGGAATTACTTCTCTAAGGATGAATTATTAGCCTCAGTTTGTTTCGGTATCTCTGCAGTTTTCTTTCACATTATTCTGTTGTCTCACTTCATTTTTTTCTCAGTAATTTTTTAAAATTTTTAGCTAAATTTCAAATAATTTGTTTTTGAAAAAAATTTCCTGTTTCTTGGAACTTGTTTTACATGTAGGTGTTGTGTTTCTGTTTTTATGCTCTGCCCCAGCCCTTCCTTGCTTCCTTGTATCTCTCTCTTGCTCGCTATCTTTTCTTTTTTCCTTTTTTTTCATGGTACTGGGGATTGAACCCAGGGACATAGCTACATCCCAAGCCCTTTTATTTTACTTTTTATTTTGAGTCAGGGTCTTGCTGGGTCGCTAAGTTGCCCAGGCTGGTCTGTGCTTGGGATCCTCCTGTCTGAACCTCCCAGACCTTTTCTTTTCCTTTGCACTTACTGTGAGCATTCCTGTTCCTGCTCACTATGTGTGGCCAGTCCTCACCAACACTTTCAGGCTTCAGGATGGCTCTGTGTCCTTCTTGCTTAGGGTTTGGTGAAGGCGTGGCAGAGCAAAGGTGGAGCCTGGCGCTCAAATCTGCTCCTGTCTCTGTATAATTCCATGGCAAGTCCCGGACTGTGGCTGGTCTTACCAGTCAGGGGAGCAGAAGAGGGACCCTGGGCTTCCTCTGCTTTCCCCACTGATCTCAGGGGTTCCTGGAGTGAGGGTAAGGACTTCCCCTGCCCAAAGGCATTTTTGCATCATGGAACAAATTCTGTGACCAGAATAGTGGAAAACATTAAGTTCACGAACCGAGGTACCACTGTATTTTCCTGGAACTGTCAACAATTGTCGGTTGTTTCTTTCTAAATTTAGGTTTATTATTTTAAAAAATATCAGAATTTTGTGAACTTTCTTTCTTCCCAAAGATTCTGTCTCAAAAGATAGGAGCTAATTGTCAATTCTCATACTTTCTCCTTCCGGGACTTCACTTTTAAGAGAGAGAATAGTGGCACTAAATTTGTCTTTACTTCTCAGGATGCTACTATTATATTTTAAAACTGATTTTCACTTGTTGGTTATTGTTCATCTTCCTTAGATTTCACAGGTTGATGGTTCTGTGGTCTAAATTTATTCGGAAGAGGGTCCATGGTATACTTTGAGTATAATTTAAAATGTGAATAAAGTTGCTCTCATGGCTAAAGCCTGGGCCTCCTCTTAAGTGACTCATTTCTTGGGAGAGTGTTGCTGAGGATGGAGTCCAGGGCCTGGCACATGCTACGCCAGCTCTCTCCTCTGAGCAGCATCCCCAGCTCAGCTGGCCTAGGTGACTCCTCCTCTGAGTGCCCCCTCATGCTCCATTTCTTACCTGTAGTTCTCAGGAAGGATAGAGCTGGTGTTCCCCAGTTGGGAAGGGAAATCTGGGGCTGCAGGTTCCATTCAGCACGGCTTTCAGTGCTGCTGCCCCAGGTATGAAGCTAGGGTGAACTGCTGCCTTGCATGGTGGATGGGGCATGCACACATGAGATTCCACCCATCCTGCATGGTTTTCCCAACCCCTGGCTCATCCTAAGCTTCCACCATTGCCTCCTGTGACTCCGTGCCAGTGCTGTCTCCCTAGAACTGGGTGGACAGGTACAGTGCAGCGAGAAGCAGAGGACTGCGGTGACCAGCACACCTGGGACTTGCCCCCCACCATTCCTGCTCATATGTGGTTCCTCACTCTGTCCTCTGTGGATCTGGGGTGCTGCCAGCCCTCCTGGATGCTTCTTGTTCTCTATGCCAGGCCTGCTCATGCCTGACATCTGGTGTGGCAGTGGTCATGGCTCAGTCCCCTTCCCTTCGTGGTGATGTCCTCTGGCTGGTGAGATTAAACGCCTCTGGACACTGATGCCCTGCCCCATCTCTACCTGGCACTAATCTATACCTGGGATAGTGGAGTGGCTCTCAGGTATCCTGTCTGCAGCTTGTGTCACCCGTGGCCTCCAAATATCAGCCCGCAGCCCCTCCAGCCTGGTCCCTCCTGCTCTCTCACCCTACTCCCCCAACTTGCATGGAATGCTGTCATGTTCCACCTTCAAGTCAGATATACAACTTGATACCTCCACCTCCATGTCCTGATTCCTCATCTCCTGAAACCATGTGTTTCACCTCCTCTACTGTCAGGGCCTCGTCTTTCAGCCTTTCTGCTTGCCAAGCACCCAGAAATCCCGTATGGTGTCTCTCCTAGGAAATGCCAGCCATAGTCACAGGCTCTCTACTCTTTGGGCCTCCTTCCCCTGGCCTGGATGATCCTCCCTGGGTGTCCCTACACCCACCTGCCCGCTGGCCTGGTCACTGCACCTCTGCTCCACAGGTCCCCACCCAGTGCTTTCGTTTCCTCCGAACATTGTCACTGTCCTCACCTGCTGTCACTGTCCTTATTTTCTACCAAGACCTTGTTTCCTGCTCCTTATTTCTAAACGCTACTCAGGGAGGACTTTACTTGATTTTGTTCACAACTGTGCCTGGTACCTGGTAGACAATAACTATGCATATACATTAATGGAAATTCAGTAAGTTAAAGTAGAAGTTATTTATGAATTTGGAGGGAAATGCTTGTAGTCCAATCCCAAGCATCTTTCATGTGGCTCCTCTGTGGTTTAAGTCTTGTGTCCCTAAAATGGGATTAATGTTACTTCAAATCATGATGGAATGAGGCTATAATTCTACATGGACCACACTCACGAGGTGAAATGGAAATGTGCTTTTAGATTATATCTATCTCATCAGGTAAGGTATTCCAAAGGCTGGGAAGATAACCAGATGTAGAAAGGGTGGTAAATAGTGGGTAATAGCAAATCCGGACAAAGTTGTATTCTCAGTATCCTCAGCTTCATTCAGCCCCTTAGGAGGACACTCCACCCAGGCATGGGATTCAGTTTGCTGGGAGGCGCAGCCACTGGTTTGATCTCATCTGCACAGGACAGAGGGGTCCCCATTGCTTACGTAAGTTGGTAAGGGGTCTGGAGCCAAATCCTCTCCCCAGATTCTTTGGCTGGTGTCGGTGCCACAGCAGCCAGCAAGAGTGAAAATTAGTTGTGTCCTCTGTGGTTTCAGTCTTCACACCTGGCTTCTGGCTTCTGTTAATGGCTCAGACAGGTCTCAATAAAACACACAATACTGAATTGAATGAGTAATTTTCTAAATTAGTCATTTATACCTTTTGTTGAGAATTTCAATCACCAATGCTTTGTATACATCATTTAATTTGTACATGGAACCCTAACATTTCTGCTTGAGTTTTGGCTCTGTCATGTTTTTTTTCCTAGAATATAATAAAGCCAACATATAGACCATTATGTAAGTTCAGAGCAACACCTAAATCCCCAAGACCCGCCATTGTACTTAAACTTACAACCAATTTTCCATAATTCTTCCTTCCTTGGTTTTGTGTAAATGATGAGGACCTAATCTACTTGATCTAATATTTCTTTAAGAGCTCCCAGGGAAAATGCAGAGCCTTTCTGGGATGGCCCTGGTCCCCTTAGTCAGGGAGCCTGGTGAGCACAGGCTACTTGGTGACAGGTGCAGGAAGGACCAGCTTCGGAAGCACTTTCTTGAAAATAACCTTGTAATATGGCAACCCTCAGGGAGAAGGGATGGAAAGGGGCTGGTGCAGTCAATCTGTGAACAATTCTTCCCTGAGGGCTCTGACTCCTTATTCCTAAAAGGCCTGAGTGGAGAAGGGTTTCTGTGTGTGCTCACCTGACTCCAGCTTCTTGGAATGTGGAAATGGATTGAAACTAGGAGGAAGCAGTTTCTCTTCCCAAGCCTTCTTTTCCTGAGAGCAAAGACCAATAAGAACATCCCCAGACTAACTCACCACAGTGACACTTGTGTGACTGGCCTATCTGGGTTTCTGGAGCCCCGAATGGAAGGTTCTTGGATGAACCTTTTTCTGACTGTCTTCTTTTCTGACTGTCTTCTCCACATTTCTGACTGCCTTCTTTCCTTATTAACATTCTTTCTTTCCTGAGACTTTCACTCAAGGAGGCTCTTCAGAGGTGAGGGCTTTGTTCAAGTGGCACATGCAGAGTAGTTAGCCCTGTACCACTTGGGGCCACTGGACCACACCATCTACCCTGAACCCTGTCGGGGTCCTCCTCTGTGGGCTCCCTCTAGCATTTCCACAGGAATGATCTTTCCTAACCGTGGGCTAGCAATGCCTTCCAAACCCTGCTGGAGAGTAACACACCATTGAGACATAATGGGGAATGGGGATCACAACATACTACTCCGAAATATGGTACCTTGAAAAATTCAGAAACAGGCCTCTCTTGTTTCCCCACCCAACTCTCAGCAGCAGGTCATGGACCCTGGGGCAAGAAGGCCCTCTCTGTTCTGGACAAGAACTTTGTCCCTGAGGGAGGTCACAGAGTCATAGAGAGGACTAATCATACTCCTCACTAAGGCCCTTGCTGCTATAATAGCTCACACCTTTGTCCACCTTATTTCTCCACAACAGTCTACTCTTTACCTAATCTGGTGTTATGGTTTATATTGAGATATTCCCCAAAGGCCTCACGTGCTCATAGGTGGGTCTTTTGGAAGAGGATTGGATCATGAGGAGCTGACTTGCTGTTAGAAAGTGGGGGCTGGTGAGTGGTGGTGGGTCACTGGAAGTATGACATGGAATGGTATATCTCCCTCCCAAGATCCTCCCTTCTCTCTGCTTCCTGTCCACCGTGATATGAGCAGCTTTCCTCTGCCAGGCCTTTCCACTGTGTTCTTTCTGCCTCAGAGTCAGCAGACTATGAACTGAAAGCATGAGCAAAAATTTAAGTTATGTGTGTCAGGTATTGTGTCTCAGTGACAAGGAAAATTGCTATGATTGCCTGACCGTGTGGTTTAGAAGCCTTTGGAATTGGTTAGCAGGAAGAGCTAGGAAAGAATTGAGATGCTGACTAAAGAAGTCCTAGAATGCTATAGGCAAAGCTTGTTAGGAGATTCTGATCAGAACTCAGAAGAGGAGAATATAGATAATAATGTAGATAGTAAAGGTCCAGCTAGGAGGTTTCAATTGGAAACAAGGACTCTACCAGCAGCTGAACTTGAAACCATGTGTGTTATGCTCTGGTAAAAAATTTGTCTATATTTTGTCCATGTCCTGAGACTTTGTAGGAGACTGAGACTGAGGATGGCTGATCAACCAATTAATCTGGTGGATGAATTTTCAATGTAGCCCAATGTTCAGGTTGTGACTATTGGAGCTTTTAGCCAGTTCTATTTTAAAAATGAAGAGCAAATGGTACAGCTGAGTGATTTTAAAACTTATCGAAGGGTGATCAGTCCTCCAATCTGCCTAGAAAGGAGGACGGTGAGGGCTAAAGAAAGACAATAGAGACTTGCATAATTTCATAATATATGGGGGGCTGGGAGGTCAGTGCCTGAGAGTGGGCAAAGACAAAGACTCTGAGCTAGACATTATTTATTGTGTGCACACAATAATCAGAGGGAGTATTGGGTGACCTAGAGGACAGCAGTAATCCTTTGTTGATGAGGATCTTAGGTTGATGAGGATGGTAAAATGAGCAGAGCATTCTTACAATAGTAGCTGGGATGAGATAGCAGGCTAATAAGGAATCTGTCCTTCCCCCAGGTGAAACCTTTCTCTTTCTTATTACTACTTGGCTCTCGAAGAACCAGGATGTCTTTAGCTGATGTAATCTTGCCCTTGAATGTCACAGTATCATGGGACCACTGGGGCCTCAACTTGTGACTGGAGGCAAAACGGAGTTATGTTTCCACATGCCATAGCTGGCTCTCAGGCAAGAAGCCATAGACAGTCTTAATCATAATTTAATTATGAAATGATATTTCCCCAAAGTTATGTAGAATGGTTCTTGACAAAAACTTTTGAGTTTTACCAGAAAAGAAGTACCTATAAAATTGGGGCTGTGACGTTTTTGGTAGCAGAGAGTTTGGTTACTGAAAAGATTAGCATTAAAAAGAAGGCAAGTACTTTACATCAGGACAATAGGAAAAAAATCTGAGGAATCTGTAAGACTCCACCCTTCACTGGCTAATATGTGCAAAATTAAAGGCTTGGGTTTGAGAAAAGAGAACCTCAGGGCACCCTGCTGAGATGGGCCACCTCGGAAAGGGATTCCCCAGCATTCTGTTCACAGTGCTCAGCCATCCAGGCATTTGGAGGCCTCTGTAGCCATGATACAAAAGACTGCTCTCTGTCTGGTGGCATACCTTGGAATCATCCACATGGTGCTGGTTTTACAGGTATGCAGAATATAAGAGTTGTGGGGTCAGGGAGGATTCTACTCAGATTGTAGAAGGTCTTGGAGACCAGGCAGTGTGCTCCTAAGAGGGCAGTACCTGAAACTGAAATTGAAGCCAAAAGTGCAATAGAGACCCCAGGAATTTGGAGAAGCCAGGAACATGCAACATCTGAGGAAAACTGCAGGCAGTAAGTGTGTGCAAAGCCAGCCCACAGCAGAGGCCATGAGGACTTCAACTGGCAGTACTGTAGGGTCAGGGCCTCCCCCATTCCCTATGGAGTTGACATCTTGTGGCCAAAATTTGGCTGAGGTGCTGAATATAAACTACAGGATTTAATGTTTATTCTCCTAGGTACTGGTCTTGCTTAATTACCATTTCTTTCTATCCCCCATGTCTCCCTTTTGGTATGGGAATATTTAACTGTTTTTTTTGTTTTTGTTTTTTAAAAAAATTCTATAGAGGCTCACAGCTAAGAGTTTACCTTGAATCTCAAAGAAGACTTTGGGCTTGGTCTTTTCAGCAATACTAAAACTGATAAGATTTGTATCTACTCTTAGAGAGGGCCTCAATGCAGAATGGGGCAGAATGTTATGGTTTATACAGAGAATGTCCTCTAAAGTCCTCATGTGCTTATTGTCATTTCTTTTGGAAGGGACCATGAGGCTGCTATAGCTGACTTGCTGTTAGGAGGCAGGGCCTGCTCAGGGGAGATGGATTACTGGGAGCATGATTGGGAAGGGTGTATCTTCCTCCCCAGCTCCTTCCTTCTCTATGCTTCTTGGCCACATAATGTGAGCAGCTTTCTCCCATCGGGCCCTTCCACCATGTTCTTCCTGGCTTAGAGCCAGTGGACTATGGACTGAAAACATGAGTCAAAATAAACTTCTCCTCTTTTAATTTGTGAGTATTGGGTATTGTGTCTCAGCAACAAGGGAATTGACAAATACACATAATACTAATGTAATATTATTATAGAGGGCATAGAACCACCTTTCTTGAACTGCTAGGTCTATTCCTATGTTTCCATGTTCACTGTGGTCACTTACAAACAAAACTAAGCCATTTCCAAGTTCCCAAGGCCATGCTAGCCTCTGAGAATATGAGAAGGAATGAGGCTAGGTTCAAGTTTCTGTCTCCACCTTTCCAAAGATGGACAACTTCAGCCTCTAGCCTCAGTGGTTCTTGGCTCTCATTCCTTTAGTTTGCTTTCGCCTCCCAGCTGGTCCCATGGTGCAATGTCCTCACTGTGGTGTTTCTGACAAAGGCACATACATTTTTTGGTATGAGTAGAGGAGGTGATTATATCTTTGAAATCTTTTTTCTTATTAATCAACTTTCCAATCACAAAAAGGACTCCTGCTGAGGCCAGGTTTCCCCCTTGCTATACTTTCTCTCTTCCCTTAGCACTGAAGTCAAGACTGACTTGAGATGTGCAAAGACCTCTCTGCATTATACAAAGCCTGCCACCTGCGTGCTCACTGCCCTCTGTCATTCTTCCTGACCTTACACCAGACTGCAGATTCTCCTGCTCATGGCCCACATCCTAGAGGGAGGTGGAAAGTTCCCATGGGATGAAAGAAAGTACAAACTATTCATAGACAATGAACAAATGCCAGCAGTTCTCTTGCTCAATCTACTCCTGGTCATGCACTACAAAAAATATCAAGGTAAAGTGGAAACATTGTTATCTGAAAAGGAAAGAAACGTCATACCACCCTCTGTAGCATCTACTTGAGAATGTTGGCCTGGGACAATTGGCTGGATGTAGGACTGTGCTTTGGGCCTGTGGCTGGGGGAACCTGACTCATAGAGCCAGTTGGCCCCGAGTGTGGTGTAGGTAGGACTAGAACATTGTTTTGGCTCCAGGTTTCCCTGGGACCACGCAGGTGACATCTAGGCTGCAGATGACTCCTGGAGAATCTGTGAACATCTCCAGCCTGATGTGCAGATATTGGAAGATTCTCATTTATTTCTTAACTTGGGAGATCATATGCCACACCTTGTATGTTCTTGCAGATTCAAGTGGGCCTCACTGGTGATGTCTAATTGTCCTGGTGCTACCTAAATGATAGCCCCTGAATGACATTCAGGTCATTCATAGGTCATGTAGGTGTCTGTGACCTCTTCTAGCCTTCTACCTGGAGATAAACTCAGCCAAGTTTGGTTAGGCCCCAGCACTCTGCCAGGTTTGTGGATGCTTAACTTCACATATGAGTGTTTTGGGTGTCCCTCTTCTCATGACACCCAACACTTTTGCCATGCTGTATCTTGATATTTTAATTCAGCATAGACTCAGGTCTCCAAGTATAATGCTCCAGCTGCTGCTTTGAAGCCAGGCTGGTGTACCATGGTGCCATCTCTCCAGTGATGGATTGATGGGAAGTAGGAAGTTAAGACTCTTCAAGTGACTAGGATTCTGGGTATCAAGTCCCTCTTTAGCAAACCCTTCTCTCTTTCTCTTTGCAGTCCTGATGCCACTTCTGCAATTAAAGGAAGCCTTAAAGTAGAATAGTAGTTTAAATTTCAGAGAGTTTAGGTCATTTTTAATTAGAGAAAACTTGACGCTCTTCTCTCCTGGACCTGCCCTGCTAGTCCGTCCTGCTAGGAGGCAGCCTGAGTCTGTCCTTCAGGTCAGCACCTCCAAAGGGGTTCCACATGGAGTGCCTGAACAGTGAGCAGTGATCTCCCGCAGGTCAGAAAGTACAGTGATAGTGACAAGTCCTGGCAGAGTGTCATGTCTGGGAGCCAAAGTGCTGAGCTACCAAGCTGCCTCCGGATTATGTTGCAATAGCTTAGAAATGTCTCCATCTTTATAAGATTTATTTATACTTATTTCATTTGCATTTAAATACTTTGCTCTAGTTATTCCTTAGAAAGAGATGAATGCTGCAGGGTATCATTAGCTTGTCCTGGGCATGTGGTGACAAAGTATGCTCACAGTGGTATGAGCTGTGAGGTCTTAGTTTCTACTCTACAGTCTGGAGGAAGGTACTGCTGTGTGAACCTCCTGAATTTTTCAGACACATCAGCACCCCTGGGTCTGGGCAGCATGAGCCACAGTGTCACAACCACGGGCTAGATGCAGAAGATGGTGGCTCAGGGAGATGTCTTGGTGTTCTTCTCCAGGGGGCTGCTTGTTTTAAGAAGGAGTAATCATTCTTCTACAACTCTCCTTGGGCTGGTTAGCCAAAGCTGGGCCACATGACCACCCTCTCTCTGATGGAAATAAGGCAGCAAACCTCAGAGTTTTGGGCTGTTCTGGGGGCAGCTGTTAGGAGCAACAGGCTGGTGGTCAGCTGTGGGCTGAAGGCATAGGTGGGTCCAGGTCCTCCTCTCTGCTGTCTTTTTGATGTGACTATGACCCTGTGCAATGGAAGTGTCTCTTTCCCTGCCCTGGAATCTCAGGTGGTCTCTGACTTGCCTGGGCAAGAGAATGGGGGTGTCTTTCCCTGCTCATACCTAAGAAGCCTTAAGCTCTTACACTTCCTATAAAAGCCATGGGGTGTGTTTGCTGAGCTGCGCCAGCCGGTGGCTTGTTCCAGACATGGCAGGAGGCTTGGCAAGTCCCCATGGTGCCACTTTGCAGACCCGGCTGGCACAGACACAGGAGTCTTCCCTGAGCCCAGTCAGTGCACTTCCAGAAATGCCAACCTGGGGAGCAAAAGCCAGCAGTGGCTGCCGTGTGTCACTGAAGTTTGTGGTTGTTTCTTCTGGTTATCAACTTGGCAATAGATCACCAATACGGAAACAATAGTGTGTGGAGACATGCTCAGTGTATATATCCACAAAGCATGAAATACACAGAGCAGACAGAATCATCCTGGGGCCTACTGGGAAGAGAGAGAAATCTATTCTTGGCATTTGGCAATGATTTCTCCATGGCTTTATTTTACTATATCCTTGTTTAAATCATAGACATTATACTATAGATGTAATTTTTTTTACTTAACAATATATCATGAGCTTTATTTCATTTTACTGAACATCCATGTCAGACTTCAATTTAGTACCATGTTAATATTGGTAATCTGTAGTGATCAAAATTTTGTGTAAGTGTTCTTCTGATTTTGGATATTTGAATTTAATTCTCTAATGTTATGAAATTGTGATGACCGTATCCACAAAAAACAGTCTTTCTCCTCCTGCAGATGTGCTTAGACATGGAGCACTGGTTGAGGAGGTCATCTTTCCCATCCTTGGCATGTCTGATTGCTTTCTAGGAAGTCTGAGCTGTGCCATGACCCACCATCAGGCACAGAAAGTTCAGTTTAATCCATTGACACCAGCTCTGAGCTCATTGGAAAGGTTTCCCCTGCACGTGTGGTGCAGTATTTGTTTCATTGTGTGCTTAAGGGTTATGCTCATAGTAGTCACTGTGATGGGACCACCCAGCCACAGATGTCCACTTTTTCTCTAGAAGCACCAGCACAAGGTTGGTCTGTGGCCTGATTCTGGTGTCAATGCTTAGGGGAATGTGGGAAAGTTTGGCTGGTCCCTCAGAAGATGATGTCCTCTTCCACTGTGCTCTGTCCTGCTGGGACAGCTGCAGTCTCTTGTCACCAAGAGAGCTGGCTTTTGGAGGACATCTCAGAGCCTCTGAGCTTGCCCACTCAGAGCTCACTCCACGAACTTGCGGTTATTTGTGGAAATATATATTTTTCACTGTTTCAGTCTGTTTGGTGTAAGGATCTGTTCAGGGCTAGGGCATCCTACTAATATGTGTAGGTACTTGTTGGCTCTCTGGCTCTCTTTCTGTCATTTATCCATCCAGGATCCCATGCCCACCCTCCTCAGCCTCTTGGAGAATTGAATCCATAACTCAACTGGAAAGTGTGGATGGCTTCTCACTCAAGCTCTTGTGGTGTGCTTGTATCCAAAATTTGTTTGAAACAAAATATTAAAGGAATAAACAGAAAAAGCAGATTGGTGGTATAACCATTCCTGGGTCAGCTCTGTATCATGGTTTTGAGGTCTCTGTGGTTGTGGAAACTGCTAACCACCTCTTTCACGAAGTCTTCTCTGTGGGGGTGGCAGGCAGGGAATAAGATGTCAAGCCCCCAGGAGGGGTCATTGGGCCCATCGTATGAGGACCTTCCTCTCCAAGAAGCTTCCAGAGTCTCCCTTCAGGCAAGGAGCACCAATGTTTCCAGTGGTCTCGGTGGGATGCACTTGATGGCAGTTCCAGGAATTCTGGCTCTACAGTTCTGAGAAGCAGGGCCCTCTCAGTGCTGTAAGAGGTGGGCTCGGGCTGGGGATTTAGCTCAGTGGTTTCGCCGCCTGCTGCGCAAGCACAAGGACCTGAGTTTGATCCCTGGTACCAAAAAAAAAAAAAAAAAAGAGGTGGGCTCCATGGAGCCAGTGTTGTGCATGGCAGATTCCTGGCATCTTCAGTACTGTGGTCTCTGCTTCTCTCACATGGCCCAGGGGTGTGGTGTTGGGTTAGGGGGGAAGCAGATGTTTTCAGATGCTTTCCTGGAACCAGGACAAGTCTTTCCAGAACTTTAGGATGATAAGAGACAAAACATTCTGGGGCAGAGAGCTGTGGTCAGATGTGTGGCTGCTGATGTGTCAAGTACACTGGGCAAGGCTGAGGAGCAGAGGAGCTGGCACGGCTGGACATGGGCAAGGAAGGGGCAGGCCTGGGGCTCCTGGTGTCATCATAGAGGCTGCTGGACCAGCACGGCACTTAAGGACTTACTGCTGCAGTAAGGGCCAGCACAGAGGACCAGCCCCCCATGCCAGAGCATATCCTCAGCCCGGAGGACCCAGCCTGGTCCCAGGCATCAGGGACTGAACTCTGGGTCTGCTATACTGCCCTGCCTGGGCGTCACAAGTGACCCAGAGTGTGTTGGGATGTGTTCTTGACCACATATGTACTACAGGGGAAGTCCCGACCCGGTGCTCACAAGGGGTTGTTCTGACCATGTACCCACAGTGGGGCAGATGCTTGACTACTATACACTGTGGGTTCTAGCAGGCAGCAGGGAGAAATTTAGGGAGATTCTTATTCTTTGTTTATTTGAGTGAAGGTCTCTGAATATTTTTAGCTTCTAATCCTTATTAATGGGTGATTATTGTCTCTGCTCTTAAAAATTTAAATTTCAAAATCACACAACTGCTAAAATCACTATGTTCATTCTGTTCATCACAGATCATAGACATACAGAAAAAATGTATTAAATGTATCAAATATTTTTTATTATTAAGTGTTCAGTGTTTTCATGTAAGGAATACATACAAACAGTGTTCTTAAAATTGTCTTTAAATAGTGAATACTTTTATTTTCATAGTATAAGGAAGAAGCAAGTGCTGCAGGTTCGTGATTTACAAATTATTATTAGTGAAGAAAAAGTATATATGGGTTTTTAAGTTAAACTGAGTCCATTTAAGAAAAAATTAAGGTAAATAGTGCTATATGTGGTAAGACAATATGGATAAAATTATGGTGATAAAAAATTGCTAAAACGTAAGAATACTGAATCATGGATAACATATATTCTCTAACAACAGATTTTTCACAGCATATACTTTTATTTTCTTTTCTCTTTTTTGATGGTACCATGTGACATCAGGTTAATCTGTTATTTTTGAATGGACTATGTTTTCTTTGCTATCACTATCTTGATATTTTATGAGAGTACATATTCTATTTTAAATTTTACTACAGCATACATTTAACTTTTCAAAATGATTATTTAACATATATTTTTGAAATATCATACAATGTGGACATATTTTGGGGGGTTTTTTGAGCTTTTTTCCCTTAGGAGAAAAAGACTATAGAATTATGTTTATTCTTCTGACTACTTCCCATTTCTACCCTCTCTTTATTGACATTTGTTAGTGTAAACTGGGAGTCCTACCCTGATCTTTTTTTTCCTATTCACTTTTTAAATCAGAGCTTTTTTTTTTTGGTACTGGGGATCGAACTCAGGACCTTGTGCATTACAAGGCAGGCACCAGAACCTCTGAGCTAAATCCCCGTGTCCTATTCACTTTTTTATCTAGTGGATCTTACTGGAGCTTAACATCATAATGAGACTGGGAAGTTTCTTATCTCATTTATTATAACCCATCTGGGTGGTCTTGGCCAGCCAGCATTTCTACAGTGTAACTTTTATGTTCCTGAGCTAATTTTTGCTTCTTACTGCAGTTGGCTGAATGTGTTTTCAAGTAAAATTTCCCAAGAATTATATATTTTGTAAGTTCTGCATATTTGACATGATTCCTATTTCTTTTAACTAAATTTACTTTATTGATTAAAGGGTGAAATATAATTTTAAACACATAAGCCTATCTGTACACGTGAATAAAAATTTGACTGGGTTTTAAATTCGAAGATTGTAGTTTCTTTCACTCCTTAAACTCTGTGTACCTGTATCATTATATCCTGGCATATCTTGCTGGTTGTGGAATTCGGAGATACTTTGTATTTTTTATATTTTTTTCCTTCTAAATGCTTATACTATTTGGCTAGTATCTGACCTATTGTGATGAGGGATATTTAAAGACTGGGTGGAGGGCCGGGGATTTAGCTCAGTGGTTCCACCACCTGCCTTGCAAACCAAGGACCCGCGTTCATCCCGGTACCAAAAAATTAATAAATAAATAAAATAAAGGCTGGGTGGAATGCATTAGTATCACTACAAATCTGAATCTGTGAGAGACTAATATCAATATCATTGGGAAACATAAACCGTAGACTTAAATGATAATGAGCCTAAAAATAATATTTCAGTGTGCTAATGACTCATAAGCAAAGCATTTTACAACAGAGTCATTAGGGTTTAAGAAGATGCCCCCAGTTTTCTGTGCCCTGATGATGTGGGCCCAAGAGTGGCACTAGGGGACTTTCCAACTTGGGGTGCCTCGGAGGGGCAGAGAGAAAGGTCAGTGGAGGGCCCTAGGCTTAGCTTGGTGGCAGCTGCTTGGGTTTATGGTTCTGGAGTTGCAGCTAAATGAAAGGAAATAGGTGGTGCTTTCAGCTACGAGAAACAGAAACTCTGACTCAGCTGGGTCTAAAATGAAGCAGAAGCGATCACCTCACACACCAGGAAACAGGAAGCCAGGGTAGGTGTGGCCAGTGAGTAAATGATTCAGGGTTTAACAATGGCAGTAGACTGCAACTCTTTCTCTTCCTCGCCTGCTGCCCATAGCAGGAGCTTCAGCTGCAACAGAGGAGCCAAAGGCAGCAACCAGGTGGTGTCTGTATTCACATCAGCTGTCCAAGGGACACAGCTCAGCCATGGGGTGCAAAGCTCTGTAGTCCGCTGGTCAGTTTAAGTCCTGTCCCCATCTGGGACTCAACCCTTACCAAAGGAAGCCCCTGCTGTGTCTGATGCAGACCTAGGCTGGGAGCCACCTGGCCCAGGCTCCCTGATCCACCCCTGCAGCTGGGAAGGAAGCCCCAAGTGGACAGATGGAAACTGTGGGTCTGTCGGTGGGAGGAAGTAGTTCCCTGGTTGGAGCTGGGGCAAATTGCTCACACTTCTTTCTGTGTTCTAACTGGAGAAGAGAGAAAAGAGCCAAACAAAGATGAACCAGAGTCTCTGCTAACCAAGAAAGTGCCTCAGAGTCCCCAAAGGATAGGACTTGGTGCCCAAGTTGGATTTGGACCTCAAGATGGTGCACAGGTATGTGCCTCCTACAACCTCCCAATTCTGGGACTTAGGGCTGCAAAAACTGTCCTTACCACATAGCAGGCTCCAGGTAGATTTGCATGTGACCCATGGTATCAGGGAGCATGGATTATGGTCTGGGCCAGGCCCCCAGGCAATGCAGAGAGGAAAAGAAGACATCAGACTGCAGGCTGCCAGGACTGTCCTGGACCCTGCCCAGGTCACTATCACAGGGGCAGGAGCAGAAAGGGCTGCTGTGCTGGCCACACATGTGCTCCTGACTTGAGGGATGATTTGCTGGGCTGGGAGTGCAGCACTGAGGTCATTCTCAGCAGACAGGTGAGCCCCGCCAACACACACACACACACACACACACACACCAGCTGAGCCTGGCTGCTGAGTGTTGCTGGGGTAGAGACAGGATGGGAAGCTATCTCAGCCTGGCATGCTGGGCCTTCTACATGATAGTTTGACAAGGCCCTCACCAGACTCTGTGACCATCCAGCTCTTCCCCAGGCCATCCTCTCAGTCTCTCTTCTGGTGCTACTGCTTGGATTGCTGCCCTTTTCTCCTTCCTGAAGGCTTTGCCCACTCACCTCTCTTCCTGTGTCTCTGTCCAGAGGCCCCGTGGCACATCTCACTTCAGACTTCATTAGTGACCAGACTACAGTGTGGAATGTCCTGGGTGGATCAGGTGTTTTGTAACACACACCTCAGCCTTCTGACCAACCTATGACCTGAACCCTGTGATTCTACACTCAGTTTCTAGAAATGGACATTTGAGGTGCAGTCTCAGCCCAGCAAGGCTTGGCCAGGTGAAGTTTGCAGGCCCTGCCTCCTTGAGTCACAATTCCCTTATTGGTAAAAGCAGGGAGAATAGTAATTACCTTAGGGTGGTGAGGTAGGCCTCAAATTAAACAGTGACTCTGGGGCAGCCAAGATATGTAAGAGTCCATGCTTAAGGATGACTTCCCCTGTGATTAGTGGTGGTGGTGACCTATGTCAAGAATTCTTGTGAGGCTATTGGCCCTGAAAACACCTGGGGAGCCTGTGGCTGTGACCTGCCTCATAGACTCATGTGCCAGAAGGAGCGCTGCAGGTATTTTGGTTCAAACCTGCTTAGATATACATTGCTCTGCTCATATATTTTGAGTCTTGTTTTAAAGAATTCTCTGCCCTTGCTGGCTAGCTCATTGTCCAGGAAAATAGGAAAGCAAAAAGTCCTTTTCTGCTGGAACTGAAAAGTAGTTGGGGAGTCCCTAGAGCAGGGATAAAAATCTGGAGCTGCACCTTGGAGCAGACGCTCCTACTGAAGCCAGATGGTGTTTCTGAGAGGGGGACACTGCCAGCCATTCCAGGGCAGCTACAGTAAATATAGTAAATAAGATGCAGCCCAGGAAATACTCTTGGACCTGTGATCACATGTGACACCGCCCAGTGAGCCACCCCGTTAGCCACTCACCAAACACATGTGAATACTGTGGAAGGACCACTGGGTGAAGGCTGTAGAGAAATTATTTAAATTATCTCATTTTTTCTATTATAATAAAAATAATACACAAAGACTGTGATGAATGAAGTTAGCGTTGGATTGCAGAGTGCCCTTATACATATAAAAATACCATAGAGTGCATGTTCAAAGGTAATTTTTTGTCATAACAATTGGAATCCTCTGCCAAAAGTGTTGTTCAGAGCCTATACTCCCTTCTCTCACAAAAGAAAGGAGAGAGAGAGAGAGAGTGAGAGAGAAAGAGAGAGAGGGAGGAGGGGGGGAGCTGTTTAGTTGTGCAACAGTAATAATCTTGAAGATCAAGAGTCTGAGTAAACAGATCGGATGTTGGCAAAGGTGTTCAGGTAGATCCCTTCTTATTACAAACAACAGTAGCAATTTTGAAAACTCATATGGAGACAACTTTACATTAAAAAGTCTCTTTATTGCCTTTTTTTCCCTGTGAGTGAAGTGAAGATAGTCTAGTTTAAAAAAGCAAATTATTTGGCAAAACTAAGAACTGCCCACAGGTAGAGGAAGAAACCATGCAGGAATTTTGGTTCAAAACTGTTTTAAGATCTGTATTAAAACTGTATTGCCTACTGTCTTTGAGCCCTGTTTTAAGGAACTTAAAAAAACTAAACAACAGGCCCAGGATCTAGGTCAGTGGTTCTGCCGCCTGCCTCACATGTGCAAGGACCCAAGTTCGATCCCCAGTACCAAAAAAAAAAATCCAAACAAACAACTAAACAACAAAGAAATGGGAAAAGACCAGGGACACAGATGCTCTGTAATTCCCTCTGCTTGCTGTGTTCCACTTGGAGAGCCATAGTTGGGCTGGTGAGCAGTATGCATACGTTCTTTCTGTTCTGTTTCTCTACAGCTACAGGAAAATAAAGGCAGGATAGGAATAACTGGCTGGCTCCAAGGCTGGGTGGCATGGCGGGCAAGCATTGCAGAGGAGAAACAGTTCATGGTGGGCAGAAGATAACAAAGTAAGCAAAGGATGATCACAGCTCTTTCTATTTCTTATATTTTATCCAGGCTACTTAGGACAGGTAGCACTCACACCCTTAATCCTAGTGCTCTTGATCCTAGCAATGCATCATGAAATCAATCCCAGAATCACAGACTCTAAATCTAGCCACCTCTGAAAAAGCCCCACCTATGACCACATGAGGCTTGGGGGGGACATCTAAACACAAACAATAACAGAAGGTAATAGGAAGAAGGGTATGAGCATGATATTTTCTATACATCAAAGGCCCCCCACCCCCACCCTGGAAAGCAAAAGAACTGGAGGGTGCTATACATTTGACTCTGCTACATTTATTTATTTGTTTGTTTATTTATTTCTTTAATATTCTTTACAGTTCTCCCCACACCAGCACCTGTGGATCTATTTCTTTCTTTTTAACCACTTGGTTGCATGGCTATATCATGATTTTTCTAACAAATCCTTGCTGATTAACATTTGGATTCTTCCTGATTTTTGCTATTACAAAAAGTGGTACAGTGAAAATCCTTATCTATAAGTACTTTTGAACTTTGTGAGTGTTTCTCTACATAAATCCTGAGGCATAAAGTTGGCTGGTGCATCTCCAAGCCCCTGGCCCTCTCCACTCACTCCCACCAGGGTGGACAGAGTTTTGCCCACCTTCTCTTGAGGAAACAGAGAGCTGAGTGCTTGTCATTGATAGCAGCTCTCGGGGACCATAGCTTCTGCTCCCCACAGGCCACAATAGTAATGGGGGCACCAGACCAAAGGGGAGTATCAGTAGAAAATAACCCAAGAAACTAACATTATTTTGCATAGTTATATGAAGTAGGAATTGCACTGTGAGAAGAGGACCTTGCAGATTAAAGGGCAGAGATAGTTTCTCTCTTCCATTATGTTTTTAGCAGTTCTTCTAAAAGCATGGTCTTTGGATGATCTGAATTAGAAGCTTTGGGGCAAGGATTTCCTAGATTCCAAATTAGATCAGTGGGACCAAACCTGCACTGAGCCCTGCAGCTTGCTTCAGTGGTTTCTGTGTGAGCCATAGTTTGTGAATGTGATCAGATTCTGCTCTCTCACTTAGCAGGTGACTTTCTCTCCCCTGTATGTATATTGGGATCCTCATATATTCAGACTTACTGCCACCATCTCACTCTGTTACATTGATTTGCCATGGTTTTCCATGCCTTTGTTGTATATTTAGTTTTTCTCCACCTCTTATTGAAATGACTGTATTTTCTTTATTTTCTGTTGCCTCCAGAGACCAAAAGTTACCTGTTCTGTATTAGCTTGTTCAAGCAGCTGCTCCACTTAACAAGATCTGGGATAACCCAAATTCGGATCTTCCTCTGAAGGATGCAAGAACCTTGGAACCTTTAGCCTTTGTCACCCTCTGTCTCTCTTCCTTGTTATTGGTCTACTGTTTTGTTTCAGTTATTTATTTTCTGTGGTGGTGGGGATAGAATCCAGGGCTTCAGGTATGGTAGGCAAGTGCTCTCCCACTGAGCTGTACCCCAGGCTGGTCCAGTATTTTAGTCTCCTGTTGTTACTAAAACACCTTATCATTTTTACAGTTGTTGCGTTGTTTCATTGTGCTGTTTCTATTATTGATTCTTCCTGTCAGAGTTTGTTTACATTTGCCATTGTTTCCAAATACTTCATCACCCAGCCCATCATGCATGCTGATTCCTGTTTTCCTCCTGGGTTTGATCTTCTTCTCATGGATATGGCTCTCCTGTGGCCGGCATCAAAGTGATTCTGCACGTGGTAAACCCTTCAGTCTTGTCTGAATGCTCCCCTTACTCATTATAGAACAACAGTTCAGTGTAACACAGTATTATAGATAACTAAGTTAGGTAAAAATACTATAGGCAGTCAGACAGGGCTAGGCCCTGGAGGGAATCAGGGTAAAGGAGAAGAACACATTACAACACTGCCTAGAGGCACATCTGTTAAAAGCCAGGCCTCAAGATAAAGACAGAATGACCAGGCCTACATGCCTCCCTGAGGGATAAGATAAGTGGTATCATCTGGTCCAATAACATCTAGATAGACATCAGTTTCCCAGATGGGTGACTAGGACCTCTTGATCCATGCCTCCTTAAAAAGGTCTTTGTTCTTTCCATGTACACTTGCTACGTGACCTGCTTTTCCATTAGCTCAATATTACCTAAGCAGCTATACTTGTAATCTGATTGGTTGATCATAGTTTTGACTCACATTGTACTCACTTTTTGATTTTGTACACACTTGGTGATTTTGCTCTACAAAACTTCCTTTGAGAAGTGGGATCATTCAGAACCCACTTTCAGGTCCTCTCCTGTCTCTCAGGAGCTCTCTCTCTCAATAAACTTTTCCTACTCTTTACCTCCTTTGTTCCTTAAAATTCATTCTTCGATTTTGAGGAACGTGAACTTGGCTTATCTGATGTCTGGTCTAGAGTATATGTGAATCTTGGGCATGGGCCACCTCCCCTAAGGTTGCATCTACCCAAGAGTGGTTGCCAAGTAGAGGTAGGGGGTTTTTGGGGGGAGAGGGAAATGTGAGCCTTCATATGGAGAAACATGATTAGAAGTGAATATCTCTTTGGGAATCCTCTCCCAGCAATGCTGTGTTCACGGTCCTGGCAGCATTTCCCTTGGGTTAAAGGAACAGTCTTGTGGTGCTCATGGTATTAGTTTTCCCTAAATAGGGTACAGTGCTAAGCAGAGGTACCAAAGGATCCAATATGGTTAGGGCTTAAAAAGCAACAGAAATGCCTGTACTTCAATGAACAGCTTCCAGCAACTGTTCTAGAGCTACTGATGGCTCTGCTCTCTGCAGATGTGAGAGCAGGGAAAGGTGCTTCAGGGGGAGTGGAGAGAACACCTGCTGGCCACACTCTCACTTAGAGCTGTGAGGAGAGGCTGCTTTGCCCATGCACATCTCCATGAGAACTTGGTCCAAGGGCTTCCCCAGCAGCCAGGGGCTTGGAGATCCAATGCCAGCTCTGTAACTGGGTCCTTCTATAACTCTTCACCCTGGGTGAGAGGAGTGAATGTGGTGGCTATCTCAGATACTTGTCCTTAAATGAAATTCCTTTCACCTTTCTGGTCTTTCAGAAATGTCTGCAAGCTCAGGACATTCTTTTTGGTCATGACCACTTCCTTGGTTTTGTTTCTGCCCACTTACTGGTCCTAGTGGTCTCACGAAAGATAAAAGAAAGGGAAGAAAGAGAGCTAAGGGATATTTTTAAAGAAAGCAATAGAGAAAGGAGAAGAAGGAAAGAGTAGAGGGCAAATGTAAGTTCTTTGTTTTCATTTGTTATGGAGATTAAATAGATTTTAAGGGAAGTTTCATGAGTATTGTCATTCCCAAGTTTCTGTATACTTGATAAAGTCATTCCTACTGGTTTGATGTACAAATGACATTCAGGCAAGTTGTGCACATTAGATCATATTCTCTTCCTTTCTCTGTGCATGTATTTCTTTGCCTTTAGAGAGTTGTTACCAACAAGGATAAGTCTGCAACTAGGATGATATTTCACTTTGCAAGACTAGGATTCCTATGTCCAGATGTTTGTGTCCTTTAACAGCATCTGCTTTCCTGGACTTGTTTGTCCTCCTGTGTTTGCCTATTGTGTTAATGTCCTGTTCTTCCTCCCCTCCCAGCTGCCTGACTTCCTTCTCCTCCTCTCCCACATCTTCCTTGTCTTCTTTTCTCTTTCCCTCCCTCCCTTCCTCCCTTCCTTGTTTTCAATAATCTCTCTCTCTCCCCCTCTTTCTCTTTCTTCCTCTTCTCATCTTCTCTTTTTTCTAATTAAGAACATTTTCTATGCCCCTTTCTGGGTTGTTCCCACTTAGCATCTATCTTTGAATGGGGAAGTCTTCTTAGGCCTGTTTTTTCCCTGAGAAGTTAACTGTTAGGTTCTCAGTGGTAGCTTCTACTCCCCTGAATCATACACAGATTGTTGAGTTGGAGGCAGGTCTTGTGGCATCTTTTTAAAAAATTATTAATTATATTGGTACATTTAAGTTATACAATATAATGACATTCATCATTGGAAATTTGTACCTTTACATAATCTCTCTTGGTTCTTATTTCTCCCCCTTCCCCTGCCCTCCCTTCAACCTCTCCATCCCTCCCTATCTACAAAGACTTTGTTTCCATTTTTTCTTTTTCTCATATTATTTCCATTCCCTTCTTTCTTTTCCCCTTGTGGCATCTTCTGCAGTGGTGAGATGGGCAGCTCTGGAGTTCTCTCCCCAGAGGCTTTCCATTGAATCTGCATCCTCTGTTCTGGGAAGTGTGTGTTAGGAGCTTTGAAACTTCCATTCCTTGTGGAAGTCTGGTTATCTGAGGTGCCTGGCACCTTTGTTTGGTGAGTTAATATTTAGCATTTATGCTTAGTACCTGTTTGTCAGGTCTTGCAAGAAGCTCTCAGATCTCCCACTGCCTCTTGGGCATCGGAGCAGTAAGTATTTCAAGATGGACTGTTGGTTTAAGGCAGGAGGTTTAGTGACCTGATGTTGGGAGGTTGTCCCAAAGATTGGATGCAGCTTAGGAAACAAATCCAGAGAGAGATGCGGCAGTAAGTTGATATGAACAAGGCTTTCTCTCACTGTCTCTCTCTCTCTTGGGTTTATATTTGGAATAATTAAACATGAGTTCTTTTTTATAAGCATTATAATCTAAATTAATCTGATGAGGATGATTTCAGACCAGGTGTGCAGTGTGGTATTTTAAGTTTGAGGTTTTGGTCTATGGATGTTGGCAGTGCATTCAACAAAAGGAAATGAAAATGCTTCAATCTGGTGTTTTATTTAAGCTGGGAGCCGGGCTCAGTGCTCTGCTTTAACCAGCACATCACTACACGGCAGACTGTGCAGGGTCTATTTTGGGTCTTTAAATCTCTTCCCCTGGCTGTGCAGGTGGGATCCTGTGATTGCACATGGTCTTGCAGTAGTGAAAAGGGCCTGGCATCACTCTGGTTTAGTCTCCAGGGTGCCATTGGAGGGAAGTGGAGATGCTACTGGGTGTAGGCAGCAATTCTGACTCGGAACCAATGAGTTTTTTCCACCCAAGCAGATAACTGGGCCATACTGTGTGTGGGAGGGGTGGGCAAGGGATACAGAGCCCCCAGAAGCATCAAATGGCTGTTCCTCTCTGCTGAGCAAGATGCCAAAAGACATCATTTAAACTTAGAGCAAAATAGCATCTTCAAAAACACAGGAAGTGATTTCCTATTTGAAGCCTCTTTACTACTAACCCAGAAATCTGATGAGTGGTTAAGTGATCACTGAAAGGCAAGTTTATAAATATGTCCTCTTGTGATGATGGCAGCAAAATGAGGATGGCAGAAAACCCCAATAGTCGATGGCTGGGCTCTCAGAATCTGCTATGATTTGGATCAAAAATGGCCCTGAAAAGTCTCATGTGTTTGGAAGTGGGCTTTGAAAAGTGATTGGATCATGCAGGCACTATACTTATCAGTGGATGGATCCATTGATGAATTCATAGCTGAATGTGCTATTAGGCAGTGAGACCTGGTTAGAGGAGATGAATCATTAGGGGAATTACCTGGGAGGGCAAATTCTTGTCCTATGCTCCTCTCTTCCCTCTCTGCTTCCTGTCTGCCATGAGGTGAGCAGCTTTTCTCCACCAGGCCCTTCCACCATGCCATTTCTGCCTTACCACAGCCCTAAAGCAGTGAAGTTCCCAGCCATGGACTGAAACCTCTGAAACCTTGAGCTCAAATAAACCTTTGTGTTCACAGTGATTTACATCAGGTATTCTGTACAGTGGCAGGAAGGTGACTGACACAAAATCTGCCCAAATGTAGGTGCATAACTTCACCGCTGGGGAGAATCCCTGCTTGGAATTCACCTGTGTGGAGGGCCGATATGGGTGCACACAGCCAGGGGTGTCTTGGGGTGTAAGCTTGGTCCCTTTCATTGGGGTTGTTGGGGCTGTGGTGGATTCTAGGTGTCCCCCGAGGAAAGTGTGACTAGGAGAACCCTGCCTTTGTTTCTGTGCACAGATGTAGGAGGCTACTCTATCTTCCTTTGACAATTTGTGGGGCACCTTACATTCTGATGTCCAGTGAGTGGTGGCCTATTGCTCCTGGGAATCCTGGCCTGAGCTGTGGGATTTTCTGTAGACTTATTGTCTCCCTAGGTAAGGGGTGTTGAGCTGGCACTCCTGTGGACTTTGCCTGGGTGCAACAGTCCTCTCCCTGATGCTCTGCTGCAGAGACAGCCTCAGTAACTGTGAAGTCTTCCCATGTGGGAGTTTGGAGGTAAGGGCTTTGTCCTCATGCTGCAGGAAGGAAAGGAGCTGTGTGAGCACCTTCAAAGAGACCAGGCCTCTCCTGGTTCTAAGATCTCCAGGGATCCTTAGTGTTGGAGGTCATCCCTGGTGAAACAAGGGCTCTGTGAGGTGATGGCCAATGCCAAGAGATCTGAGCAATCTTCTCCCTAAGAGAAGGTCTCAGAATCAGAGTCTGCATGAATGGAAAAGGAAGCTTTTAAAGAAACCCAGTTAAATGTGAGAGTGGTTTAATGGGGAATAAATATCAGCAGTATTGGCTCATGCCGTGAATTGACCAGAAACATGTCAGTCAGGAAAATGTGCAGAACAGGAAAGTGGAAATTAGCCTGATCTTCTTTTATAAACCTCCTTTGAACAACGTCATTCCTTCTCATAGCTGCTTGGCAAATGTCTGGTGCAAGAGATGGGGTGTCACAGGGTTGTGGCCAGGACCCAATCTGCTCCTTGCCTGACATTGTCCAGTTTCCTCTGCCCTGTGAGGACCTTGTTGATTACTTCTTGATTGAATCACATCAAAACCTAAACTTCCTGGTGTGTGGGGCTCCTTTATTGATTGCCTGGCATGGCTGCAGGAGGCAGGCACCAAGGAGTGCATGAGTTATTAGCTCAGCCACCACTATGACCAATGCCCTGCAGACAGAGCAGTGAGAACCTGAGCTTCATTTACAGGTGAACTGGGAAGGTGCACCCAGCATAGGTGACTGATGCCCAGCCATGGCTGTGTCTCACCTCTCTGCTGAGGGGAGAGTGCATCACGGAAGCCTACTGCCAGGATCTCAGCTAGTATTTCTTGTTAGCAGGCTTATGGGACAGCATTGTGTCTCCTGCAAAGCTCTCACCTGCTGCTGCCTCTATCAAGGAGGAGAGGCCAAGGCAAGCAGTTGCATCACTTTAGATGAATATGTGAGTTCATGTCTTCCTGCTCAGAGTGCTGTCAACCCTTGAAGACGTTCCCTCTTAGGTGTGAACACACCTACCATATATGGGCATGGTGGGGACAGGTTGCAGAGTGTGTTTGGGAGGAGGATCAGAGCAGTTTGATCTTAGGTACAGGGATAGAAATGGTGAGCCTCCAGAGAGCCCAGTTCAAGACCATGGACTATCTCTGTTTCTCTGAAACTCACAAGACCCAAGGAAAGATTGACAGACCTCTGTACACACATCAACGGCAGCACCTGTATTTGAGACTCAGTATAGAGCACACTGCCACTGAGGGCAGTGGGGCTGTGTCTTGGATTAGGTCATTCTTATAAGCCTAACAAGGAGCTCCAAGGGGCCAGCTACCTTCAGGAACTTCTCCTACACAAGACCTAACATTTTTATTCTGAGCTTGCTTTCCAGATTGCTGACTTGAGTTTTTGAAAATCTGATTCTTCGAATGCTGAAAATCAATTACCTCATGCCTCCATCTGTTGCTTTATCCTAATTCCTCTTTTTATATCTCACTGCTGCTCTCAACAAAGCATTTGACTTCCCATTGTGGAGGTTCAGGGAGCCTGGCTACAGATACTCACTTTCACCTTCCAGGTCAATCCTGTAGCAGGGGAGCTGTCTCTCACATCATCAAATTGGACCCTAAAAAATACAACACAGCCCTCCTGTCAGCTCCAAGCTGTGAACAGTTTGACCCCAAACGAGCTTGTGATCCAAGTTAATTCTGCAACATATTGGCATTTCTCTCACTCCTAAAGAGAGAAATCTGCTTCACACTTAATCATGAAATCCACATCTCGCACCACTAAAAAAAGCAGTAACTTCAATAATAGCCCAGCAAACTGGAGTAAATTACTCCAAATCTTTCTTTCAGAATGTGCCTTCCTGTGGGGCTCAGTTTGGCAACAAACTGCCCACCCCATCAGGCTGTGGGTGTTGAAGGCCTTGGGAGATTGTCTTCAGGTCCTGCGTGTCCTGCATATTTAGCATTGTGACTGCCCGATCTCCTTCAATCAGTAAATGTTCCAAGTGAATTGCTAGTTATCAACCACTAAATCTTCAAACTACATAGAAAGTCGGGGGACAACATGCCTATTTCCAGACTAAGTAACCTCCAATGCATGAAAATCCTTCAAAGATAAGCACCAAGCACACATACTCATGTCTCTTTTGTTTTGGGGAAATGTTCAGTGTGGTCACAGACCTTTCCCACTTTGGAAGCAGCCTGTAGAGCCCGTGGACAAGCTCCCCAGGAGCACTGAATTGGGCTCACAGAAGGCTCTGGCCTGAATCCATTTCTCAGGGATGGGTGTTAGGGCTGAGAGCCAGAGCTCTTGCCACCAGATGGACTGTGTGATCAGTGGGAGCCACAGAACCTCCTTTATGGCCTGTAATGCAGGACAGACGTTCCCTGCTCATGATGGTGATGGGCATCTGCTCAGAATGGTGGGCAGTGTGGTGCACTGAAGAAACATTCACAGAAAAGTTGTCCTGGACAGAAACCCAGGCAGGGGCCACTGGTGGATGTTGACCTTATGCACAAACAAGAAACAAAGCTCTCTTGTTCTCATGCTGAGATGGTGACGAGGGACGCATCCCAGCATCAGTCTGGGCTGACTAGTGCAAATCAGTTCCAGTTTCACTTCCTGCTGGAGAAGGTGGAATCCTTGGAAGTGATGACTTATGGGTGGGAGGGCAGCGAAGGCCCACGAGTGCTGCCTCTGCTGCTCTTTGCTCAAGCTCCTAGGGTGCCATTCCTTGCACCAAGTTCTTCTCCAAGAGATCACTGAGCAATACGTTCACCAAACCCACATTTGTTCCTCAAACTCACATTTCCCGAGTATCTAATGAAGTTATTCAGAACTTTCTTTGTTCCAAACAACTTCTGAGGAACTGGACAGATCTGACTAGATGTGCTCCTCAGAATGCAACCTTACTGTTCCTGTGTTTGATCTTTGGGTGATTTCATTGCCTAGAGCCAATAGGAAGGCTGTAAGGTGGTCCAGTGTGTTCATCTGAGTGCAGACAGCAAGCTGCTTTCTTTCTGTCTCAACTCTAACTGATGACAAGGCCTGGTGCCTTCTCCCTACGCTCTCAGGGTGGCTCTGGTGGGCACTGTTTGGAAAGCTGACTGAGGTATTTATGCCCCACACCACAGCCCCAGGCTCCTGGCAGCCTATGGTGAGTAGGTGTCCCTGCCCTTGGACAGTTGGTAAGACTTTGGCAGTGTGATCCATGGTAGCCCTGCGTACCTTAGCCAGACAGAGGGGCCAGGAGCACATTCAGACTGACACATGTGGCTCTTTCTGCCTACAGCTGAATTAGTTCTCAACACAGACATGCCTGAGCAGCACTGTCTCCTAGTCTCCTGGTATGTCTCTCCTCTGGTGACCAAGTCATTGGCCCTGGAACTCTGTCTTTTGCATTACTATTCTTTGCAAATCCCAGGTCCTCTGAGCATTGTAGAGGATTTTGGTGATTTGGGGGGAGCAGGGACAGAAGGCATTTCCTGAACAGAAGAATTATTGCTTAACATCAGGATCCAATATCCAGGGCCTGGTGATCTGGTATCTGGAGGGGCTCTCTGCTGGTTTGCAGATCATGTCTCTCACTGTGTCCTCATATGGTGGAGAAAAAGATCATCCTTCTTGTGTCCTCTCTTATGAAGGCACAAATCCTACCACGAGGGCTTCACGTTCATGACCAGTTCACATCCCTCACTTCCTGATACCACCACCGTAGTGAGGAATAGGGCTTCAACATGAATTTGGGCAACTCAAACTTACAGCCAGACACAAGCTCACATTACTACGATGTCAAGCTATTAGGCAGAGTTTCCTGGGCTGATGGGGCCCTGGGTTTTCTCCCACCAAAGCCCAGTGGCACCCCTCATCGCCTAGGCAATCGATAGGGGTCTGATTTGGCTTCTAAACTTGGCAGCTAGAAATGTTTCCCTCCACAGTCTCTTCTGTAACCTGGGTGATCTAGTGGTTTTTACTAAGAGGTCTAAGAAAACCATCTATTCATTATTACAAAGTTTTCCATTAGTGTCCAGGAGCAAGGAGATAGGAGAAAGAGTAGCTGTAATTATAATACCTCTGATGAGCAATTATGAAGTATTAAAATATTGACCCATGTTTTCCCTTGCTACATAGAACATGGTGCTTTTTTTTTTTCTTCTCCCCACTACTGGGTATTCAACCCAGGACCTTTGGACTGAGCTACAGCCCCAGCCCTTTTTTTATTTTTTATTTTATTTATTTTTGGTACCGGGGATTGATCTTGGGTCCTTGTGCTTGTGCAGCAGGCAGCGAAACCACTGAGCTAAATCCCCGGCCCTCCAGCCCTTTTTTAAAATGGGGGTTTCAGTAAGTCACCCAATTGCCCGGACTAGGCTCAAATTTGCAATCCTTTTGCCTCAGCCTCCCAGAATGCTGGGATTATAGGTATGTGTCACTAGCCCATTGAAAACACCTGTTTTTGAGGGTGTCAGTCCAATTGTCATTTGGTGATGGTATGCTTCTCGTTCTATATAAGCTTTGCCCCAATCAATTTATATCCCCAGTACATTAATTCTAATTCCTTGAAATTGCTACATCTATTTCTGGCTAAGAACTATCTATTTTCAGAAAAAATGATTATAGGCCTTGGTGCTTTCCTCTAGCACAGCTCCTTGGGGTAGAATGGTATGCAGGCCCCTCTGAGGGGCACTGAATTATGGCCAGGCTGTTGGGTCACACTGTGGCCTTGCTCTTTCTGCTGGGTATCAGCAATGCTGGTTTTGCTGCTTAACTATGTTGAAGTCAGTGTCAGATAGAGGGCCTCCCAGTGCCTGTACCTGTGGCTGCATTTGCATTGGAGGCTCCCTCCTCTGTGGAGGTGTCCTTGGTGGAGACAGGGTGGGCCTGAGCCCTCAGCTGCATCTGCTGACTCTCTCTCCTAATTGAAGCCAAGGTCCACAGAAGAAGGGGTCTTTGTGCTCTCCCAACAGAGAGGGGAAGTGTGTAGCATCACCAGATACCCAGAAGTATGTGTTACCTAATTTGCTCTTCAAGAAGCCATCCTTGAGGGAGCTGCTTGGAGCAAAAGCCTTGGGCTGGCTGGAGGCTGAGCAAACAGAGAGCAGGAGTGGAAGCTTGGGACAAACACAGGGATCACAGGGATTGGTTTGAACTCTGGCCAGAGTCCTCACAGAGGGGTTCCTCCCTTGGCTCATCGAAGATGAGAGAATTCCCAGTGGGGGCTGTGGGTTTTTGCAGCTCTCTGGGTCAGCTCTGGGGGCAGCTCTCTGGGAGATAGGTACATAGTTCCTGCCTTGATGGGGTAGTGACTGATTTGTGGATCCTGCTAGGCTTAGACCTCAGACCACAAAACCCTTTGTCTTTCTGAATAGTCTCTTGAGCAGCAGCAGCAGCAGCAGCAGCAGCAGCAGCAGCAGCAGCAGCAGCAGCAGCTTCTCCTTTTTCTCTTCCCCTTCCCTTTCTTCTCCTTCTCCTCTTCCTTCTCTTTCTCTTCTCTTGGGGATAGAAGCCAGGGCCTTTGCACTTGGATGTTTGCAGCGCATCGTTGTTACATTCATTTGGAGGATTTGTTTAAGGACATAGCATATCTTGATCATTTTTGATCCCTTTATTGCCCTCCTTATCCTCCCGCCATCCCTTTCCCCTGCTCCAAAAGTCTGTTTTTTTGTTTCTTACATCTCTCTTTCATTGCACTGATTTATTTGTTTAGGTTTCTCATATGGGAGATACAATACTATATTTATCTTTCTATGTCTGACTTATTTCACTTAACATTATGGTCTCAAGTTCCATCCACTTTCCTACAAATGACATGATTTTGTTCTTTATGGCTGAATTATAATCCATTACACATTTTTTAATTCATTCATCTATTGACGGGCACCTGACTGTTTCCAGGACTTAGCTATTGTGCGCTGTGCTGCTGTAAACATGGGTATGCATATATCACTCTAATATGTCTAATTCTTTTGGAATATACCCGGAAGAGGTATGACTGGGTCAAATGTAATTTCTATTTTAGTTTTTTTTTTCTTTTTTTTTATGGAATATCCTTAGTGATTTCCAGTGTTTGTACCCAGAAATATAGCTAGCCAGCTATTTATTTATTTATATTTTGAGACAGTGAATTTGTGATTGTCTTGCCTCAGGCTCCCAGAGTGGTGGGATTATAGGTATGTACTACCACACCTGGCTTTCTCTGAGCTCCTTAAAGGGAGGTGACAATGGTGTAGGGGTTTACCTCGAGGAAAACTGTTTCATAGCATCAACTACCTACACTTCTTCAGTTCCCAGCACTGACACACTGATGGATGCCCAGGTTTCTGGCCAGCACCTGATGCCACACCCACCCTTCTGGAGGTGCCTTCTGGCTTTATTTCAGAACAGGTCAGCAGTGTATTCAAAGTAATCCTTAGCTTCTGCATTCACTGGGCAGCACTAAAGGATGAAATTTTCTTCATCTCCCACGTCATGATGGGAAATGAGGGCTAGGGCACTTTTAGTGGAAATGGAAAGGCCAAAGGGCACTGCACTCAATAGAAAATTCCTCATGCCCCACAACCCAAATAGATCTCAAAATCCTTTCAATATCCTTCAAGAGTTGGAATTGGAGGGTGCCAGCAGCGGAGGTGCATCCCTGCCTCTTCTATTCTTTTTAATATTCCATTAAAAATCTTTCTTCCAGCTGGTGTGGATGCCAAGTGCCCCTGGGTTGTTCTGTGTTTGGCATGCTCTATGAGCACTGACCTGGGAAGGCTTTGCCTATGGGAAGGTGGCTCCTGAGTCACCTCTCAGCCAGAGTTGCCCTTTCTGGACCCATGGGATGCTGGGAAGATCTGGGCCTCAGTGATCTGGGGTGGGGTTCAAAGCTGACTGGGGGAAGGGCCTGAACAAGTAATAAATATTCTGCTGGGCGCCTTCATTCATATGCTAAGGAACATCCAATTGGGCTTTAATTGGTGTGAGAGGAAAATGGTGCAGCTGCGTCAGGCCCACACTGTAGGGTGCAGAGCATGAATAGCTGTTTAAAAATAATCCCTGCAGGGAAAAAGCAGGAAAATGCAGGGTTTCTGCTAAAAGGGGCAGCAACAGGGTTGGTGAGACTGCGAGGGGTCTGCAATGGGAACCCCAGACCCCAGAGCTGAGTCTGGATTTCCAGCCTGCCACCCCCAGAGCTTGTGTGCTGTCTTCCTGCACTGGAAATAAAATTACCCAGAGCCATGTGAAGACCTCAGCAAGAACATGGTGGGCACTTCGTGTCTGCACCTGGTACCCATTGTCACTCCCTCGTAGAAGTGCTGGGGAGGATGGAGGGGGTGCCGTCTGATAGGAGTCAAGGAAGTGGCACTGCCTGGAGCACATTCTCATGACCTCTTCCTGCCCGGTTGGTATTGCAGTTCTTTGCCTTGAAATGCCCCCCACCCCCCACCCCGCCGCCCCCTGGGCCTCACCTGGGCTATGCATGAAGGAACCTCAAAAGAGGGGCAAAATGACCTGGATAAACTTGCAACTTTTCTTTTGGAGCCAGAGGAAGGATAAGGGAGACTCTGCTGGGCTGCTTCCCTGGCAGCCACTGTCTGGTTCCTTCCAGCTGGGGTGTGAGGTAACCATGTGGGAAGCCCAGGTCTTGGCTAAGAATCTGGGAAAGAGATCTTGATGGGAACTATGCTTTGTGTGTGTGAGTCTAGATGATAGAAATTTGTGTTCTAAACAGATGGCTTATCAAACCTGTAATAAGGAGGCTTTCTGACCTGAATTAGATTTTCTCTGTAATCTCTGCTTTAAGGAAATGTCTGCTGAATTCCATAGTGAAAAAGTCACATTCGTTAGGGTTTCATAAAGAAAAAGCAAGATAACTCTTCCAAGAGCTAGAGACTGTAGCCAGCAGGTCCTGCTCAGGGACAAAGCAGGGGAAGCATCCCTTCCAGATGAAGGGCAGGGGTGGCCATGGGGCCTGGACCTGGTCTGGTTTTGCAGAATTTACAGGTTTATATTCTTAAAAAGATTCTCTTAGTCTATTGAGCTGCGACCTACTATTGTCATAAATGACAGCTCTGTGCAATTTAAAAGCACCAGTTCCCATTTAGATGTGCCCATGTTCTCATTCCCTACCTCACTGACTGGCTCTCCACAGCCTGGCTGCCCCTCAGGCCCCAGCAAGAGGCTCTTATATGCAGCAGAATAGTCACTTGTGGGTGAATCATCAAGGCTTAACAGACCCAGGCCCTGTCCACGGAGGCAGGTGGAAGGGAGCTACAAGGGACCAGCTGATGGAGGCTGCGGCTCTTGGAGGCTGTGCGTGGCCGTGCATGGCACGGTGGGGATTTAGACACAGTTTGGGCACAGGCCATTGCAGATGTAGGCTGACAGGTCTTCGGGCTCCAGCAGGACCGAGCTTCAGTCTGCAGCCCCGTGGATTCATCTGTGGCTGTTCTGGACAGAGCGGATGTTCCTGTGACAGTCCCTGGGGATGAGTCTTGCCTTTGTGTTTCCGCTTTAGTAAGCCTGCTGGCTCTTTGTGCCTAACACCATCAGCAGCTGGTGCACTGGGGACAGGTTCAGGGCTGCAAGCCCAGCAGCCCGAGTGTGGATGGATGAAGAATGGACCACGGGGTTGAGTACTTGGCAGTCAGGATTTCCAGGCAGGGCCATCCTGGAGAGAGCCACCCTGGGAGAAGTGCCTGCCTTTTGTTCCACATCAGCCGGCCTCTCTGAAGGGGAGGGGCTGGTGAGTGGCTCCCTGGGATGGAGGAGACAGGCAATGGCCTTTGTCTAGGGCCACATTGCTATAATCCTGCTTTAAATGACTTTATGTAGACTGTCCCAGAGGAGTCAGAAAGCGAGTTCCTAGCAAAGCTGTAATGGGTTGGTAACTGTTCCATAAAGTTTATAGAATGAATCGATTGAGAGCTGAAATGCCCTTAAATGGGCTTTAGTTACTATAAGCCACCATTTGCACACAAGACCCCCACTTCTGTGTCACCTAAAGGCCATTTGGCAGCAGAGTTGAGATCAGCTGGCAGGCCTCCCCCTCCCCCTTGTGTCCTGAGCTGTTTCCTATGCTATTTCTAGCTGAGATAAAGTAGGTGAGGAGTGAGGGCCGAGTTCCCAGCCTGTACCCATGCTGGGCTGAAAAGCCACACACACATCCAAGATGTGATTAAAGAGAGAGTGGAAGAAGGGGCAAGTATGAAGAGCTTTACTGAACAAAGCCTGGGGCGGCCACACCTTCCTGTCCTCAGGGAGGGGACTTGGATGAAGACATTCAGGAAGCCCATCCTGGTACAGGGGAGCCTGGAAGCTGAGGTCACTGTGCAGCTCTAGTCTGGAGTAGTCTCAGTCCTGACCACTCCTGAGGCCACCAGGAACTCTGCACCCTTCCCATTCCTGTTTAGGGAGAAATTTCTTGGGGACAGGACTGGCAGCAGTAAGTTTTACTGATGACGGTGATGTGGTTGTTGTGTGTGGCCAAATCTGAGACCTAATGAATGATTGCTTTTTGGGGAAAACCCACTCCTCTACTCATGTTGTATGAGGGACGAATCCTCTCCGCAGAACATTAAAACGTGACAATGAGGGCCACGGATTTAGCTCAGTGGTTCTGCTGCCTGCTTCGCAGGCGCAAGGATCCAAGTTTGATCCCCAGTACCAAAAAAGAACAAACCCAAAACAAAACATGACAATGAATGTCTAAGGATCCACTGAGTGTGATGGCATGTGCCTGTAATCTCAGCATTCTAGGTGGCTGAGACAGGAAGATTGCAAATTTGAGCCCAGCCTGGGCAACTTAGTGACTTAGCAAGAATGTGTCTCAAAATAAAAAATGAAAAAGAGCTGGGGATACAGCTCAGTGTGAAGCCTCTGGATTCAATCCTTAGTATCAAAATAAATAAATAAATAAATACATCCAAAACAACATATAAGAACCAAGAAAATATGATACTTGAATAAAGATTTACAGCATATGCTTTTCAAATTGAGGGATGTCCTAGGAGTAGAGTTAAAACTTGAATGAGAAAACCAGGCTCAACACAGTCGGATAGGTTGTAACAGTGAGCTGTGACCAGCAAAATGAAATTAAGTGAGGCACAGACAGTAAGTTGGGCAGTAAAATGCACAAGCCACAGCAGTATGAGGCCCCAAGATCTGGTCCTACAATGATAGTGAATCTGTGGAGTGCTTGCAGTGCCCGAGCCCTCACATAGGGTTGTGTGTCTGTGTTCTCTACTTAAACACACTCAACTCACACGAACAATTCTCCCACAGACCACTGTACAAAAGTATAAACTGGGGTTTGGAGAGGTTCAGTAACTTGCTGGCGCTCACCAAGTGGGCTTTTAAAAGTCACTAAAAACTAACTGGTGGACACTGGTGCAAGATGTGGCTCTTCTTGATGCAGTGAGATGCTCACACCTTCTACAGCCACCAGGCAGCATCTGCCATGCTACACAGATGCTCTGCACTGCCTTCCCAAGCACGGGCACACCAAGGCTACAGACCCCATCACTGTTTAGGCTTCCCAGGAGCATGGCCTCAGGCAAGTGCAGGCCAGCACCTCCCTAGAGCAGAGCTCAGACCAAGTTCAGACTCATTTTGCAGCACAGATCCCAGCTCCCCTCCAGGCTGGCCAGGCTGCTAAGCACTCTGACCGCTTCTTGAAGCCAGGGAAGGGCAGCTTGAGGAGAAAGAGAAAAGTACTCAGGAAACCCCAGAACTGCTCCCAGAGGCTCCCTGTGTTAGGAACACAGAGCAGGTATCTTCTGGGGTGACCCAGAGGACAGAATTGCTAAGGACAGAGAGAGGAATGATAGGGAAATTTGCCCTTGTGGCAGGGAGGAATTTTTCCCAAATTGCAGGTACTCCAACCTGGAAACTCATTGGGAGAGATAGGAAACTTCTAGGTGCTGAGTCCACTGAAGCTGGGTGGAGTCTAGCAGATGCTTAGTGAGAGACAGAGCAGCACTAGAGAGATGGGAAAGGGATTAGGGCTGACTCAGCATCCTTCCTGGACACTGGCAGGTTGGGGTGGAGAAAGTGCTCCATAAAGGTGAGCACTGGACCTCCTGACAAGCAATTTAGCTATACTCTGTCCCCACCCTTCTATATACCTGAGAGCCTGACCCCAAGGTTAGAATTAGGTGCCGGAAGGAAAAGGCATCACCTGCCTGCTCTTGTGCTGCATCCCGTTCATGCCTGAATCCCAGCTCCGGGCTCCAGTGGACACCTTCAGGGGAGTGACAGCTCTTGGGGCCAGGCAGGCATTCACCTAGAGAGTGCCTGTGGTCTGAGTCTGGTCTTGGCCTCCCATTGGGTACTCACTCTGCCTGCTGACCTCTCTCTACCTATCTTCATGGTTGTCAGGCCAACACACTCTCTTGAGCAAGCTTTCTTGAAAACAGGCTGCTTTTCAAATATGTGCCCTGGAAAAGCAGTATTCTTCTTGGTGACCAAGCTTGGTGCCCTTCTGTCCTGTTGTCAAGAGCCCGGGGGGCTAGAGCAGTGTGAACTCTGCCTGCACAGGCCTTGTTGGGCTCCATTGTGTTTAGGTCAGTCCTGGTTGGAAGACTGCTAATCCTTGGTCCCCTGGTGACCGCATCATCCCTTGGGGAGTGGAGAGCACCCTTTGCTGTGCTCTGGAGTTGCAGTTGTTC